>NW_028270148.1:47532528-47839223 GCF_037043375.1 Chiloscyllium plagiosum | reverse complement strand
AAAATGTTAATAACAAAACATATGTTCTTAAAATGATTGAACACTGAAGTTCAATACCAATATTTGTGTCTTTGTGCCCATTTTTCATTACAAGTCTCTTGAAGATAAACTGAAGGATCAATTTTGTATTAAAAACATCTTTGTGAGAGTAAGAAGTGTTTTGCCAATATGGCACAATACACTGACTGAACTTTCAGGTTTTCTTGTCCTGCAAACAATTTTCAGGCACACGCTCAATAAATAAATTTGGTCTCTGCAATCCCAATCAAGTCTGCAAAATCCCTTCTGTAGCAGGCCTATGATAAATGGACTTATTTTCCCAAATCAAACACTTGAATTTAAATTTAGATGAGTTAATGCAAAGGTCAACATTGTAATCAGTTCTTTTGATCTTTATAGAATTTCTAGAGTAATACATAATAAATCTGAAACAAGGCAATTGTGCTGCTCTGTATGTGTGGCTGGTAATAAAAATCTTAACGATTAGAACCTTTATGTACTTAGAGAGCGTTTTATAGTAATAGCTACTGTGAGGGCTGTGATGTACAGGAATGACGACAACAGATTTAACATTGGGGCAAGCAACCAATAAACAAGCATACCACTTTTACATGGCCTTATCTTACCTGAATTATAATTAACAACAGATAATGTATACATCATTTGCTCAAAGCCATGTTTATAAACAAAACAAGATGGACTTCATCTAAAAAAAGCATTCATTCGCACATAAGACATATTAAAAGGTCTTTTTCCACACCAACATTCTCCCAAAATCCTATAAAATTGCTATTTCAATTGAGAATTTAGAGCTGGAAAATGATGAAAAGTCTATATGTCACACAGTTCCCATAAATTATGTTAGAATGTATGGCTGGGCCATGGAGGGGCTCCAAAAATAGGCTGGAAACTGCTCTGGCTGTCTGGAAACAAATTGTCTAAATTTCAGCATGAGAAAACAGTATTCCTGACGTACATTTTTCAATGGCGACAGTAGTATTAATTTGAAGCTACATAGATGATCAATGATTGCAAAACTTTTAATTTATCAGATGCTATTCCATCCAGAATACTTTGCTGAAGTGTATCTACATTTGCTAATAAAAGCAGTTCCAGGGAAGTGTAAGATTTATATTAAAATAAGGAGGAACTCACTTGAAAAATGGTGTGCCATCGGTTCTGGCCAATAGCCAGGGAGAGGCCATTTATGAAACTAATTTGGAAGGCTCAATCATAAACACTCACCTTGGGGACGTCAGATGTTCCAATTCATGGCATTTTAAAGCAAATATTCCACATAGCATTTCTTGCTTGGTGAAAATTCTAAAGCTAATACTTGAATGTATTAGAAGGAAAATACTCAGATTTATGTAATATCTTGTGTGAACTCAAACTACATTAAATATTTTACAGTCTCCAACAATTTAAAAGTAAAATCGCTGCTATAATGCAGGGATGTGGTTTAATATTTCACCTAAAAGATTGTATATCCAACAGTGCATCACTTCCTCAGTACGAAGATGAAGTATCAGCTTAGGTTAAATGTTCAAGACTCTACAGTGAAATGTGAACCAACAACCAGAAATAAAAGAAAAAAACATAGAAAAATGCCAAAGATAAGCACAGACCCTAGCAAATGAGAGAACTATAAGAGCTGATAAATAGATAGCATGAATGTTAAAAATGGAACATGGAAACAAATTGGAAGGGATACCAACAGCAACATAAAAAGATTTTTGCTTTTGCATTGCACACCTAAAATACATCAGGGGCTGTTCTTCACTAACCCTTGGGAAAACAGTGTATACCTTCTTCCAGTCTACAAAATAACCATTCAGCAATTGCTAAATGTTTCCTGTTGCTTAGCTAATTTGGTGTCTAAATTATTATTATGTTTGGTAACATTTAAGAACATAGTGTTAGAAAGCACATAAATGTTAGAAATCTCAATTGTTGTTTGTGCTTCTGGATTCCTTTAAGTAAACACACACACAGGACTGGTACATAAGTAGATTTAACTTATTTGAAGACTCCAACTGATACATTCTGAAGTTCACCTTTACATGAAGTATTCTGCAATGTAACAGGGTCCTTCTGATCCTCCTTGAACGGGACTCATAGCAGAAGCAGTAATGCAAAGGTTAGAACAAACAGTCTTACCACAAATTCAACCCAAACTCTGGGTCAGATACGTTGATGACACCTTTGTAATCATTAAAAACACGGAAATAGAGAATACACACCGGATCATCAACTCCACACTCACAGGAATCCGATTCACGAGAGAGGAAGAAAAGGACAACCAACTCCCATTCCTAGACGTGAGGGTACAGAGAACACCAAACGGAGAATTCACCACTAAGGTACACAGGAAAGCCACACACACAGACCAAGTCCCGAACTATGAAAGCAACCACCCCAATACACACAAACGAAGTTGCATCAAGACACTGTTCAAAAGGGCCACAACACACTGCAGCACACCAGAACTGTAAAAAGAGGAAGAGGAACACCTATACAAGGTATTCGCAAAAAACGGATATCCTCGCAATTTCATCAACAGATGGCTAAGGGAGAGACAACAGAACGAGGACATGCCGCAACCCAAAGGACTAGCCACACTACCATACGTCAAGAACATCTCTGAAATGACAGCCAGACTACTGCGACCACTAGGACTTATAACAGCACACAAACCAACAGCCACTCTCAGACAACAACTCACCAAAACTAAGGACCCGATACCCAGCATGAGCAAAACTAACGTAGTGTACAAAATCCCATGCAAGGACTGCACAAAACACTATATAGGACAAACAGGAAGACAGCTAACGATCCGCATCCACAAACATCAACTAGCCACGAAACGACACGACCAGCTATCTCTAGTAGCCACACACGCAGACGACAAGCAACATGAATTTGACTGGGACAACACTACCATTATAGGGCAAGCGAAACAAAGAACAGCCAGGGAATTCCTAGAAGCTTGGCACTCATCCACAAACTCCATCAACAAACACATAGACCTTGACCCAGTATACCGGCCACTACAGGGGACAGCTGAAACTGACAACCGGAAACGGCAGGGACAGGCCACTATAAATGCCGGAGGAAACACCACAGAAGCGCTTCACAGGAGGCTCCCAAGCACTGAGGATGTCACCTAGACAGGGGACGAAACGTTTGCAACAAAAACTTCCAGCTCGGCGAACAGAACCACAGCACCTCCTTGAACAAACCTAATTCAACCATTTCCATTAGTTACCTGTACTTTCACCACTTGTTTATTCAGGTCTGTGACAGATAAATCTAAAAAGCATAATTCCAGCTCTGATTGAAAGTTCTAAATAAGGAAATGACACGTGTGGACTTCCAAATCATGCTGGGGAATGTTCTTCAGTCACTTCCTTAATATTCCCAATCTTTTTCAGATGCTTAGCTAATAGGGGATTTGTAACTTTTAGAATATATTAAATGTATTATAGATTTTTGTTTAAATTGCTCTCTTCCTTTATTTTTGACTACAGTTCAAATTTAGGCCATTTGCATCCCAATGGCTCAATTTCCTCATTTTGAACTTTTTGGTTTCTCTTTCACAGGAATAGCACCTGAGGATGTCTCAATAAGCTTATGGCTTTTCTGCAATGCAAAACCAACTACACAACACAACTCCGAACTGCCATATTGTTCTCATTCACATTGATATCCCCTCCCTCCATGGTTTTTAAACTCTCATCACTGCGACCATATTATGATTTGAGGTTCATTAAAACAAATTTGCCAATCTCATGCACAGGACTGGTGAACTGCAAGCGGGTTTGATTTATTTAAAGATGTCAAAATATAAATATATATTACAGAACTGCTCAACAAACAGATCTATTCGAGAAATTCAGTAAACATTACTCACAGCCACAGTAAAAGATACAACTCGTACACCGCTACTATACAACTCCTGGCTGCTGATTACGTGCTGCTTTACATCCTGGTTCCATAATAAATCCCATAGTCACTTAAAGTAATACATAAAATGCAGGATCAATGGGTTCCATTCTAGGGGTCTAAAGAAAAGTGAGAATATTATATTTTTCTGAAATTTCTGTTTGCTTGGTAATTGTTTCTGTAGGGTAAATGGAAGTTTTGTAAAGGCATCATGCTGAAATATTGATGCCGCCAAGTCTTGAGAATTGCCCAGGAAATTAGAAGTTCCTTGGAGTCAGATTTTGAAGACTTATGACTTATCACTAATCAACCTGTTCATAATTGTTACTGTACACATCAGGAGGTGAACTTGAAATCAGCTCTTCTGACTCAAAGATAGCGACGTTACCATTGAGCCATATGAACCCTAATACGAATTGTCTAAACTTAACAGTCACTCAAGAATTATTAAAGGATTAACAACTTGCTCTAAATCCTGGGTAATTTAAATTGAACCCCTAATTAAGCACAGTACAAATGCCCACCGCCATTCCTGACACTGCCCAGATTGAATAGCTCTGACTCTGCCAGGTTCAATATTGCTGAACCCAACACCCATCCCCCAATTTTACTCCTTAACTCATATACCTGGCACCCTACCCCCTCCACTACCCCACACCCAAAATAAATCTGGCAACCTGGGTGATGGGGGTGAGGGGGTCAGGGCTGAGAACCATTCTTTTATAACAGAAAATTGAAATGAGGAGGTCCTTGAGTTTTTTGAAGAGGTATTTCAAGTACTAGACAGGGGAATGTCTCAGAATATTATTTCTAAGGAATTCTAGCAGGCATTTGATAAAAATTTTAATCACTGAAGCTGAAGCTCATGGAATTCCAGTAAGTATTGAGCTGGTTAGGAAATTATAGTTTCTTCTCCTACCATTCAGACAATGAGTAGGCATTCCAATCAGCAGACAGTGTGGCAAGGATCTCCACTGGAATTCATCTAACCCATTGATAAAAATAAGGAAGAGTTAGTAAGATAAAAAAAGCCACATATCCAGAATTTGTTGATGGCACAAACAAAGTTTGCACTGTAAGCAATACAGACAGAAAAAGAAAATTATAAAGATTATTGATTAGATTAAGTGAATGAATAAAACTGTGGCAATGGACTTCAAAACACATAAACATTAGGACATTCACTTTATGCCTAAACTTTATGCATCAGGTACCTAATGAATGGTGCAAATTTAGAAACAGTGGAGGGCAAATAGGAGTTGGAATCCAGGAACATGGATCATTGAAACACCCTGAATAGGTACAGAAAATAATCAAACACACTTGTGGGCTTCTGGAGTTCATATGTAGCGGACTGGAACATGAGAGAAATTAGTTCAGAGGAGTTATAATAACATCAGAATCTACTGTCCCCATGCCTGGGACCAGTTCTCATTGCACTTGCTGACTGTTAAATCTGCAATATTTCTAATTTGCATGGCTCAATTCTACAAATCTGTCAGTCCAACTGCAGTGGTGGGGAAACCATTGTAAGCAATTCTGAGGGATGGAATTAATCTAAACTTGGAGAGTCAGGGATTAATCAAGAATAGTCAGCAAGGTTTTGTTCAGGGGAGGTCATGTCTAACCAACTTGATTGAATTTTTTGAAGAGGCAGCCAGGTGTGTAGATGAGGGCAATGCATTCGACATACTCTACTTGGATTTCAGCATGGCTTTTGATAAAGTCTTGCATGGGAGACTGATAGCAAAGGTAAGAGCCCATCGGATCCAAGGATATTTTGCTGAAGCAGCGGTTAATGGTTGCGGGTATTTCCGTCACTGGAGGCTTCTGTCCAGTGGGATTCTGCAGCGATCAGTGTTGGGGGTTATTTGTGGTATATGGAAAGGATTTGGACTTGAATGCACAAGGATGATCAGTAAGTTTGTAGATGATACAAAAATTGGTGGGGTGGTAAATAGAAAGGAGATAGCCTGGTCAGATGGGCTGATCAGTGGCAATCCGGTAAAGTGATGCACTTGGGCAGGTCAAACAGGTAAAAGAAAATGTGATGAACGGTAGAAACCTGGGAAGCTCGGAGGATCAGAAGGCGAGCATGTCCAACTGTCCCTTAAGGTAGAAGTCACCTAACATAATTAAGAAGTCACATGGAGTATTTTATTAGCCAAGGTATAGAGCTTAAGAGCAGGCATGTTGGTTAACCCACAACTAAAGTTTTGTGTACAGTTCTGAATCCACATCATAGGAGGATGCAACAGCACTGGAGAGGGTGTACAGAGATTTACCAGGATGGTGCCTTGGTTAAAGAGTTTTAGTTATGAAGAGAGATTGGATAGACTGGCATTGTTTTCCTTGAAGCAGAGAAGATTGAGGGGGTATGTGATTAAAATGGGTAAAATTATGAGAAGCATAGACAAGGTAGATAAGGCGGCCTTGGTGAAGGAATCAATGACCAGGGAGCATAGATTTGAGGTAAGGGGCAGTAGGTTTAAAGAAAATGCGAGGAAAGTTTGTTTACCACAGAAAGCAGTAGAGGCAGAAATCCTCACAACATTTTAGTAATATTGAGTTATACACTTGCATTCCCAAGGCATACAAAGCTATTGACAAAGTTCTGGAAAATAGTTAGGTGGTTGTTTTTAGCAAGTGCAGACTGAATGGGCTAAAGGGCCTTTTCTTCTGTGCTATAGGTCTCTATGACTCTCCTGGATTATCATAAAAAAAACCTCGTCTGGTCCATTAATATCCTTCGAGGAAGGTACTTGCCATCATGACCTGATCTGGCCTTTAAAAGACATAAGATCCACGACAACATGGTTGACTCTAAACTGTCCTCCAGAAATGCTCAATAAGCCACATAATGACTACAGAAAAATAAAAGCACTGTGGGTAAACCCACATGATCTACAGGGTCCATAAAAGTGACTCAGCATCACCTTCTCAAGGATAATTTGAGATGGGCAATACATGCTGGTCTTGCAAGTGATATTACGGCTAGAGAGAATGAATAAAAAGGTCTGGCAGCATCTGTGATAGGAGGAACAAGAGTTATTGCTTCAGGTCAATGAGTTCTGATGAAAGGTCATCAACCTAAGACATGAACGCCACTTGTCCCTCCATAAATGCTGACAAACTTGCTGAATATTTCCAGCATTCTCTGTTTTATTTCTAATGTCGGGAATATTTTTTCTTTTGTAAAAGAACTGCCTAGTTTATTCCACCTATTTCATCCATTTATGACTGACAGGAAAAAAAAAATCTTTGTTAGTTTAATTTTGTACTTCTTTCTCTGGGAAATACACTCAATCCAAATTAATCACCTTGCACCTTTCACTTTTCCACTTACCTGGATTGAGTTGCCTATTTCAAATTTATTTTCTTCAATGAAACTACAATGAACTCTGTACGTTAATCCTCAGGACTCAGTACAAGATTCGGTGGGCTAGATTTAACAGAGGTGATAGGGCAGGAGACCGAGCAGGAATCCCTTGTTGCTTCTTTTAGGAATGGCCTGCTCGGGGACATCACTGAAAAGTGGCAAGCTTTCCCCAGAATCGAAGATCTGGAAGCAGAAGTTCTATAAGGCACAGGAGCAGAAATAGGCTGTTTGGTCCATCGAGTTTGCACCAATTTCAATGGGATTATTCCTCATCCGATATTCATGACTCCACCTTTTCACCTTATTACCATAACCTGTGATTACCTTATTGATTAAAAACCTATTTCAAGTTTGACAGATCTCTGTAGTAAAGAATTTGACAGATTCACTGTTTTCCAAGAGAAAAATACCTCATCTCTGTCTCAAATGAGTGACCCCTAACTGTGAGACTGCACCCTCTTATCATAGACACTCCCACACAAAGAAGCAACCATTCAACATCTACCCTGTCAAGCCCCCACGAATATGTTTCAAAAAAGTCACCTCTCATTCTCCAATGAGCCTAGGCTCAACTTATTCAACTTCTTGTCCTATGGAAATACCTCTTTGGATCAATTCAGTGAATTTACTTTGGACTGCCTCCAATGGCAGGATATCTTTACTTACACAAGGGAAGCAAAGATATTCACAATATTCCAGCTGGGGTCTGACTACTGCCTTGTGCAGTTCAGCATAATTCACTTATTTTTATACTCTATCTCCCTCTGAAGTAAAGGCCATCATTCCATTTGCCTTCCTTATTACCCATGAACTTGAATGCAAGCTTCTTGTGATTCATGCATGAGGATTCTCAAATCCCCATGCTTTCTGCAATCTTTATCCATTTAAATAATATTCAGCTTTTCTATTTTCCTGCCAGAGTATAACTTCATATTTTCCCATATTATATTCTATCTGCTATAATTTGCCTTAACCCAAACTCTTTGTGCTAACCTTACCACTTGCCGTTCCACCTATTTTTCTATCATCTGCAAATTTGGAAACTTTCCTCATCCAAAGTCATTAATAATAGTGGCACCACTGATCCCTCTAATATTCCACAAGTTATAGGTTGCGATTCTGAAAATAGCTCCTCTATCCCAATTCTCTGTCATCTACTAGTTAGCCAATCCTGTATTCATGCTAATATACTAACCCTAACACCATGGGCTCTTATTTATTGAGTAGGCTGATATGCAATACTTTATCAAATGTCTTTTGGAAATTCAAATACATTACATTTATTAGCTGTCCTTTATCTATGTTGCATGCTACCTCCTCAAACAATTCTTATAAATCTGTCAGGCATAATTTCCCATTCATAAAGCCATGCTGACTCTGCTTAGTCATATTATGCATTTCTAAATGCTTTGCTACTAAATCCTTTATAACAGAATCAAACAATTTTCAAGTAACAGATGTTAAGCTTACTGGACTATTGTATCCTTCTCCCTTTCTGAATGAGGATGCTACATTGACGATTTTTCAATCCTCTGGGACATTTCCAGAATCTAAAGATACCTGGAAAATTATGACTAGCGCATCCACTATCTCTTTCACTACTTCCTTTAGTATACTAGGACGCTGTGCATCAGGCCAGAGGTCTTATCAGCGTTTAGCCCCATTCATACTTCTCCAATGATTGTTATTGTATTTATTTCCACTTCAATTTAAAAGTTTTAGAATGCTATTTACATCCTTTACCATGAAGACCGATGCAAAGTATTTATTCAACTCCTTGGCCATCTGTGTTCCCTAATATTGTTTTCCCACCCTGATTCTCTAAGGGGTATTTGATCATTTTGGCCTTTCTCTTCCTATTTTATAGATTTAAAGAAGCTCTTACTATTGGTTCTTATATTACTTGCTAGTTTACTCAGTTTATTTTCTTCTTTTTTATTATGTTTTATGTAGGGTTTTTCATTCAATTTAATACACTGCCTGTACCCTGCCCACTAAAAGCTACAAACTAATTACAGGGCTGCCCACACTGTTTTGCATGTGTTGATCCCCACATTGCACGTTCACTATCCTTTATGAGATTAATCACAGCAGCAGTAGAGTGAGGCCCTCTGTGGACTTTGTTACTGAATCAAGTTGAAGGCAGAAAGGAAGCAGAGTCCTCACTTGCCTTCTCCCTGTCAGATAAAATGTGCTCTTGGAAGTAACGCGCTTTGATTTAAAACAAATGCATCTTTTGACCTTACTGAGTTTTTCCAGTGTAGCATTACACTGAATGGAAACGCTTGGGTGAAGAAGTTCATCAGGGCTTCTCTAGCTTGTCACCGGAACTGTTACATGTACAACTGACATTTCTCCCAATGTCCACTGATGTCCTGAGAGTGGAGCAAGTAGTGACTGGAGGAAATTAATCCCGTCACTACTTACTGTACACAAATAAATCTCTGTCATGACTCAGTATCATTAGGAAACATATAATGTAATCATCATTAAAATGATGTTGGCTTGGTTTAAATCAAATTTATGATTAAAATTAGAAATTTAATTCTCACATTTAAGAAACATTCATAGGACCAATTTAAAGGCTCAGAATCAATCTGCAAGAGGATGCATATATATTATAGTAGGAGGGAATTATAGTAGGAGGGAATGTCAAAAACAAGAAAGAGGAGAAACATAGGTGTGAAATAATTAGAAAAGGAAATACAGGGAAAACCTAATGCAGAAGGTTCTATATTGATACTTTGACTTCTTGAAAGGCTTTATAAAGGCAAATACAACAGAATAGCAATATATTTGGAACTTTGTGTAAGAAATATACATAAAGGGTGATTTTAAGATGTTTGAAATAATGGGTAAAGTATTTTAGTTTGACTAGTTCAGTTCATAACACAAAATTGGCAGAAATCTTTAAATCCTAAAGACTTATGCAATTCAACATTTTGATATCTTTCATTTTTAAATTCAGATTCATTTTCTGAAGTTAAAATTCAAAAGAGATATTTTTCATTAATTGTTCACAGTTCATCCTCATGGAATATGGATAAAACCTTTTGTTTAATTCAGTTTGGTGATTTATTTCTCAATGATGGATCAAAAAAGCTACAGCCAAGCCACATTCTAGTTCTTCAACAAAGGTAAATGTTGAAATTTGGAAATTACCCTAGAAATAAAATAAATGCAGGCTTTCAATTCATCAGTTAGAAGATGCACATTTCTTAACTGTTTGCCAAAAGAAACAAATTGAAGCTTTTCATGATAGTTCTCAGTATAAAACCAGAAAGATTCATTCAGTAATTTAAGAAAAGACCAATCAAAGTATTGTGTAATTTAAAACATCTAAAAAGTAATTTCAAGTACATATACATAATTTCACTTTTAATTCCAGTACAAAACATGCCTAAACATGAGGTGCCAACCTGGTGAAGTTACAACAGCAGTTCCAAGTATATTATAGACAGAGCTGAGCAATCTACAAAATTGCCAAATCAGAGCAAAGTATTACTGTCTTCCATATCTAGTCATGATGAAGAGTTGAACGAGGCTCCACAAATGTCTAATCCTCAATAAGTGAGTAGTCCAGGACAACTGTGTCTAAGACAAGACTGAACCATTTGTAATCAAGAGATCATCTTGGCCTGCTCCTGAAGTCTGAAACATCAGATACAAACTTTAAGCCAATTTGAATCAATCCATAAAATATCAAGAAATGAATAAAGCCACTGGGTACAGCAATGACTCTAGGTCCTGATAAAACTCTAGCTGCATTATTGAAGTGCTGTGGTCCAGAACTAGCTACATGCTTGGCCAAACTTCTTCAATACAGCTACAATAATGGGATATATCAGACAATGTGGAAGGTTGTCCAAGCACAGCTTATCATACAGTCACAGCGACGTACAGCACGGAAACAGACCCTTTGGTCCAACTCATCGATTGCTGACCAGATATCCCAAATAAATCTGGTCCCATTTGCCAGCTTTGGCCCATATCCCTCTCAACCATTCCTATTCATATACCCATCCAGATACTTTTTTAATGTTGTAATTGTACAGCCTCCACCACTTCCTCTGGAAGCTCATTCCATACATGCACCATCCTCTGCATGAAAAATTTGCCCCTTAAGTCCCTTTCAAGTCTTTCCCTTATCCATTAAATCCAGGACAAATACAATTCAGCCAATTATTATGCCATCAGCCTTAACTCTTGAACATTAGCAAGTGTTATTGAGTAGATATCAACAAAGTGTCAACTAGCAGCATTTACAAACAAAAGTTTACTTACCTATGTACAGTTTGGTTTTCACCAGAGCGATTTGGCTCCAGGCCTCATTACAGCAGATATGGATAAAACAATACAAAAAAATGGGAACAGAAGGTGGCCATTTTGTCCCTCAAGTCTGTTCCACCTGATGATGATGATGTGATGATGATGATAACTGATCTGCCCCAGGCCTCAACTCCTTTTATTATGTCAGCTCAGCATAAGGGTCAACGTTTCAATACTTCAGAAGAACTATCTTGCCCCTCTTCCATAGGTCAGAGTCAGCATGGATTTATGAAGGAGAAATCATGCTTGACTAATCTTCTGGAATTTTTTGAGGATGTAACTCTGAAGATGGACGATGGAGATCCAGTAGATGTAGTGTACCTGGAATTTCAGAAAGCTTTTGATAAAGTCCCACATAGGAGGTTAGTGAGCAAAATTAGGGTGCATGGTATTGGGGGCAAAGTACTAACTTGGATTGAAAGTTGGTTGGCTGATAGGAAACAAAGAGTAGTGATAAACGGCTCCATTTCGGAATGGCAGGCAGTGACCAGTGGGGTACCGCAGGGATCAGTGCTGGGACCGCAACTTATTACAATATATGTTAATGATATAGAAGATGGTATTAGCAAATTTGCTGATGATACAAAGCTGGGTGGCAGGGTGAAATGTGATGAGGATGTTAGGAGATTACAGGGTGACCTGGACAGGTTAGGTGAGTGGTCAGATGCATGGCAGATGCAGTTTAATGTGGATAAATGTATGGTTATCCACTTTGGTGGCCAGAACAAGAAGGCAGATTACTACCTAAATGGAATCAATTTAGGTAAAGGGGCAGTACAGAGAGATCTGGGTGTTCTTGTATAGCAGTTAATGAAGGTAAGCATGCACGCACAGCAGTAGTGAAGAAGGCTAATAGCATGCTGGCCTTCATAACAAGAGGGATTGAGTATAGAAGCAAAGAGGTTCTTCTGCAGCTGTACAGGGCCCTGGTGAGACCACACCTGGAGTACTGTGTGCAGTTCTGATCTCCAAATTTGAGGAAAGACATTCTGGCTATTGAGGAAGTGTAGCGTAGGTTCACGATGTCAATTCCTGGAATGGCGGGACTACCTTACGCTGAAAGACTGGAGCGACTGGGCTTGTGTAGCCTTGAGTTTAGAAGACTGAGAGGGGATCTGATTGAGACATATAAGATTATTAAAGGATTGGACACTCTGGAGGCAGGAAACATGTTTCCGCTGATGGGTGAGTGCCGAACCAGAAGACACAGCTTAAAAATACGGGGTAGACCATTTAGGATAGAGATGAGGAGAAACCTTGTCACCCAGAGAGTGGTGGCTGTGTGGAATACTCTGCCCCAGAGGGCAGTGGAGGCCCAGTCTCTGGATTCATTTAAGAAAGTTGAATAGAGCTCTCAAGGATAGTGGAATCAATGGTTACGGAGATAAGGCAGGAACAGGATACTGATTAAGGATGATCAACCATGATCATATTGAATGGTGATGCAGGTTCGAAGCGCAGAATAGCCTACTCCTGCACCTATTGTCTATTCATAGACTTTCAGTGATGCAGCCAATACAGCTTTCAATGGTGGAGAATTAGAGACATTTGCTATTTTACAAAAAGAGTTGAATTCCTGACTGTCCTTTCATCTAGGCAGGATTTGATTGAATGTGGCATCAAGGGGTTCCAACAAAAGTAAAGTGAATGGAAATCAAGGGAAAAGTTTTTACTTATCGGACTCATACTTGGCACAAAAGACGATTAACTTTGGTTGTTGGAAAACAATTATCTCAAATCCAGCACATCACTGCAGGAGGTCCTTAGGTAGCAATCTACACCCAAACATCTTTAACTCCTTCTTAAATGAAATTTCTTCCATTAGAAAGCCAAAAGTGGACATACATGCTGGTGACTGAATAATATTAAGTATTATTTACAACTGCTCAGATTGTAAAACAATTCACGCCCATATGCAGCAGCACTTAGATAATGTTCATAATCTAACCATTTCATCCTGACATTCAATGAAATTACATTGCGGAATCACCCATTATTGATATTATTGACCATAAATTTAACTGGACAAGTCATATAATTATTGTGGCTATACGAGTAGGTCAGAAGCTTGGAATTCTGCAGTGAATACTGCATTATTTGACTTTCCAAAGTGTGTCCACCATAAACACCAGGAGTGTGTAGGAGCACTTTTTGCTTCCCTGGCTGAGTAAAGCTCCAGGAACATTTAAGACGTTCAGCACAACTTAGGACAAAGCAGGTTACTCGAATATCGTCAACATAAATGTGTACTTCCTTCACCACTTGCACAGTGGCAGCAGTCTGTATCCCATCTAAGATACTACAGGCTCAGTAAGCCCAACTCAACAGCACATTTCAACTCACAGTTATTCCACCTCAACGTACAAGAGCAACAGATGCAGGAAATCCTCACTATCTGCAAGGTCCCTTCTAAGCCACACAGCATCCTGAGTTACATCTATAATCATGCTTTCTGCACTGTTGTTGAGTCAAAAACCTAGAATATCGTCCAAACAGCACTGTGGTCTACTTAAACCAGATGGACTGCAGTAGTTTAAGATGACAGTTCATTATCACCTTCCCAAGTGCAGTTAGAGATGGGCAACAAATGCTGATCTTGCCAGCTATACCCATATCATCCTGAAAGATTGAACAGATGTTCTGATAGAAACTGCTTTGCATTTACTTTAGCAAAAATAAAAAAAAACTATTTAATCAAATACTTTTTTATGGAACAGAAAAGCACTGGTATTTTAAATTCAGTTACTATTCTCAATCAAACAATCTACCTAAAAGAAAATACTTTTGGGAAATAAAGGAGCACTAAATGAATAGCAAATATTTGAACTCCATTCTATAAATGCACAAGGTTAAAGCACCTGCTATTTTTTAACCTGCCATAAGGATTCCATAAATCATTTTACTTTAAATGTATCTTAGATACACTGATGTGTGCGTGACACTGGATTTTTTTCTTCAAATACCATCACAGCTTGAACTGTACTACTGATGGCATTATGTTGGATGCCAAGTTTGTAATGTACAGCATGATGCCATATTGTCCCACAGTGAGGTGTGATCAGATACCTGCTAAAAATGATAGACAGCTTTGGCCCAGTGAACAGGCAAAAATCCCATTTACTAGCTGCCAGATGGGACCAGCTGGACAGTTCAGAGCAAACATCTCATTCTTCTTTGGGCTTGCTTGTCTGGCTTTTGAGCAAGACCTGGCTGATAATGATGGATATCAAGACTACAGTAAACTGGGTGACAACAGCAGCCTTGTTATAGCTGCCACTCTTCCTATCCTGTCATTACTACAGGTGAAGATTTATTTGAGTTTATTGTTCTGCACTGTGTGCTAGCTATTTGCAATTTATCACTTACTATGGAAGTTTCATGATAACGGCTGCAGCTGTAATTGCCACCTACACCTGCTCCTGGAAATTATGAGGGTCGCCAACCAGGGCAAGTCTGCTCTCCACCACTGCTTTTCCCATTCTCTTCTTAGTCAGAATTGCCATTTCCTATATTAAATCAATACTTTCTGTGCCACTGCGCATGAAAAGAATGGCTCATCTCTTGTTGCTTTTTGTTAAATATTACCAAATAAATCTGCTTTATAATATAAATGGAACGTCTTGGCAACTGCACAAGGTTACAGCTACGCCAACCAATTAAGATGGAAACCAAATAGGCTGTTGACTGCTGAGCATATCTGAACTGAGCATATCCTCTACTCAGATAAGTCAAAGCATCACAAAAATGAGGAAGTATTCTGATTACATTCGCATTCGATCCCTTTTACAATAAAGTAATGCGTAATCATCCTGAGCAAACAGATTATGCAGACTGCATTTTTCAGAATATAAGCAGCAAAGCTAATAAAGATGAACTTGCAAGCAGTACGTGCAAAAATATCAACTACAGAGTGTTAACAAATCAGAAAAGTGTACACAGTGACATTGCAGAATATGAATGCCCAGCTTTTGAAACAATGTATCACAACTTTCAGTATGTCAAAATTTAAATTTTCTGCTGTGCTTTCCCTCTTCACTATTTGGAAGGAGTATTTGGGGCTGTAAACACAGTCACATTTAAGATCCATTCATCTCAACTATTTCTAACTATTCATGAAGAATTGATCACAGTAAAACACAGCATTGAAGAAATTTGTAGTACAGTTAGTGGGAAACGTGGACTATTCTGGTGTGCATGGAGCCTCTTGATCCAGACAGGAACTGATGAGAGGGCCACCTGCAAACCTTGCTTCACTGACAAGTGGTCTCTCCTGTTGTTTCCCATATATGGCAGTGTGGAAAATGCTAGCTCACTGAGCTATCTTGTCGCAAATGGCAAGAGTGTAGCAACAGCACAGTCAGAGATCACTGGATATTAATGTACTGCAGTCAGTCAAAACGCGTATAAAGACAGCTTTCCAAACTTCTTCGTTGTGGAATCCATCATAGCTCTGGGTACTCACCTTTTTATTTTAATGTCAACTTGTGATGAATCAAAAGACAGTGAACCAAACAAATCACCTATCCAGTCATAGTCTTCCATATTTGTTGAGTGGAAATATGAATTTCTCTTGCAGTACTTTGAGATACTTGAATGTGAAGCTACATCCAGACAGATGTGTCCGCCACTGACAATGCTAGTGGAAACATCTCAGGCTTTGACATCTTGATATCTAACTTGCTGGGTTGATTTAGTCAGATAATTAGTTGAATATGATGAAGCAGTCATAGTTGTGGGTATGTTTGCTGAGGTGGGAAGTTGATTTGGTGATGTTTCGTCCCCTATCTAGGTGACATATTCAGTATTTTGAAGCCCCCTGTGAAGCCAGGGAAGAGACGGGCTAAGTTGTTAACAAGATTTTAACAAAAATAATCCCCTTAGTTGCTAACTTATACTGCCTGATGAGAAGCTCATCTTATTGCTTGGCAAAAGCATAAAAGATGGAATGAGATGCTTGTGACATCGAAATGGGCCTTGCCAGATTTCTCGACTGATTCTACCATAAATCTTGCCACAGCTCATGTGGTTCAGGCCCTTACAAGATTCCATTGATAATATCTAACATATAGTTAGGGCTGCCCACGGCAATAACAGCATAAAATGGTCAAGGAAAGCCCCAACAAGCTTTGCAGTAATAGATATTATAAAGTATGGGAAACATTTGCTTAATGTGATCTCAGCACAGATGATAATGGCTGTCTGTTTTCTCTGTAAGATTGGATATGCAAGCTTCTTTGTTATCCTAAGGAACAATTCACACCAATTAGTTATTTCTCTTAAGCTTTTCTCATCAGTTATCATATAAGTAGGTTTTAATTAAGAATCTTCATGATAATTATAGATGTAGTTTCTGAATAAATTATAGTTTTAACACACACAAATATATATAAAAAATCACTAAACAACACATTAGAAAGAAAGGAATAAAATCTAATTATGAGTGATGGTGAGGGGACTCCCTATCTCTTATCAAGAGAGCTGGAACGATGGGAAATCTCAGAGAAGACAGTTGGAGTCTTGTACAAGATAGCTGACAGACGCCATAGTTGAAAGATAAAAGGTCACAAGTGACCATGGAGGGTTCAATTTCTCACATGCTAAAATGGCCCAATAAAATCACAGCAACAAACAATTACTAATATAGACTGATGTATTAAAAACCCAATCATAGTTGGGCAATCCAGCACTAGTTAACCAATAGTATACAGGGGGAGGGAATATGTTGTTAAGTTAACAAGAAAAGATATAAAATGAGAATGGTTTGTATTGAAATTAGTGCATCATTAACATTTATTCCAATCGGAGCCAGAAATTAAGAAGGTGACTGGGCCCCATATTAAGGCCAGATTCAGGGTAGTCTTTAGCCTCTCCCTGCATTGTACCGGTTAATGCATGAACAAATTAGCACGTGATTAGAACTCTGCTGTCTTCTGAAAAATTATTATCTTCGTAAATTTGTTCCTACATATATGAAGCATCAAAAGTACCAAAATGCAACAAAATATTTAGGTTTTAGATTTATTTTTCAGAAGGCATTGATGCTTGTGAGATTTTTTTTCTCTGTTTATTAGGGTGGTGCCAACACATTATCAAGAACATATACATATAATGCAGCATTATTTAATTTGCAATTGTATGTTCTATACAATATACATATAGAGATCTTTCGTTGGAGTACATTTCATGAAGTACATGAAAAACACAACAGTAAGTGTTCCACAATCATTCTAGTCATTAGTCTACCCGAACTGAAACAATTCTCCATTGAACTAAGGTTCTAATTTTTTTTCACCTAAAATGTAGGAATAGTAATTAATATAAGGATTCTGTAATTAATATAAGGATGCTGGGTAATCCAAGATGGAGGACAGAAAAAAATTCTGGCTGTAACAGCTGCTTCTTTTTTTGAGGTATTTTAGGTGCGGGAGGTGATTTCCTCAAATTCCAGGTGCAGCAATTACTGTTTTATATGCTGTTACATTGTTTTGGAACTTTGGGAAAAAAAGTCAAAACAACAGCAGTTTTAAAAGGGAGAAGAACAGACAAAGGAAGCAAATGGTGAGGTCAGTGCAGGAGAGAGAGAAAGAAAGAAACTGACACTGCCTTTGCTGTTTGAATTCATGTATCGCTGGACATGAGAGTGCGTCCAGGAAAATTAATAAACAGTGAAATTCACAACTGATCTTGGAGGAACTGTTGGGTGAAGTTCACAGCACAGAAGCAGATAAGTGAATTGTTGTTTTGCGTGTGACCTATAGAAAATCTGCAGTAGTGAGCAGAGTGGGTTCTTTCTTGACTATGTGTTTTTGGAGATATGTCTCTTGATTAAACTTAAAATATAAGCCATAACTATTAATTTAACTTGGGGAAATGTTTGTAGAGGAATAAGATGGTGTTATTTTCTGGGTCTGTAGATTGGGAAGAAGCAAAAACAACCTTTAGTAGAGTGATATATGCTTCTTGTCAGATGTGGGTGTTCAAAGAGAGTTTAAGGATTGCAGTGGATTATATCTGTTGGTTGCGAATCTTATCCGATCAAATGGATCGGGTGGAGAGACAGTTAGAATTTGCAACAAAAACAGTATGTGGTGGATTGCAGTTATAGGAATGGGGGAATGTCTCAGATACAGTCACATAGATGGGTTAAGTCCAGGAAAGGTAAGAGAGGCAGGCAGCTAGTGCAGGAGTCTTTTGTGGCTATACCCATTTAAAACAAGTATGCTGTTTTGGAAAATGTAGCACGAACAGCCAAGTTTCTTGTACTGATACTGGCTCTAATGCAACAAGGGGTACGTTGGGTTCCAAGAGATCAATTGTGTCAGGGGATTCTCTAGTTCGAAGTACAGACAGGCGTTTCTGTGGCCAGCAGAGAAAAAACAGAATGGTTTGTTGCTTCCCTGGTGCCAGGATCAAGGATGTCTCAGAGAGGGTGCAGAATGTTCTCATGGGGGAGAGGGGCCAGCAAGAAGACATTGTCCACATTGGAACCAACTACATAGGAAGGGAAAAGGTTGAGAGTCTGAAGGGAGATTAGAGAGAGTTAGGCAGGAATTTAAAAAGGAGGTCCTCGAGAGTAGCAATATCTGGATTACTCCCAGTGCTACGAGCTAGTAAGGCGGGAATAGGAGGACAGAGCAGATGAATGCATGGCTGAGGAGCTGGTGTATGGAAGAAGGATTCACATTTTTGGATCATTGGAATCTCTTTCAGGGTAGAAGTGACCTATACAAAAAGGACAGATTGCACCTAAATTGGAAGGGGACTAATATACTGGCAGGGAAGGTTGCTGGAGATGCTCGGGAGGATTTAAACTAGTAAGGTGGGGGGGTGGGACCCAGGGAGATAGTGAGGGAAGAGGTCAATCCTGAGACTGATACAGTTGAGAACAGAAGCAAGTCAAACAATCAGGGCAGGCAGGGACAAGGTAGGACTAATAAATTAAACTGCATTTATTTCAATACAAGGGGCCTAACAGGGAAGGCAGATGAACTCAGGGCATGGCGAGCAACATGGGACTGGGATATTGTAGCAATTACAGAAACATGGCTCAAGGATGGGCAGGGCTGGCAGCTTAATGTTCCAGGATACAAATGCTACAGGAAGGAGAGAAAGGGAAGCAAGAGAGGAGGGGGAGTGGCATTTTTGATAAGGGATAGCATTACAGCTGTGCTGAGCGAGTGTCTTCCTGGAAATACATCCAGGGAAGTTATTTGGGTGGCACTGGGAAATAAGAAAGGGATTACCACCTTATTGGGATTGTATTATAGACCTCCTAATAGTCAGAGGGAAATTGAGAAACAAATTTGTAAGGAGAGCTCAGCTATCTGTAAGAATATTAGGGTGATTATGGTAGGGGTTTTAACATTCCAACCATAGACTGGGACTGCCATAGTGTTAAGGGTTTAGATGGAGAAGAATTTGTTAAGTGTGTACAAGAAAATTTTCTGATTTGGTATGTGGATCTACTAGAGAAGGCGCAAAACCTGACCTACTCTTGGGAAATAAGGCAGGGCAGGTGACTGAGGTGTCAGGGGGAGAGCACTTTGGGGCCAGCGACCATAATTCTGTTAAATTTAAAACAGTGATGGAAAAGGATAGACCAGATCTAAAAGTTTAAGTTTGAAATTGGAGAAAGGCCAATTTTGACGGTATTAGGCAAGAACTTTCGAAAGCTGATTGGAGGCAGATGTTCGCAGGTAAAGGTATGGCTGGAAAATGGGAAGCCTTCAGAAATGAGATAACGAGAATTCAGAGAAAGTATATTCCTGTTAGGGTGAAAGGAAAGGCTGGTAGGTATAGGGAATGCTGGATGATGAAAGAAATTGAGGGTTTGTTTAAGAAAAAGAAGGAAGCATATGTAAGGTATAGACATGATAGATCGAGTGAAACCTTAGAAGAGTATAAAGGCAGTAGGAGCATACTTAAGAGGGAAATCAGGAGGGCAAAAAGGAGTCATGAGATAGCTTTGGCAAATAGAATTAAAGAGAAGCCAAAGGGTTTTAACAAATACGTTAAGGACAAAAGGGTAACTAGGGAGAAAATTGGGCCCCTCAAAGATCAGCAAGGCGGTCTTTGTGTGGAGCTGCAGAAAATGTGGGAGATACTAAACGAGTATTTTGCATCAGTATTTACTGTGGAAAAGGATATGGAAGATATAGACTGTAGGGAAATAGATGGTGAAACCTTGCAAAATGTCTATATTACAGAGGATGAAGTGCTGTATGTCTTGAAACGCATAAGGGTGGACAAATCCCCAGGACCTGATCAGGTGTACCCGAGAACTCTGTGGGAAGCTAGAGAAATGATTGTTGGGCCTCTTACTGAGATATTTGTATCATCATTAGTCACCGGTGAGATGTCGGAAGACTGGAGGTTGGCTAACGTGGTGCCACTGTTTAAGAAGGGTGGTAAGGACAAGTCATGGAACTATAGACCAGTGAGACAGATGTTGGTGGTGGGCAAGTTGTTGGAGGGAATCCTGAGGGACAGGATGTACACGTATTTGGAAATGCAAGGAGTGATTAGGGATAGTCAACATGGCTTTGTACATGGGAAACCATGTCTCACAAACTTGATTGAGTTTTTTGAGGAAGTAACAAAGAATATTGATGAGGGCAGAGCGGTAGATGTGATCTATATGGACTTCAGTAAGGGGTTCGACAATGGGAGATTGATTAGCAAGGTTAGATCTCATGGAGTACAGGGAGAACTAGCCATTTGGTTACAGAACTGGCTCAAAGGTAGAAGACAGAGGGTGGTGGTGGAGGAGGGTTGTTTTTCAGACTGGAGGCCTGTGACCAGTGGAGTGCCACAAGGATCGGTGTTGGGCCCTCTATTTTTTATCATTTACATAAATGATTTGGATGCGAGCATAAGAGGTACAGTTAGTAAGTTTGCAGATGATACCAAAATTGGAGGTGTAGTGGTCAGCGAAGAGGGTTATCTCAGATTACAACAGGATCTTGACCAGATGGGCCAAGGGGCAGAGAAGTGGCAGATCGAGTTTAATTCAGATAAATGCGAGGTGCTACATTTTGGGAAAGTAAATCTTAGCAGGAGGTATGCACTTCATGGTAAGATCCTAGGGAGTGTTGCTGAACAAAGAGACCGTGGAGTTCAGGTTCATAGCTCCTTGAAAGTGGAGTCGCAGGTAGATAGGATAGTGAAGAAGGCGTTTGGTATACTTTCCTCTATTGGTCAGAGTATTGAATACAGGAGTTGGGAGGTCATGTTGCGGCTGTACAGGACATTGGTTCGGCCACTGTTGGAATAGTGGATGCAATTCTGGTCTCCTTCCTATTGGAAAGATGTTGTGAAACTTGAAAGGGTTCAGAAAAGATTTACAAGGATGTTGCCAGGGTTGGAGGATTTGAGCTATAGGGAGAGGTTGAACAGGCTGGGATTGTTTTCCTTGGAATGTTGGAGGCTGAGGGGTGACCTTATAGAAGTTTACAAAATTATGAGGGGCACGGATAGGGTAAATAGACAAAGTCTTTTCCTTGGGGTTGGGGAGTCCAGATCTAGATGGCATAGGTTTAGGGTGAAAGGGGAAAGATATAAAAGAGACCTAAGGGGCAACTTTTTCACACAGAGGGTGGTATGTGTATGGAATGAGCTGCCAGAGGAAGTGGTGAAGGCTGGTACAATTGCAACATTTAAAAGGCATTTGGATGTGTATATGAATAGGAAGGGTTTGGAGGGATATGGGCTGGGTGCTGGCAGGTGGGACTAGATTGGGTTGGGATATCTGGTCGGGTTGGTCCAAAGGGTCTGTTTCCATGCTGTACATCTCTATGACTCTATAAGCCACTCAGCTGGAAGTGTCACCTGTAACACACTTTACAATGACAAATATGATGAAATCAGCTATGTGGTACAAAGAAAACATGATCGATTATCTATTCTATAAATACAGAATTGTCATGGAGTTGAAGCATTAAAACCACATTTCTCTAATGTAACTTTATGGCAATGCCTCTAGCAATCAAAGTCCACATGCCAACTAAACAACACTCTTCTCACACAATATGAAATGATGTTCCCCTTTACATTAACATGCTTGTGACTGTTCATGAGTGCATGAGTGCCAGATGAGAGCACAACAGCAAAGTACATCTTCTTTAGAAACACTCAATTTAATTTTAGGTTGAATCTTTGATCTATTTACTTAGCCTTCATAGTAGTTGAGTCTAAGGTGTGTAAGTTAATGTGCATAATTTGTACTATACAATCTAACTGATTCCAGATTCTGCAATAAATTTCTACATTTTCCTACATTTTTCTGGAAACTGGGTACAATAATATTGGTTTATTGAATTATTTCAATTTTATGAAGGATTGAATTTTCAAACTGCTCTTATGTAAACAAATGAAAAGGAAAGGATGTTCATAATTTTCTTTAAAAATAGTTTCAAATGGAATCAGCCTTCATCATTATAGAAGAAAAGAAGAAATAAGATAAACAAAGAGTCTGCTTTGAGGTCTTTTGCCAGGAATGAACTAGACAATGAAAGACTCGGCAACGAGTTATAACTATTTCCATCAGTGAGTCCCCACTAGGCCAGATAAGTCAACATTTGCCACCTTGAGATGCTTATCCTGACGCAAACATAAGCAACTAAGATTTTAGGTCAGAAAAGCACCCATTTGTCCACAGCAAGGAAATATTGACATTTATGAAAAGTATAATTTTGGTTCACTATTTAATGTTTATATATATCAAAAACCATCAGATACTTGACAGGAGTAGTTAATGATTCCTGGCATTTTTTCCAACCAGCTCTATTCTACCATTAGGAACTGTGTTACATTATGTCCTAATCGTGGTTTATGTTATTCATGTTGGCCAAATTACTGTAAGTGCCGACACAATGGTTTTGCCCAGACTAAAGATCATATTCTGAACATACAAGTTTGGTAGCAATTTCTTAATTCATTGCTCTTGGTTGAAGCAACTTATTCAAGCTCTATAGACAGAGGAGACCAAAGCTTTGTCTTCATGGAACATGCAGGTGTATATCACATGTCTCATGCCACATTTAAAATTAGATTACATAATCCTACCATGTTGGTTATACCATAGAACCTGATGTTTCAGCCTGGATGTATCCATTTATGACCAGCAAGTCTATGAATCCACATAGCCAAGAAATTATTTTGTACAAACATGAACCTCTGGCTATTCATCCTCCCCACGAAAGAATGTCCTGCTGCTGGGCACTGACATAGAACTGAACCAAGGAAAAGACATGGTACACAAAGAGGCCATTTAGCCTATTGCATTTAAATTGGTTGAATAGACTACCCACCCATTCTAATGCTACTTTGTAGCACCTGGTCCACAGCACTTTAGGTTACAACACTTTCAGGTGCAAATCCAGCTTTCTTTTAAATGAATTGAGGACTTTTGCCTCAACCATCAAACTAGGCAGTGGATTTTCAGACATTCACTGTCTTCTGGGTGAAAAAGCTTCTTGCCAAGTCCCCTCTAATTCTTCTACAAATTACCTTAAATCTATGACCCCGGTAACTGATCTCTCTTGTACAGGAAAACTAGTCTTCCCTGTTCAGTCTGTCCAAGCCCCTTGTTATTCTGTACACTTCAATTAGGGCATCACCTAGCTCCTCTGTTCTAAGGTAAACAACACCACTGTATCTAATCTATCCTCCCCCTTGATCGGTCATGCAGTCATGCTTATGGCCACGGAAAATGCCTGTTTCCAGAAGAAATGAATGCTGTCTAACTGTTGCTCTCCCATTCAACTTTCTTCTCTCTATAGTAATTCGGCTACCTATTGTGGCATAGGTTTGGGTCTTGCTGCACTCCTCTGAGGAATCGCCACCATCAGAGTCCACATTGGAAAACTGATTAAGGAGCAGTACTTAAATTTCCTGAGTTATTTGCCCTGCTCTCTTTGACTATCTGATGGTCACTCAGTTCCGCTGCCTGCATGCTCCTATCCTGTGGTATGAACATGCCATCTACAGTTCTCTGTCTCATGAATGTATCGTAGGGACTATAACCACTGCATCAGCTCTGAAAACTTTAAACTGAACCTTGTGCCCGTATTTGATGCTGTCTGGGCAATGTGAAAATGTCCACAACTTCCCACATCCCAAAGGGTTGGCACTGTGCTTAGTTGAGCTGCCATCCCATACCTTAATCTTACTTTTGTACTATCACATATAAACCAAAGGACTCTCTCTGTTTTGCATCACTCCAAAGTACTATGATGGTCTGCTCCTTACTGATTGTGTGGTTCAAAAACCCCCTCTGATATAGATTTTGATCAGGTGCTAGGTAGCTTAGTTCCCTGCTAAAATACACAGTATTAGATACAAAAGACTAAAGATGTAATCCACAAGAAAGATTTGTTTTCCACTGGATATGCAATCTGATGCTTTGTATCCATCAATTGTTAAAAACTAAATCACATTAAGAAATTAAAATTTCAAACCTACTCCATTACCATCATTAAATACAATGGGAAGAGTCAAACATAATGAAAAGGAAGGAGATATCAGGCAAGTAGTGAAAGATCTAGGAGACAATACACACTATAGATTGAGCGTGATCAGAAACAAAACAGTGGGAGATGTAACAGAAGAGATAATAAGTGAGAATAGAAAAACAGATTAAAGGAATAAAATGCATATAGGGAAGGTAGAAGGCATAAAGAAGAGAGAAGGTAGAGAGAGAAAAGCTTAACAAGAAGGGTGGAGGAAATAACCAGTGATACACAAAATAAAGATTAAATAAAGAGATAATTACAGTGGACACACAACAGAGTGCATACCTGTGCCACACTCTGTTAACTCAACTATATGACAATTGCGCAGCCATTCCTCAGCTTTTCCTTAGCTGTTTGATGTTATGTAACTACACAGCTGAAATTAAAATGAAAAAAAGACTTAGGAGCTTCCATCTCATTGAGGTGCTATCATACTACAACTAACAACCTACTTTGGAAACAACATTCAAATTTTGACAGCTGTGACGATTTTAACCAGTTTCCCAATTTCTTCATTGTAATAGAACCTTCAAAAAAATCCAGGATTCGGATATCCATAGTTTTTCATTGAGAACAAGTTTTGTTGAAATTTTCCACTTGTTTTTGAAATATATTGTTTGCAGGCAAACATTCTAACAAATACAGCTGCAAACATTGCAACTGCCACCATCTGTGGTTGCAGCAAAACAGGAAAGGCAGGACACAAAGTATGGAAGTGTGAAAGAAAAACAGAGCTGAGACTCAAAAACAATTAACTAATGTCAAACAAAGAGAAAATTTCAGATTGAGAGACAAAGATTTACTTTTTATTTTTATTATGAGTAATGCAATGGGACATCAACTGGAATGACTTTAATTGCTGCAGCTGATTATCTATGCCACAATTAATTTTTATTCACCTATACACATAATGAATGGTCTAGCACTTCTACAAAGGAAAACAATGAGCCAATTACTTAATTCCATACTGCTCAGAAAATTCTGACTTTTAATCTACTGGGTCATACATTCTAGGTATAATCATGTTTTGCTTTTCTCTGTGGTTCAGTTATCATCACATTGAAGCTACAAACTGCAGAATGATGCTTCGGCTTAAAAGTGTAAGATCCTGTGCAACATTATGCAATATAGAAATTATTTCATTGTGGTACAGTTATCTTTATAGCACTGTAATAAAATTAAACTATATCAGTAATCTTATTCCCAGGGGTCATTTTTTTATATGCATATAAAAAAGCAGCTTTAACATGTCAGGTTTGGTTTACTTGTGGATTGCAGAACAATTCATTTTTATAATCTTCTTACACTTTGCAAACATATTAAGATTATAATTGACAAAACAAAACTTCTAAAAGTCCATGACATAATTTTCCAATAATAATTTCATCCACTTTGGTAGAAAACTAAAATATGCTTATCTGCTGTTACGCTGCATAGGAATATTGTTCGTAAAATCTTCCTTTATCTGTAACATTGCCTCTTTACATTGCTTGCATTCTTCTGATGCTCTTCTTACAACCAAGTCCTTCCTTCTCTCTACATCACATGTTTCATCATGTTGTATCTTTGCTGCTGCCATTTTTTCTGTGCTCTATGAACTCTCTTCTACTCTCTGTGGCATTCACACATTACTGATCCTTTACTTATTTACTCCATTAAGTTGGATTAGCTTGGGTGGCTAGTTCATTCAGCCAGTGCTGACAAAATAAGCTGAATGGCATCTTTCTGAGCTGTAACCTATCTAAGATTCTATGGTTTGTTAACAGCTGATGAGTTTATATAAAAATGGCAGGCAACATATCAGGCCAGAGATGGATAAGAGGGCTGAGGTGCAGTTGGAAGGGATCAAATGCAGAGGCTAGGATTAACTCAGCAAAAGGCCAACTGGAAGCTCTTGTAACACAAAAAGATGAGCTTACATTCTCACTCCTTCTCCACATTCAATTCCTTGTTCACCCCCTCTCTTTTGCATATGACATAACTTGGCTGTATAAAAACCTTAATCATTAATGCTGACACAGGCAGCAACAACTGTCATAGAATAGCATAGCAGAAAAGAAGGCCAATTGGCCCATTCAGTTTGTGCTGGTTGTTTCAAAGAGCAACAGAATCGTTAAAAAAAAATCTGCATTACATCTACATTATACTTTAAACATAATTTCCTAGCTCTGAAGTGCTTTAGAACAGCCTGAGGATGTGAACAGTACTATATAGATGTGTTTTTTTTCTTTTTAAAAATGTACCAGCCACTTCTGGGAAATGTACCATATATTCCTGTCACACTTAGTTGTTTGGCTCAAACTCAAACTGCAGCAACTTGGAATTGAGGAGATCATAAATCTGAAAGAAAAGTGATAAAATTGTCTTGAGAACAACTAGTGAGAAATTACCAAGGACTGATGAAAATTCCCAATGTTCAGTAAGACAGTGCTACTACTGAAAAAAAGGACAAGAATAACCAAATTGCAATCACATAAAAAAAATTTACTTAGTCCTCAGAAAATGAAACTTACAAATTACAAAATATATTCACTTAAGAAATGTAAAACAAATCACAACATGCTTAAAAATCATGATAATTTATTGTTTCTATTTGAGTGTATTCATACTTCTGCTGGGTTTGTATCCTTTCAAGACAGTCTCCACTTGCTGAGACTACAGTTGCATTTCTGAATTCTAGGTGACATCCGATGTGATACTTGTAACTGTAGTTGTTCCTCTCTCAGCTTATGGGATGGGGCAGCCTGTAAAACTCTCCTCTGATTATCATCAGCTGGTATAAAGATCATTCTATTCAATGAAAGAAACGTTTTATGTTGCAGGCGTTCAAACTGTATGTGAGCCTGAGAATTCTTCCATCACATCACAGCACCATCCAAAATAAAACTCGGAAGACACAAAAATAACAACCTTCATTCGCGTTACACTCAAAAGTAAAGGGCTCTCCAGTAGGAAAGCAGCCTCAATGATTTCCGGAATGGGCAGAGGCAGCATGGCTACAGAGTCAGGTGGCCTATAAAGCCTGGAGCAGGACTCTCATTTCTGTGTAGAGTGGGTTAGTGTAGCTTGGAGCGGGATTATGGTGATGGCATGGCATGGGTTGGTAAAGCCCGGAGTGGGATTGCAGCAGAGGAGAAGGAAAAGTTGGACTCTCTTTAAGTTATCTTTCTTTATTTTTTATTTTAAGGTTAACATGAATGGTACCTATGCATGGTGACTGTACACTTTTCACTGTATTTTACCTTGAATACACGTGACAATAAATGATTCAATTCAATTCAATTCAATTTTTAAAAATGCCAGTTCTCACAAAAGCCTGATCTGAAAGCAGGTCAAACAGGCTTAGAGATAGCTGAACCTGAAGCTTGCAGTCAACACCATTTAAAAAAAAAAGTCTTTCAAGCCTCCAAATAGAGTCTTGATTTGAAAAAGACTGGTTGCAAAACATGTTCAAAACTATGATCATGGCTTTAAGTAATGATATGTTTATTTCAAAAGAAGCCGTCAATCAAATGCTGAACAGTACAATTCACACACGATGCTTGCATACTATTTAAAATAACTGCTCTGAGCTGTCGAACACTTCATTTTCAGGCAAACTAAATGATTATTATAGAAAATCTAACAAAATGAGCTGAAATAGTTTTCTCAGGCTGAACTATGTTTTAGTCCCTTATATCCATCAACAAGACAGCCTCCTGATTTCCAATGGTACAGGAGAGAGGAACATCGTAACTATTAGGCATACATGTAAGACGGTATTTTATTAGTGGCATGCTGTTCCCAGTGGCAGTACCAAAAGTGGGTGACAATTCTGCTCCCATCTTGGAAGCTGCCTTCTACTCAATTTTAATGAAAAATTAAAATGTGAGCCCAAAAGACACGTGCAATTAGATCGGGGAGGAAAGGTTTACTTTGATGAAAGCTATAACCAGTTGTTAATGCAGCAAGAAAAGGTAGGCTGTAAAAAATTCTTCCTGGACAAATATGGTGGTCTGCATCACTGCCAGAACTCTCCAGCCCAAACAAAATGCTACTAACATAAGTTTTATACAGAACACATAAAGAGGTCATGGGTGCTTTTCAGATTTTAACTTCATTTGTAAATACTTCAAATCACATTGGTTTCACTTTATTCATGTGTGCATCACTGTCATTTGATGTGAGTCACTTAGAGAGACAAATATACTGGCAGGCCTCATGAGTGGCATGTTAAGAGCTATTATAGAGTTCAGGGTATTTCTTTCATTGTGGAAGGCACAATGTCTATAGGGTTGTATTGGCCATTCTGATGATGAACTTGCAGGCTCAGCTGACCCTCCCAGCTATGACTTGTACAGAAGGATGCCTGAGATCATTTAGTGGGCAAACTGATATGTTGTAAGCCATGTAAAGCTTGTGGGGGATCATATTTCCTGGTCATGATGGGCTTATATGTCAAAGTTCGATATTGCCAGGACTAGTATTAATTAGTGAATGTGAGAGACAATGCATTGCTCTACTTACTCTACTAGGTGGCAGAGGATGCAGGTTTAGAGGGAGCTCTGCCACGGAGGTTGGCAGGGATTAGTTTACCTTTTAAATAGGTAATGAGAGTTCTGGCAGAAATCATGGTTATGCAGGTTCCATCCTTGGGTGTATCTGGTGTATATTAGATTATCCCTCATATCGCATACATTTCTTTCCGCGGCCTTGATGTATAATAAAGGCTCATACACATTCATGACCCCTCCTCAGGCACATCGAATTCAATCTCACCCGAGCAGCAGAGCTGCTCCTCCTGCTTAAGTTGCAAAGGTTTCCTGTATCACATTGTCATGTTTTAAAGTAAACAGCAGACTCCCGTGGTTCACTCCAGACCAGTCAAGGTAGCAAAAGCACATCTACAACAAGCCAATGCTTTTTTAACAACACTTCTGATGGTGGTGTGCGCTGAATTGTAGCATGCTTCTGCTGTAATATGGGGATATCTCACTGGTGTCATTCAACCAAGTCAGGAAAGGATAGCCCTTGTCACCCAGGATTCAACCACCAAAATGTACACGAATAAAAGGGAGAGCTTTTGTGCGAACAAGAACTTCATTACAATCGCACTGGATATACCTGGTCTTGACTTTTGCAACACAAAGAATGTTTTCTGAAATATTTCAACATCATGCAAAAAGTGATCAAGATTGGAAGCTTGGCTTACAAATTGCAAGTCCAATGTGATTAGTTAATTTTACTGTCAAATGCAATCTGAATTTACCTCAGAAGAGATTAGTTATTTCAATCCAATTTTTAATTCAAACAAATGTAATTATCTTGATCCCTGCTTTTACTTTGAACTACTAGGGAATAAATGCTTACACATAGAAAACTGGATGGTGAATACTCATTTCACACAAAAGTGAAGGAACCATGAACTACATTTGAAACAAGTTTTGTGCAAAGATATGTAGCTTGGTTGCCTGTTGTCGTAGCTGTGGGTGTGTTTGTTGAGCTGGGAAATTGATTTGCTGATGTTTTGTCCCCTAAGTGACATCTTCAGTGCTTTGGAGACTCCTGTGTAGCGCTGCTGTACTGTCTCTTCTGGAATTTATTTGGTTCTGCTCCTGCTACTTCTGGTTGTCGGGTCCGGTTTTCGTTGTACTGGCTGGTACATTGGTCTATATACTTGTTGATGGAGTCTGTGGATGAGTACCATGCTTCTAGAAATTCTCTGGCTGTTCTATGATCGTTGTGTTGCCCCAGTCGAATGTATGGTCCTTGTCATCTGTGTGTGTGGCTACTAGAGACAGCTGGTCATGTTTAGTGGCTAGTTGGTGTTAGTGGATGTGGATTGCTAGCTGTCTGCCTATTTGTCCTATATAAATTTTTGTGCAGTCTTTACATGGAATCTTTCAAAACCAACCAGTCAGAAATGGACCACAACAATCGAACAGGCCATCACCACAGGACAGAACAGAACCACAGAGAAAGAGAACAGCACTACAAGTCAAAATGACTAAGCCAACCAAGAGCAGAGAAGACAACTCGACAGACACCTGGGTAAGAAACCTCCCCAACAGACAGCTTACAGACACATAAAAAGCTGTACTAGCCAAGGGACTCAACTACAACCAAAGGGATGCAAAAACAACAGATTTCCTAGCTGCACGAGAATGTATGCTTAGAACTAACAAACTAACCAAAGAGACACAGCAAGCAGTCAGGCAAACTATTGCATCCTTACTAACAAAAAGACAAGTGAATAACCTCAACACCGAAGAGAGTGAAGCTCTAAAAACACTCAATGACAAGAACATAATCATTGTACCAGCGGACAAGGGCAGAATGATGGTTATCACAGACAAGACTGAATATATTCAGAAAGCAGAGATACTTGCAGATACTGACACCTACCTACAGAGGGAGTGTGACCACACGCCACAGCTAACCAATAGAATAAACATACTATGGATCCTACAGAAAAAATGGACTAATAGCCAGGATTGACTTACAAAGGATGAAACCAGAAAGCAACTCTCCAACATTTTCCGGATTACCCTAAGTACACAAACCAGACATACCATTCAGACCCATTGTGACAGTCCCTGGAACTCCATTGCATAAACTGGCAAAAGAACTCCAACTAAAACTAAAACATTTTATCAGCAGATCCAAACACGTCATATAATCATCACAGGAATTCCCAGACAACATCAAGAACATAAACACATAGACAAGGATGAAACAATGGTCTCATTTGATGTAACAGCACTGTTCACCTCGACTGACCAAACTCGAGCCAGAGAGAGAGAGAGAGACAATAATCAACCTCTTGGACAGGCAGAACAAATGACACGATGGGGAACCTATCAACAAGGACTGCATACTCAAATTGCTAGAACTCTGCTTGAGGACACACTTCACATTAAACAACCAAAGATATGAACAGATCAATGGAACACCTATGGGCTCATCCATCCCTAGGCTAATAGCAGAAGCAGCGATGCAAAGACTGAAACAAACAGCCCTCCCACAAATCCAACCCAAACTCTGAATCAGATAAATGGATGATACTTTTGTTATCATTTAGAGATCAGAAATCGAGAACACACACCGGATTATTAAAACCATGCTCACAGGGATCAGATTTACGCAAAAGAATGAAACCAGCCATCAACTCACATTCCTTGATGTGATGGTACAAAGAACACGAACGCACCATGAAAATGTACAGGAAAACCACACAGAGTTCTGCACTCCAACAGCAACCACCCAAACACACACAAAAGTTGCTACATTAGGATCCTGTTCAAAAGGACTACAACACACTGCAGCAGTCCCGACCTGCGAAGGGAAGAACATCTCCAGAGTACTTGCCAAGAACAGATAACCCCACAACTTCATCTGCAGATGCCTGACAAACAACGCGACAAGGACATGCCACAACCTAACTCACTAGCCACGCTACTTTACATTAAAAACAATCTCAGAACTGACAGTCAGCCTTCTCCAACTACTGGGATCCATGACAGCCCATAAACCGATAACCACATTCATACAACAACTCACCAGGACAAAAGACCATCACGTGTAAGACAAATGTAATTTACAAGATTCCATGCAAAGACCGCATGAAACACTATCGGACAAACAAGTAGACAACAAGCAATTCGCATTCACGAACACCAACTAGCCACTAAACGCCATGACCAGCTGTCCCTAGTAGCGACACACACACAGATGACAAGGGACCACAAATTCAACTGGGACAACACAACAATCATAGGACAAACTAAAGGACAGCCAGAGAATTTCTGTCAGCATGGACTCCATCAACAAGCACATAGTCCTAGACCCAACATACCAGCCACTACAACAAACAACCAGAACCGACAACCGGAAGCAGTAGGAATGGAACCAAATAAATTACAGAAGACACAGAACAGCAGCGCTTCATAGGAGGCTCCAAAGCACTGAAGAGGTCACCTACACAGGGGACAAAACGTCTGCAAATCAACTTCCCAGTTTGGCGAACACACTCACTGTTATGAAGTTGAAGGCGTGTACTGTACCTTTAAGAGAGAGCGAATACTATTTTGCACTGAGAGCTTACAAGCATCTGTCATATGAACAACTAGCAGTCTCAGAGTGTACTGGAAAATGAAAATGTGTAACAGCTAACTGTGAAATCGGTACCTGAGTTTGACAACAATTCAAATTTAACCTGTTTAAATTATGCTCCAGAATACCAAAACCCAACAGAGTTTGAATTTATTGTTTTTTGCCAACATCAAACCAATGAGATGATGCACTGGTGGGGATATAAAAAAGACAGGCAGTCTGAAAGTCAGAAAGTGTAACTGCCATTGAAACACTTTCCACCAAAGGTACCTATTCACATGAAACATCTTCACAGTAAAAATAAAGATGATGACCCAGGGAGACCTTCAGCTGGAAGATGACCTATCGACAATGATAGCTGCTGTATGGTTTTGAAATTAAGTTGATGTAATTTTAGTAAGTGTTTTATTGGAACAATATATTGTAATAGAGCTGGAGGCAGATAATATGCAGTTAAGAGAAAGGGGAGCTTAGAGTTGTGAATAGTTGTTGGTTAATATTCACTTTTAGAGTTAAGAATAAATTGATGTTATTTTCTTTAATTAGTGGAATTTGGGAGTTCTCTGTCACTCATATTTTAACAGATTATGAGTCGAGGTGAGTGTTTGATTTAATTAACAGAGGGGTTCACTGCCGTGTCATAAGACCCACAACTATGATATTTGAAACAGATTGGATTTGTCAGTTTAAATACACTGCTGACAGTTGTTGAATAGTTATTTTTTTTCTGCATTTTTAAATGTTTTTATACATTAGTTATGTTGTACATTGTATTTCTTCTTGTGCAGTTGTCAAGTTGAGGAAAAGAGAGCAATTTCAATAGTTTCTAAGGAACTTTTATATTTTAGCATTTTGAGCCAGATTGCTTACATCATTTTGAATATGTAATTTTGACAATCAAATCTAATTTTAAATAAACTTGTCATTACATATATGAAAATATTTTGCTTAAAGTAAGGAGGAGTTTGAATAGTGGGGTATGCTCTCGTATCTAAAAGCACACTGAAGGGAAACCTTGCTTTTGGCAACATTCAGCAGGGGATTGTGGGGATTTGCAAGCATGAGAGTCTCGGGTCCTGGTAGCACTATTGTGATTTGAATTTCCTTCCAAGAAAGAAATTTTGTTTTCATGTGAAGCTTAAGTGCAAAGCAGCTTAATAAATGAACTTTATTTTTGTTGAATTTGGTAACAACAAACAGAAACAGTGCTAGTAGTTGATATTTTCACTCAAATATATTTCTGTAATTAATTCAAGTATAAAGGCAAAATGTGCAGGTGATACAATGACTCCATTATGCACTTCATCTTGTCTCACCTAACTCTGTTCAAACAGCAAAAAAAATCATTCTATAGGTTTATATCTGAAACTTTAATGAAAATGAATGAATTACAATATTTGAATTTTAGAATTAATTCTGTCGCTTATTTCTGGTTTACTGTAAATACAGTCTTCCTTTAATTGCCCAGCGTTATTCAAACATGGATCTAGTGTACCAAGTGTATCCATGTTCAAGCCATCAATGGATCTTTAGGATCTTCACAAGAATTATGAAACTGACTTGCACAACAGGATAATAATAATTTATCTCTCAGAAGAGTCCCAATATTTGTGGTTTATATTATTATATACACGATTACTTTTTACAAAAAGAAATCCTCTATACTACCAATAGAAAGAACATATCTTTAAATGTATACTTCACAATCTTAGGAACCTTAGCGTTTTAAAACTGCTGGTAGTGAAGCAGTTTTGAAATATAGTTGCTACTGCAATAAATACAGAAGTCACTGTGCAAAACCAAACAAATAACATGAAGAAAATTACCAAATAATTCATTTTAGATGTAATAAATCATGTACAACTCTTAGCCAGTACACTAGAAGACATTCTTGATCTTTTTCTTTTTCAAGAACTTTCACAGGCAACTGAAAGGGCAAATCTACCTCAGTTTATCATCTCTTTAGAAAGGCTCGAGTGGAGTCCTAAGTGTCTGCATTGAGGAGGAGAACGAGAACTGTTCCGTCCTACAGAGTTTAACTGTAGAACTGATATAATTCTTCTCTGTGGGATTCCTGCCTTGAATTCTTTCAGGTAGGAAGTCAGTTTCACAAGGCCTAATCTTGCAGGTAAATGTAAATGAACGGGGGAATGAGATAGGTGAGATAATGAGTTATTGGGGGTGTCCTTGGTGGTGGGGTCCCAACCATGGTTCTTCAATGTTAATCTGGAAGGACTGGATTATATGAGCAGGGTTACATGGTGTTTGGAGAGGAAATCTTCGGAATCTTTAGATGGAAGGTATGTGGGAGTGGGAGGACATTGGGTATTGTTTACTGGGTGGTTAACTCAGCTTTAAAAAAGCAACATGTAAATATAAAAAAATGTATGCAACCCTTCTTGCTTCTTCTAAGTTGTAGGATTTCCCAATGTCTGGGAAACACAGCCACCAGTGCTTTAAAATACAATGACTGTTAAAATGAAGGCACATAACCTCATTGCAATATTAAATGACCTGTTCCCTGTAAGTGGATTAGTTGCCCAACCCTTGTTCCAGCTCCATTAAGGCAAAACTGGACTGATTTAGGTAGGTTTTGTTCATGGTCCAATTTCAAAATACATAGCTATCACTCCTATTAATGTTGTCATGAACAGAAGGACCAGAGATAGGTGGATTTGATGAGGTTACTTTACTCAATTTTGAATGACATTTATTAGTAATGCCTTTTGCACCAGCTTAAAGTGGCGTAGTATCGATTTGTCAGCGATGGTTGATAATCAATGAGGAAATTGATTTACTAGCTGAAGGAAGGTGAAAGATGATAATTTGCACATTTCCTTGTCCCTTTTCATGTGTGACAATCCACTCGAGGTCTTTCTTGGCAACTCAAATGGCCTAATGCTTATTGCACAAACTCACTTGGGCCCACAGAATGAGCTCTGCCCTCAAAACACAAGAGCCCACTACATTTTAAAGACTGGATGCAGCACATGTGAAAAGTACACGGATATTTAGCGATAGTTAGTTGGCAACTTCATTAATTTTCCAGAACCAAAGAATATAAGAAATAAACAAATCTCATTGTTAAAACTGTAGACCATTTAGTTAATTATTTAATATGAAATAAACATTTTGTTTAGCTTTATTATTTGCGTTTTGTTTTATGAGCAAAATGTAACCTTCCTTTATACTATACATGGTTCTTCAGTTCCTTCTCCATACAGAGAAGAATGCACACTGCAGGATTGCCACATTTCTGTAACTGATGTTTGAAGCAACAAGACAACTATTAGCATTTGTATAGCACCTTTAATGATGTAAAGTGTCCTACGGCCATTTCACATAGCAGGAATTTAAATTACAAACATTGACCGTGGATTCTTTCAACTAAATGCACTAAGCAATTGAATTCCAATTTTTTTAGGGGAAAGAAACAAATTTGACATTGCCCATTACCTAATCCTTTATCAGAGCAAAAATATCACAAGCCTGGTGGCATGATGATACAGCAGTTATAACTGCTGCCTCACAGCGCCAGGGTCCCAGGTTCGGTTCCAGCCTCAGAAGTCTGTGTGGATTTTTGCACATTCTCCCCGTGTCAGCGTGGATTTCCTCCGGGTGCTCCGGTTTCCTTCCACAGTCCAAAGATGTGCAGGTCAGGTGAACTGGCCATGTTAAATTGCCCATAGTGTTAGGTATATTAGTCAGAGGGAAATGGGTCTGGGTGGGTTACTCTTCGGAGGGCCTGTTTACACACTGTAGGGAATCTAATCTAATCTAGAACATTTAAGAATCATCTTTGGATAATTTAAGTACTATTTTAATGCATTTCATAACTTTAGTAACAACACTAGATTATTAAAAATAAACTTATACACTTCCATAAATGCCCAAAGTATTTTTGTCATGGATATTCTGTTAGTCACAAATGCAAAAATTTCATTTTTTAAAGAAAAATTGCAGATTTATTTCTTGAACTATTATTGGATGCATTGATCACAATTTACAAAATTTACTAAACAGCAAATTTTTAAACCTTTTATAAGATAATTTTCTTAAAATTTCTCCTTCCTACTAATCTTACAAACTGTTTTTTTAAAAACTTTGAACTCTTTCTTGCTTTATTTTAAACCTGCCTTTCTTTCCAAATCTCTTGTCACTTTTACTATTTCTCACTCCAAACATCCTCTATTGGCATATATGAACTGTCAAATCACCAAACTGCTGTTCGGATAACTGCATAAATATTCAGCTGGGGATGAACGTGAGACATCAGTGTACTGAAATAGTTACGTTTTAGATTATTTAGGCTGGTGGAAGACTACGCAAACCTAATACACATTTAATTTAAACTTGCAACACTGTTGTGACAATGTAAATATTTAAGTCTTGTAACCAGTAGACTACAAATAATTTCCTGAATTTTGAAAATCAAGATCAATTAAGCTTTTAACTGAAACTGAAAAATGACAAAGGTTTGCAGATAATTCGAATTCAACAGATCTTTTCATCCTTCCATCTCATTTTTACTGATTATTTTCAAACTACAATTTGTGTAGCCAGCAATTAACATATATGGTTTATGTTTCTATTTATGAAAACATAAGTAATCATGTTCAGCTCAAATTGAAAACTAATTTTGTCCATTAAATTATTGAATAATATGAAAATTAGATAAAATGAATGAGAACAATTAAACTGTAAAAGTATATCATCAAACTATTTGTGTTTAAACATATGCATAATTGCTGCTTTGTAGAATAGTTTCATTCCACAAAACCAATAATTTTAAAAGGTAGAGATTCAGGTACATAATACAATCTAGTTCTGATGCAAGATTCAGTTTTGTAACTTAATTTGTTACTTGGACTGAAAAAGGAAGATGTTCAATTATTAAAGTTAAGAAAATCATATTATGACACGAAAGCAAGAATCTTTCATTTGGTCCCACAGTAATTATAGTGTATGAATTGTCTAGCAAGATAAAAATCTTTAACCTGTACATTACAAAAGAGCCATTCTAGCGAAATCCTGCCTATAGTACCAGAGGAAGGTAATAAAAAAAAGAATGATTGGCTCAGAGATTTGAATCAGGTCATTTGCTAAAGAAAATTAAGATTCTGAAGGAGGTGAAGCTTGCCTGAAGGTCATCAATTAAAAAAAACTGCATGTAACCGAGGGTTAACTAGAAACTTAAGAAAAGAATTGTTTCTATAACTTCAGGCAGCACATTCTTTAATCAATAGCCTTCAAAAATGTTAACATTCTCTTGTTAAAGCTGGGAGCTAGCAGGAAATGATCGTTTTATAGTTATAAGAGCTTAGAAACTCAGGTATTGCATTTCACATAGTTTTCAACATCACCCATACAATTTTATACAGATTGTGTTTTAAAACACATTTATTTGCTTAAATTAGGCCCAGGAGTACTTACATTTAATTATTATCTAAGGTTGCACTTTTACAGATTCCTTGTTGAAGCATTTGGTTGAATATGCCAGATTCTTATGCTTAGATGTACAGTGGAAATTTACTTTAATGTAGGACTAAATTTAATATCCACTCATAGTTTATAGATAGAAAATTGTGCCTATATAGTGAAACTAATACCTTTAATAGGGATTTACTTTGGTTTACTGAACTGACTATACTATAGAATGAATAGCAGGAAAATCTATTTCTGGAATTCCTCAGATGGTGAGATTACAGTATTAACCATGCAGCTAAGTAAAGTGCAACATGGATAGATGACCTTCTGCGCAAGAGAGAGAATATTTTAATAGTAACTCAATAACAAAGATATATCTAAATATGACATATTAATTTTTAAATAAGTTGTCACTTGATGTTGGGCCCTGAGCTTCATTTCCATACACCAGAAGTAAGTTTGCTGAAAATTGAACTGCTACACCTCATGCAAGATGGCAGAAGTAATCATTGGATAATGGTTGAATGGTCAGGCCTTGGTCTTAAGTGAAGGAATATGGATGTGTGTGGGGACGTAGTAAATAATTGGTCTTAGACACTGTCAATTCATATTCTCAGCAGCAATTCAAAAATCCTGTTCAAGACTACCTTCTCAAGGGCAACTAGGAATGGGCAATAAATGCTAGCCCAGCAAGTGATGCCAACATCCAAGGAACACATTTTTAAAGGGTAAAAGACAGAATTAACTATTACTTGGACAAGTTTTGTTTAGTTAGACAAAAGCCGTCCAGCTTTGTTAAAGGCAAATAGTGTTTGATTAACTTGATTGATTTCCCTTGATCAGGTAACAAAGAGGATTGACGGCAGTAATAGAGTTGATGTTGAGAATATGGGCTTCCAGAAGGCATCTGGTAAAATGTCACTTTTAATAAGCGTGTCAACAGAGTTAAAGGCCTTAGAATAAAAGTAGGATAGTGGCAGCACGGATATGGAGTTAGTTGAGTGTTAGGAAACAGAGTACATGTTAATGGTTCATTTTGGGAATGTAGGAAGGTATAGTGAGATTCACAGAGGTTGATATCAGAACCACTACTTTTCTTGATATATACTGTACTAGTGGTCTAGATTTAATTGTGCAGGACATAATTTTATAATTTGCTAATGACATAGAACTTGAAAATATTGTGAACTGTGAGGAAGATAATAAGATTTCATAATGACAGGTTGGTGAAATTGGCAGGCAAATGGCAGATGAAATCTAATGCAGAGAAGTGTGAAGTGACATATGTGTTAGGAAGAGTGATGAGACAGCTTATGAGAAAGGAGCACAATTCTACAGGCAATGCAGTAACAGGGAGGCCTAGGGTATATTTGCAGAAATCACTAAAGGTAGTGAGGGACTTCAAGAAAGTGGTTGGAAAGGCATACAGGCGATAGATTTTACAAACAGAAGCATAGCATACAAAAGCAGCCAAGCTATGATGAATCTTAATAAACATTAGTTTAATCTCAACTGGAGTATTGTGTTCAATTTGAGGCAACTCACTGTAGGAGGCATGTGAGAGCTTTAAATAGGGAAAGATTCACACAACTGATTTTAAGGATGAGGAACTTTAATTTAAGGAATGTTGGAGTTGTTCCCTTTGGAGAACAGAAGATCAAAAATGAAAGGACACCTATTTAAGATAATTGGCAAAAGAAAAATTGTCAACCTTTTTCAATACAATAATTGCTTCGGTTCTACAATACACTCTCTCAGCTTATAGTAGAGGTAGATATAACTGAGCTTTCAAAAAGGGACTGGATAAATACCTGGAGCAAAAAATTTTCAAGGTACACTGAAAGGTTGTAAGAGTGGGACAAGTTGAATTACACGTGCAGAGAGCTGGCATAGATACAAATGACCTCATCAAGACTGCAACCATTGTATAATTCTATTATATTTCATGCATGAAATATAAACTTGCATGATGTACATTGCCTATTTTCACTCTCTCCCCATATGTAGTATTTCTTGTAGTTCTGTTGTCATTTCCCCAATTCAATCTTAACCCTAAATTTTATATCCATTTTCTGATCAGGTAGAGAAATCTTTTCACTCTTGTCAAAACACTGAAATTCATTGTATAATGCACAAAATGAAGAAAACTTATAGTAATCGGTTTATACAGCATCAAAACTGCTTAACTTCTCTTCTCCAATGTCCGGGCAACACAACCTTGTTGAACACAGAAATTCTATTTGCATCTCATTAAAACTAGAGAGATTCGTTAATTTGGGTTTTAGCAAAAAATCTTTTTTTTTTAATGGAACATTCTCTTCCCAATTTTCACTTGCAATGCTTTTTTTTAATACAAAATGTTTGTATTTTGCTACAGTAGAATGCCAATTCACTAACCAATAACTAACTTGTCAGATATCTCAAAACTGTGTACCGAGACTTATCCAAAAGTAGCCTGCATATTGAGTCAACTCCTTTGAAAAAAAAGCAATTTGTTAGAAGAACTAGATATAAACTATGTCCCTGTTTTTAAACATCTGGTTGACTTTAAAACCATTTTAATTGGAGATTGAATCAACACTTTAAATATCTCATTATTTTACAAACATGTGTGAACTTGTTTCTTTGTAAATAATTAAACTGAAATAATATCTATGTTAGGTAATCTATGTGATGGTGATATAGAGACCCGATGTCTAGATTGAATTGTTTGTAATTGTCAATAAATGTAAAGCTGCCATAGTCCTACAAGATCACTGGGTTTTTTCTTTCTCATTAGACTGAGATAATTGGTGGTGGTTTAGCGTAAAGGGTCACCATGCCTAGGTAAGGAGAAAGGTTAAGTAGGAGAGTCCTTCATGGTAACCTCAGCCAGTGCAGGAATTGAACCCAGGCTGTTGGCATCACTCTGCAATGCAAACACCTGTCTGAGGAAGGGCTAATGCCCGAAACGTCGATTCTCCTGTTCCCTAGATGCTGCCTGACCTGCTGCGCTTTTCCAGCAACACATTTCCATCAAACACCTGTCTAGCCAACTGAACTGAAATGGATTTTGCATTGATGTGAAAGGTTTTAGTTTGTGTCATTTTTAAAATAAAGTGACAAAACATTGATATTACAGACCATGTTTTGCAAACTATTGATATAACTAGGACAACTGCCTGATGAAGGAGCAGCGCTCAGAAAACTAGTGCTTCCAAATAAACCTATTGGACTATAACCTGTGTGTGTTGTGAGATTTTTACTTTGTACACCCCAGGTCAAGACCGGCACGTCCAAATCAAAATATAACTCGGAGTCTTTTCTACCTGAAAAATTATTAGAGTCAAGATAATCTTGATGCCAAAAGGGAGGGATTTATTAGATGTGCAAGTTAACTTGCACACATAACCACTTTGTTCTTGTATTTTTACTTTGCATGCTCTACAAGTGATAGAGACCACATACTTAAAAAGTGAACATTATTTGCCAAAGGATAAAAGTCCTACTATCAGAATATATAACACGTTGTCACCTTGGAGCTCAATTAGCACTCATGTAAAAACCAGGCGTGTAAGGAGGAATGAGGTGCTGACATTATCTCTGCCAGCTAGATAATTACACCACCTTCATTTAGCAGTAGGGCAACACTACTGTAGCAACAAATTAACTCAGGCCCATTTGCAATTCATGGTGTGCTTCCTCATTTAAAGCCATTTGTCTTACCCCAAGTGAACAATTTTCATTTTTTTTTGCTCTAGAAATATAAGAGCGCAGTATGACTCCAAACATTACATCATCTTCTAGCTTCTCTGTAAAAGACATTCCAGTACAATTAGATAACTTATTCCTGCTCACTTTAAATGGAAAGTGATGGCGCATTATCAGCCCCATCATGCTGAACCCTTATCCGCCAGATGTCCTCTCCTCTCACCCTCTGGCTATTCTTTGTGTGAAAGAGATTAGTGCAATAGCACACTGTTTCACTGTATTACTTTGCCTGTTCTATTTGTAAAGCCCTTTGTTGACACAAACTATGGAAAGTTGCATTTGAAGCAATAAATAATCTTTGTCAGCTAAAAGGACATTGCAACAATATTCAGAACCTGAGTATTGAATGAGGCTTTGAATGCAGAGGCTAATGAAGTGACTGAAAAATACAGTTTTTGAAAAGACAAGCTCAGTTGAAATCTACCCTTTCGTTGGTTTTGAAAAGAAACTCATGAATGCTCTGTTGAAAGTCACCTTTATCTTATGAGACTAGATGACCTGTGATAATCCTTCGGCAACTTTGAGATGGCATTTGCTTTTACTCACTCCCCTGACGCAAAAATAATCACATTTCTTGCTAAGTTTTTAGAAATTTCTGTCCATTTAACAAATGATAAATTGATTGGATTCAAGAACTAGCCAACTTATAAAGCTTTATCTTATTGAAATAAACAATACAGCAATGCTAAAAAAGTTAAGAATATAATGTAGATATTTAAGTGGGTATTATTAATAATAAAATCTTCAGCCAAACTGAAATGTCACATTTACAAGGTATCACATTATTATTTTATTATTAGTTATCATACAAGTGACCCAAACCTTCAGCAGCGATACTCACCTGTAAACCTGTTCAAATTGAGGCAGAAAACATTTACTAATCTATAGGAATCACATTTTGCACTTCCATGACAATGCTAATATGTCTCAGAGCCCCTTTTACAATTATACAAGGTAAGTGACATGACAAATTACATTAGTTTAGAATACCAAAAGCTATATACACTTGTTTAAGATAAAGGATCTTTGCCAAAGTGTAGATTGGTAATTTTACACCTGCAAATATTTCTGTAAATCTGTAATGAAGGTCACCCCCCTTCCAATATTGTAACAGCATCTAAATCAAATCTTATTTCAGTTCAGTGCTGCTTAAATGCTAAACTTTGCCTCTAGACTGCATTATTCCTTCACATCCAGGCCAACCAGCTACCTTCCATCTTCCATTCATTGGAACTCAAAATGCTATTGCTGAAACCTTACGTTCTTTTCACACACCACCTTTAGCTTAGGAATGCACATTAACCTGCCTGAAATTTATGTGCTCCTCCAGTTCTAGACTACTCTGGCCTCTACTATTGATGGCTGTGGTTTCATTTGTCAAGCCCTAAGTTTTAAAATATTGTGCCTAAATCCTGCTATTTCTTTACAGAATCACAGAAATGATGTGGTGGAGAAGGAGGCCATTTATCTCTTGCGTCTGCATTGGACATCTGAATGAAAATCATGACAGAGAACACAGGGGGCTAACACCTTCAACACATTGTCTAGCTATCACCATTGTTAACAGCTAACCCGAGAATGCAACTTTAAAAAAAAGGGTTTTGTGATTTACACATGAAAGAAGTGAAACTATCACTGTATTCTCACAATTCTTCAATGTATAATTTCAGTTACATCACACTGTAAATGTTTGCTATAAATTCTGTGTTACACAGAATCACCTGATGAAGGAGCGTCGCTCCGAAAGCTAGTGTGCTTCCAACTAAACCTGTTGGACTATAACCTGGTGTTGTGTGATTTTTAACTTTGTACACCCCAGTCCAACACCGGCATCTCCGAATCATAATAAATTAAGCCATCTACATATACAAATTTGAAGATCACAAAGTAAAAGTACATTCCCATTAATCCCAAAACACTTCATAAATTAAAAGGAAACAAAGCAGCTTTTGTACAGTACCCAAAAAAACACATCAGGAGAGTATTCAAAATACTACTTAAAGAATGGTCACAGAATCCTAGCATCTAACAAATGTCGAATTGACAATATGTCTATTCCTCTATTCCCAGCTGACTGTTTGGGGGTTTGTAATACACTCCCAGCAGGGCGATTGCTCCCTTTTCATTCTTAAACTCAGCCTACAAAATCTTATTAGCTGACCTTTCTAAGATATCATATTTCCTTACCTAATAATGTGACATCACCTCATCTTTTACACTCTCACCCATAATGCAGGAATATTTACCCTAGAATATGGAGTTGCCAGTCCTAACCCTTCCTCATCCACATCTCTTGTGGTGGCAACAACATTGCAATTCCATGTGTCAATCCATATCCTTAACTCATATCTTACTCCTATCGTTAAGGTCGAGGCCAGCCAGCTTCGCCTTACTCCCGATGCTCAACATGGCTGAGCTTCTTCTGCCATGGTTACTATATTAAAATACGTTGTGTCCTTATTGTACTAATACTCTGTGTCCCTTTTTCTGCTGAACTAGTTTAAATTCCCTCCAGCAACATACGCAAACCCACTGAAAGATCCCATTCTGGTTCAGGTGCAGATTATCCCGCTTGCACAGGTCTAACCCGCCCAGAAACGGACCTACGGATCCAGTGATTTAAAATTTTCCTCCTGCAACGTTTGAGCCATGCATTTATCTACCCTATTCTCTTATTGCTGTACTCACTAGCGCATAGCACTGGGACACGTGGCATTGGAGTAATCCAAAGATTACAACCTATGAAGTCCTGCTCTTTCATTTACTGTCTAGCTCTCTAAATTCTTGAGACAAGCCTTATCCTTCATTGCATCTATCTCACTGGTCCCAATGTGTGCCAAAACCTATGTCATCACCCTCTCCCTTCAGGATGCCCTACTGCTGGTCAGTGACATCCCTGACCTTGGCACCAGGGAAGGAACACACCATCCTGGAGTCACATGTGCAGCTGCAGAAATACCTATCTGTTTGGTCGGTTCCCCTATTGCTGTCACTCCGACTTTCTTCTTCCTCCCCTACATACAGTCCAGCAACTTGTGGCACCATAAGCTTTGATCTGTCTGCAGTTCCTTAAGAAACAAGCGTCCTCACCAGCTTCCAAAATATAAAAGCAATTTACGAGCTGGACTGTAGGGGGTTCTTGCATGATCTACATGATTCTCTTTGACTGCTTGCTGGATATCCATTCCCTTCTTTCCTCCAACTTTCTAAACATGCTATATATATAACTCAGACTTGTGGATGTGCCACATTTTCTCCGGCCATTGCTCGAACTTAAAAACACGGTGTTACAGTTAGGAGCACTTCCTGCATACGTGGTATCTAGTACATTGATGGGGTCTATGGCGTCCCACATATATGAGATCACGCTATCACTTGGTTGACCCCACTTACCGTGATTTAAACTTGAACTTACTTTGTCTTACTCGCTAACTTTTCTAATTACTTAAAGATACTCCTTTTACTTTAAGTTTAGTCTCCTCTTATTGTCTAACTTTTACGCATCGCTGGTGTAGTAATCTTGTATCTCCAAGGTCTTGGCCTGTTCCTGTAGCCACTGATCTGTGTAAGTAGTTAGGAAAACAAGCCAGCACAGAAAAAAGAAAAACTTTCTTCCCATTTAACCTAACTCTCACACACTGTCACACTCCACATCTTCAAAAAAACTTCAAGTTCATCAAACATGATTTCCCATTCATAAATCCATGCTGATTATGTCCAATCAATTCATTATCAACCACGCCTTTACTAATTCTGGTATTTTTCCTCTCCAGGGAAAACAGTTCCAACTTCTCCAATCGATTTTCACTGCTGCCTCACAGTGCCAGAGACCCAGGTTCAATTCCCGCCTCAGGAAACTGTCTGTGTGGAGTTTGCACATTCTCCCCGTGTCTGCGTAGGTTTCCTCCCACAGTCCAAAATATGTGCAGGTTATGTGAATTGGCCATGCTAAATTGCCCGTAGTGTTAGGTGAAGGGGTAAATGTAGGGGAATTGGTCTGAGTGGGTTGCTCTTCGGAGGGTTGGCGTGGACTTGTTGGGCCGAAGGGTCTGTTTCCACACTAAGTAATCAATCAATCAATCAACTGACATTTCTCAATCTTGAAACCATTGTTGTGTCTGTCTTTCTTTTTTATGCTTCTTTTTGACTAAACATTTAGTCGACTGTCTTAATATCTCTTTAAATGATTCAGTGTCAAATTTTATTTGATAGCACTCTCATCAAGCACTCCTGCTGGACATCCATGGTGCTATGGAAAGGCAAGTTGCTAGTGTTATATGAGGAAAACAAATTTAAATTTCAAAACATAAAATATAAAACAACCATTGCTATTGGTAAAATTGTGAATAAATAATTAATACTTTTCAATATATCCGAACGTCGCAGAGCTGGAACATTATTACTGACGTCAAAGAACCTATGAACATTTCTGAGTGATCTATGCCCAAATGTATGCCATCATGTTTTTGTCAGCCCGTGGACATTTGAGAAAGGTTGTTAGTACATTGAAGGAATAGATACAACCATTGACTGTCAATAAGGAGCTCCGAGATACTGTTCTGTGAGAAGTTATAAGCTTCAAAGGATTAAATAATCAAGTCATCAGACTTTCAAGGTATTAAAGCAGCTGGTCTTTACTGTTCTCAGAGTCCAAATCATGCAAGCTGTTCATATGCAAACCCTCTGGCTAAAATAGCAATTGTGCTGTGAGGATACCAATAAATATTTCTTCTCTTCATAATTTGCAACAGATAGAGAATTCAATTATATTTTTATGAAGGAAAGGGTACCCTAAGTTTACGCTGTGCATATTTCAATATCACAACTGGCAGAAATTTCTGTAATTTCACATTGTTAATAGTATACTTCCCTTCAAAGAATTCAATATACTTTTATCATAAACTGATAGGACATCATTAGAACATAAGAAGTAGGAGCAGCAGTAAATTACACGTTTGTCAAACTTTCTCCAACATGCAACAAGATCAAGGTTGATCTTCACGTTCAGCTCCACTTTCCTACCTGCTCAGCTTTAAATATATTCAGTCATGGAACATCCTCTGAATCCAAAGATTCAAAACTCTAAGTGAAGAAATCATTTCTCATCTCAGTCCTAAATGATCGGTCCCAATTCTGAGTCTGTGCACCTGTGCTCTAGATTCCGCTATGAGGGGAAGTAGCCTCTCAGTGTCCATTTTGTCAAGACTCAAATCATTCTTCCTTTGGCTTCAGTCTTATGAGTTTAACGGCAATCTTGTACTGAGTCAAAAGCTGGTAGTTGAAGTATTCCTCCAATACCATCCCATTGGATGTCTTTGCTTTATTCTGCTTTATGTGGCCCTTTTGTCTTGAAACATAAAAAAAGGTGCAAATATTAAATTTAGGAAAAGCCTTGCAAGTCAACTTGTGTGACACATGAAACTTTTTTTGTGATTGTAGAATGCTTTATACAGGCACAGTAAGAAAGACTGGTGTGTGACTATGTGAGTAAATAACAACCAATAATATGACAAATGTTTGAAAAAGCTGGAAGGTTCAAAAGTGAGACCTATTTGAATTGGTGAAATGGGTTGTTTTACCTTGACAATCTTTGAGAGGTCTAAAATACATTTTCCTCATTTGCTTTGAATACGGAAGACTGAACCTAATTTATTTAGCTACTTCTGTAATTCCAGAGTTAGAAAACAACCGTCATTTGATTTTCCTCATTGAAGAAAACATTTTAAGTGTGTCACTGGGATAGCATGCTGGAAATCAAGTCTAACTATTCCTAAAGTTTTTACAAAAATTAAAGACTTTCTATCAATTGCAAAATTCAACAATCTACCTTCTTTTTAGTTCAGATTGACAGAAAGCACAGAGCAGGTTTCTATAGTTAATAAGCATTACTATTTTTTGTAAATAAATAGTGTCTAGCTACAGGTAAACAACTACAAACTGTCAGCTTATGCCTCTACAAGTTAGAAATCTAACCTCCTTATAAAACTCCCCTATACACATAGACACAAAATAAAGTTTATGGGTGGAGGGAAGAACTGGGAAAGCAGTTTAATGGTCCCTGTCCACAGGATGCACTTAGATGAAACTGTTAGCTTGCCAGGACCTCAATAACGCTTCTCAAAATACTTTTACTTGCTTGCAGGAGACACAGAGCAACTGGTTCACAACTTTAAAAGCCTCTGACTGATTGGTTAAAAGCCACTAGAGAGGGAAAAGTGAACTAGTTTTCTTCAGGCTTTAGGTTTTTGCTCACCTCAAAGGCAGATACCACCTCCTTTTCTGGAAGTCTGAAGATTTCTGGTATCTTGTTTACATCCACAAACAGTTCAGCTACCTGGGAGCCAACCATATAACTGTTGGCAGGTAGAAGGTTTCTGTCATCCAAATTGTCATGTAACACCCCTGACCAATTCAACTGTGAGGGCAGTTTGACAGTTGGGTTGGGAGATTTCTTGGTCAAAGGCACACAGTGCCTGAATGAGAGCTGGACAAAAGGGAGAGGTGGAGTCCGCTGAGACCAAAACACTGCCCTTCGTTCCAATCCTCCTACCTCCGTCTGTGATCCTCAACCTGAGAAATCACACACACACACACAAACACCAGAAGGTGCATACAATGTGAGGTTTTGTTGTCAACGAACAGCTAATTGGTCTGTGGAATTGTGACCAGTTGTGAACTGGAATTAGATTAGATTAGATTAGATTAGATTATTAGATTTTTTATTAGATTAGATTACAGTGTGGAAACAGGCCCTTCGGCCCAACAAGTCCACACCGACCCGCCGAAGCGAAACCCACCCATACCCCTACATTTACCCCTTACCTAACACTATGGGCAATTTAGTATGGCCAATTCACCTGATCCTGCACATCTTTGGACTGTGGGAGGAAACCGGAGCACCCGGAGGAAACCCACGCAGACACGGGGAGAACGTGCAAACTCCACACAGTCAGTCGCCTGAGGCGGGAATTGAACCCGGGTCTCAGGCGCTGTGAGGCAGCAGTGCTAACCACTGTGCCACCGTGCCGCCCACAAATGTTAGTGACTTGTCCAGAATGGAGGGCCGGAGGAGAAAGCGGCAAGCTCAAGTCACCAGGTTACCACACTGACCTACGTGTCTGGTATTTCTGCCATTTAGTTCCTATCTGGCGGGTGGAAGAATTTTCAGAATTAGAACTTTTCCAATAACTTGTCCACCACTGAGGTTATGTTGGGCTGTAATGACTCAGCGTATTCCAACCTTCCTTTTTAACTAACAGTTCAATGCTCGTAGTCCGCCAGAAGCAGACCAGTCAAAGGAAACTGGGAAAGATGTCTAGTGCTTTTTGCTATCTATTACTTTGCTTAGCAGCCTGTGATAATTCCATCTATACCTGATAATTTATCTAATTTCAAATGTGCTAAACCCCTTGATATTTCCCCTGTTACTCTATTTATCCTTTCAAATATTTCAGACTCCCCTACAGAATCTCTACATTATCCCACTCTTTTGCGAAGACAGATGCAAAGTATTCATTAAGAACCATATTAAAAACACAAGAAATACCAGAGGGAGTGGACAATATGGTCGTCAACCCTGCTCTGTTATTCAACATGATCCTGGCTGAACTTGGCCATCAATTCCATTTTATCATCCTTTTGCATATTCCTTAACTCCATGACAGACCAAAAATCATTTATCTCAATGTTAAAAATATTCAATGATGAAGCATGTACAATCCTCTGTGGTAGACAATGCTGAAGAGTCACAACCCTGCAAGTGAAGAAATTTCTTCACATCTCCACCCGAAATAATTGATCCCTTATCCTGAGACTGTGTCCCCATGTTTTAATTTCAATTAGTGAAAACAATCTGCAATTACCATATCACAAATCAATTTGTACGCACTCTGTCAACTTGGTGTACTCTATTTGCTGCTCATAGTGCAGACAGTTCTATACTGGGGAAAGCAAATGCAGATTGGATGATTATTTTGCAGAACACCTCCGAAGCCCACAAGGCTGAACTGGACCTGTGATCACTTGCCACTTTTGAGCTTTGTCTACTAAAACCCCTTTTTAACTTCACTCACTTCTAATAAAGGGTCATCAAACAGAAATACAACTCCCTCTCACCAAATATACAGCCAGACTTGTTGGGTATTTCCACCATTTTTTTGCTTTTACTTCAGCTTTCCAGCATCTGGAATATCTCAACTTTGCTTTCTCCTCTAGATCTTCAAAGAACACCTTAGAAACATACTAGCTGGCACTCACAAACCTTGAAAGTGAAGAATTCTTAATCTACATTCTGGAACCAAATGAATTGAGCTTGCCTCATCATAATTGACATGAACTTCAATCAATTGTGAAAAATTTACAGATAATAAAAAAAATCTGTCAGCAAAGCCCAACTAGATAATCCAAGATCCAGCAATTCCTGTTTGAGCTACAGGCTCCTACAAAGATTGTCATTACTGCCTTTCAACTATTGATAACAACAAAATGCCGAATCACTGAAATAAAACAAGGAGCTACGGATGCTGTAGATCTGAAGTAAATACAGAAATTCTGCTGTTCTGAAATTTGAGGGGTGTGGGGAGGGCCTTCACTGACTCAAAAGATTAACTCTGCTTTCTCTCTACAGACCTGCCAGACCTGCTGTGGTGGCCCAGCAATTTGTTTTTGTTTCAAAATGCCAATTCATTCAAGTTTAAAAAAGTTAATATAACAAACAACTTCACATTTTAAAAACATCGCCTGTAACTGATATGTCTTCCATAACTTCGGATATCATCAGCTTAGTCAGAAACTAAGTTTTCCTTAGAATCTATATAACCCCCTAGAAATCTAATTACACATTTCTCATTTGGTTTTCACTGTATAGTAAAGATGTTCTATAGTTTTTAAATTGTTGTTTTCATTCACTGATACATAAATAAAACATGCATAGTCTCTTTAGCAGACTTTAATTTACTTTAACTGTATTTGCAGAACATCATGAATATTCTGACATGGCTCACACAAGGACTACTCCATAAAACCGCACATTCAAGCTGTTGGCTAGGCATTAGGCAATGCTCTTAAGTTGCTACACTTAAAATGACTGAAACTTAGTGTCCTGTTTTATGCATCCAGAGTGGAATGTATTGTATTAACCCATCGCAAACAGGAGATGGTTGGGGATATGGGGTTCAATCACTTAAAATGTTAAGTTTATACCTAATCCATGAAAACCTCATCTATGTGTGGGAATCTGAGAAACCTGCTACGGAGTGGCAGATCTATGATTATTACAAACAAGGGGCAAGATTTTGGGTGCCACTTGAATTTAATATCTGCAGCCCAGGTTTCTCAGGCCTCAGGAAATTCAACTGCTAAAGGAAAGTGGGAACATTAGCAATGCCTACGGGTCAGAAACAGGGATTGGTTTTCCAATCACAGTCTTTTCATTTATCGAACAGCCTTCCTTAGCCCCAGTCCTCTGTATGATCTCACATCTTGTGATCTCACTTTCTCCGCTATGTCCTCTTTTTTGCTGCCATGCTCTAACAAGTCCCCTGCCATCTACCTAACCTGGCCAGCTGTCATCAGCAAAGAGAGTACACAAATTGCTAATCGGTCCTGTTGCTTCAAGTTCCTGCCATTTCCAGGCTGCAAAGACACACCGTTATTCATTATCTACCTGCCCATAAATAACCGGGCACATTTACACATCTACTACCCAATTAAATGGATAGTCATCATATTAACTTATTGGAAATGCTTCTGATCATAATATGGAAGCCATTGAATAGCAGAAAACACACTTCTAGAAAATATTTTTGGGAGCATGTTATCAGGAAAACGTTAATAGCATGAAATAGCGAATATAAATCCAGCTGAGAGGAGAATACTTGATAACACAAAGCGACCAGTGAAGTAACAAAAATTGACTTCTGTATAACAGCAGAAAACTGACTGCACTAGGAGGGATAAGCCCAGTATGACTGAAAATCCAAACTCTAAGAAGGTAATGCAGTAAGAGCAAACTTAGGAAAGTACCCTATGAGGTGTCAAGAAGAAATAAACTTGCAACAATATAGCATCTTTCAATTTCACAGGCTCTCCCAAAGTACTTCAAAGACAAACAAATGTTATTTGGAATGACAAAGAAATGTTGCTTTGCAAGAAATCATGTTCCACAACTAGAAATAAGATGAATAACCAGCTATTCTGAAAAAATGTTGGTGAAGATACTGGTAAGATTCCTCCTCTTATTTAAATAGTATAGTATGACAGGATCCTTCATCTTCACTTCAACAGATAGGTAGGGTTTTAGTATAATGTCTTGTATAAAAGATGGCACTTCCAATTGTTCAATCAGTACTGCCCTTAAGGGGGTTTGAGACTTGGGATTGCTACTGTTCAGCTAAAATTAGAATCAGGAATATCAGAATAAAAAAAATGATCAATGGAAATTAACTAGCAGAAGGAACATTGCAATATCTTATGTTCACACTTGATTAAATCAGGTGTGCGAGGCAGTCCAGTCACTATTTTGATTTCTTTTAGCCTAAAACATAGAATTCATGTTGTGTATCTCATGGCCAAAGTTATGTAGGTCCATTCTAATGACATTGTTGTTTTTTCTCTTCTTCTTCTTCCTTCTTTGCCTGCTGATGTAACATGCATATAAACATGTGAACAAGGAACAAGAGTAGGTCATGCAAGCCTGCTCCACCATTCAATAAAATCATGGGAGATCTGATTTTAACCTCAACCCTACATTTCTGCACATGCATTAAGGGGGAGGTGAAGGCCTAGTGTTAATCCAGAAACCCAATAATGTTCCAGGTTCAATTTTAACAAATTCTGGAATTAAGAATCTAATGATGACCATGTCGATTGCCAGAAAACAAAACCATCTGGTTCACCAATGTCCTTTAAGGAAGGAAACTGCCACCTTGACCTTTTAAGGAAGGGCACTTTCTGAAAAATCAAAGCTCTCAGAGAAAAATAGAGTTTCCTTACCAGTTTTAAATGGGTGCCCCCTTATTTTAAACTATGATCCCTCGTTCCAATTCACATTCAATTTCATATACCTCTTTCTTCTGCATATCTCTAATCATGCTTATGCTCCCTTCCTGAAATTCTGACCTCACATCCTTTACACTTTTAAAAGAAAACACAGCAAGGTGGCAGTCATCACAAATTAAGTTTTAAATCGAACCAAAAAAGAGAAAATGCTGGAAAATCTCAGCAAGTCTAGCAGCATCTGTAAGGAGAGAAAAGAGCTGACGTTGAGTCGAATTGACCCTTTGTCAAAGCTTAAAAAAAAGGGAGGTATTTATACTAGGCTGAGAGAAGGTGAGTCATGGCTCCAGAAGCAAAGGTAGCAATAAAGAGGTGATAATGACAGTGCATAGAGAGATTATAGGGAGATTAGGAGCTGTGAATGACCAAGGCTGAAGCCAGTGCTATGTGACAAAATATGTGGAGGATGGGGGGGATGGATGAAGCAGAGGCAAAATGGATAACAGGGGAGAAGGGTAGCAAAGGGGGAAGAGGAGAGGAAAAAGGTGATGAGAGAATGGGGAGCGAGAGAAAGACAGACAATCAAGAAATAAGAGGGACAGAACAGTGAAAGAAATATATTAAAAAAATAAAATAAATAAAATAAAATTACGGAGCAGAATGAAAACAGAGGGGTCGAGATGGGATAATAATCTGAAGTTGTTGAATTCAATGTTGAGACCGGCAGGCTGTAACGTGTCTCGTCGGAAGATGAGATGCTGTTCCTCCAGTTTGCGTTGAGTTAAGTTTTAAATGGATATGAGAGGTGAGTAGACAGGGGCCAGATTTAGGTGCTGAGGAACCATTTAAGAACTGTTACAACATTTCTCAACAACCACAAAATGAAAGATTGGGATATAAATGGATGAAGCAAGAGGAACTGACGAGGATGGACAGGCTGCAGTTTGGATGTAGTGGGTCCACGGGATCATAGCCTAGAACGATAGGGGTAGCACGGTTTGGGACGTGCTTGTGCCTTTTGATGGGTGGTTTCCCTGTTGATGTTACGAAGGATCCAGTTGTAACCATGACCAGTACCAGAGTTCTGAAAAGTACTACTACATTAACAAACACTAGAAATTTGGATGGAAATGAAGCAATGGTGTATCAGGGTTAGGAATGGTCCTGAGGTTCAGATAAGTGCAGCATGCTGTAAAAGACTGAGATGGGACAAAGAAGAAACTGCTGGCATCAGTCTAATATGAACAAGCTCAATCAATGAACCTCTGACAGATTTCAGTGTGTAGATTAGAGAGGTGCTGGAAAAGCACAGCAGTTCAGGCAGCATCCGAGGAGCAGTAAAATCGACGTTTCGGGCAAAAGCCCTTCATCAGGAATACAGGCAGAGTGCCTGAAGGGTGGAGAGATAAATGAGAGGAGGGTGGGGGTGGGGAGAAAGTAGCATAGAGTACAATAGGTGAGTGGGGGAGGGGGTGAAGGTGATAGGTCAGGGAGGAGGGTGGAGTGGATAGGTGGAAAAGGAGATAGGCAGGTAGGACAAGTCATGGGGACAGTGCTGAGCTGGAAGTTTGGAACTGGGGTGAGGTGGGAGAAGGGGAAATGGGGAAACTGTTGAAGTCCACATTGATGCCCTGGCATTGAAGTGTTCTGAGGCGGAAGATGAGACATTCTTCCTCCAGGCGTCTGGTGGTGAGGGAGTGGCGGTGAAGGAGGCCCAGGACCTCCATTTCAGTGTGGCCAAACCTTAGTGGTTTATCAGGTTACTGATTTTAACTTTTGGGATAATGAGCATTGTATTTCAATATTATTTTACTCCAATCAAATTGTACATAGTTCTATAATGGAATGCAGAATGGAAATTTAAACCGGGCAGAAATATTTTGTTGAATAGAATTGATGAATGTCAGCAGTGGAAAGAAAATAAGAAGAAAATACAAAGTACCTTAACACTTGACTGAAAATTAAGAAATATATTGTTGATGATATAATACACACCAAAGGTGACTAAAAAAAGAATAACTTTGTGAAATCAGCCAAATGCTGCAAGTATATTTTCAATTTTTAAATGCAAGTGGGAAGTACTGCTGCCTCACAGTGCCAGGAACCCAGGTTCGATTCAAGCCTCAGATGACTGTGTAGAGCTTATCTGCGTGGGTTCTCTGGTTTCCTTGTAAAGTTCAAAGACGGACTGGCCATGCTAAATTGTCTGTAATGTCCAGGGATGTGTACACCAAGTGTATTAGCCTTGGTAAATGTGGCATTACAGGATGAGGGTTGGGGTCTGGGTGTGATGCTCTTCGGAGGGTTGGTGCAGACTTGATGGCCCAAATGGAATCTTTTTGTGCTATAGGGATTCTATGGCTCTAAACTTGTTTGGAAATAACCTAAAATGACTACTTAATTTAGCACCAATTAAAATAATACTACTCTGTTGGGGAAAACAAAAGAGAAAAACTGAGAATCGTTTAGTTGATGCTGTTGCACCTCCGCCCTCAAACCCCACCCCTACAACCGTAACAAGGACAGAAACCCCTGGTGCTCACCTTCCACCCTACCAACCTACGCAAAGACCAAATCATCCGCCGACATTTCCGCCACCTCCAAATGGACCCCACCACCAGGGATATATTTCCCACCCCACCCCTTTCCGCCTTCCGCAAAGACCGTTCCCTCCGTGACTACCTGGTCAGGTCCATGCCCCCCTACAGCCCACCCTCCCGTCCTGGCACCTTCCCTGTCACCGCAGGAATTGTAAAACCTGTGCCCACACCTCCTCCCTCACCTCCATCCAAGGCCCCAAAGGAGCCTTCCACATCCAAAGTTTTACCTGCACATCTACCAATATCATTTATTGTATCCATTGCTCCCAATGCGGTCTCCTTTACATTGGGAAGACTGGATGCCACCTAGCAGAGCGCTTTAGGGAACATCTCTGGGACACCACACCAACTCCCCCTCCCACTCTGCTGAGGACATGAACTCCCCCACCCTCCTCTCATTTATCTCTCCACCCTTCAGGCACTCTGAAGGGCTTTTGCCTGAAACGTCGATTTTACTGCTCCTCGGATGCTGCCTGAACTACTGTGCTTTTCCAGCACCACTAATCCAGAATCTGGTTTTCAGCATCTGCAGTCATTGTTTTTACCTAGTTGATTTTAACCCTACTGCGAATCCTCCTGCAAGGATGCCTGCCTTGAAGAGGTTTTCCTGCTCTCTCTACAAGAATCTCAGGGAGTCCCTCTCTTACTGCAACTCCCAGGTCATTTCAATAGACAATAGGTGGAGTAGGCCATTCTGCCCTTCGAGCCTGCACCACCATTCATTCATTATGATCATGGCTGATCATCCTCAATCATTATCCTGTTCCTGCCTTATCTCCATAACCCTTGATTCCACCATCCTTGAGAGCTCTATCCAACTCTTTCTTAAACGAATCCAGAGACTGGGCCTCCACTGCCCTCTGGGGCAGAGCATTCCACATACCCACCACTCTCTGGGTGAAGAAGTTTCTCCTCATCTCTGTCCTAAATGGCCTACTCCCTATTTTTAAGCTGTGTTCTCTGGTTCAGGACTCACCCATCAGCGGAAACCTGTTTCCTGCATCCAGAGTGTCCAATCCATTAATAATCTTATACGTCTCAATCAGATCCCCTCTCAGTCTTCTAAACTCAAGGGTATACAAGCCCAGTCACTCCAATCTTTCAACATAAGATAATCCCGCCATTCCAGGAATTGACCTCATGAATCTATACTGCACTCCCTCAATAGCCAGAATGTCTTTCCTCAAACTTGGAGACCAGAACTGCACACAATATTCCAGGTGTGGTCTCACCAGGGCCCTGTACAGCTGCAGAAGAACCTCTTTGCTTCTATACTCAATCCCTCTTGTTATGAAGGCCAGCATGCTATTAGCCTTCTTCACTACCTGCTGTGCGTGCATGCTTACCTTCATTGACTGCTATACAAGAACACCCAGATCTCTCTGTACTGCCCCTTTACCTAACTTGACTCCATTTAGGTAGTAATCTGCCTTCCTGTTCTTGCCACCAAAGTGGATAACCATACATTTATCCACATTAAACTGCATCTGCCAAGCATCTGTCCACTCACCTAACCTGTCCAGGTCACCCTGTAATCTCCTAACATCCTCCTCACATTTCACCCTGCCACCCAGCTTTGTATCATCAGCAAATGTGCTAATGTTATCACTAATACCATCTTCTATAAAAAGCTGCGGTCCAAGCACTGATCCCTGCGGTAACCCACTGGTCACCGCCTGCCATTCTGAAAGGGAGCCGTTTATCACTACTCTTTGTTTCCTGTCAGCCAACCAATTTTCAATCCAAATCACTACTTTGCCCCCAATACCATGTGCCCTAATTTTGCTCACTAACCTCCTATGTGGGGCTTTATCAAAGGTTTTCTGAAAGTCCAGGTACACTATTTCCACTGGATCTCCCTTGTCCACCTTCAGAGTTACATCCTCAAAAAATTCCAGAAGATTAGTCAAGCATGATTTCCCCTTCATAAATCCATGCTGACTCTGACCCATCCTGTTACTGCTATCCAGATGTGTCGTAATTTCATCCTTTATAATTGACTCTAGCATCTTTCCCACCACTGAAGTCAGACTAACTGGTCTATAATTTCCTGCTTTCTCTCTTGCTCCTTTCTTAAAAAGTGGTACAACATTAGCCACCTTCCAATCCGCAGGAAGTGATCCTGAATCTATCGAACTCTGGAAAATAATCACCAACGCATCCACAAATTCTAGAGCCACCTCCTTCAGAATCCTGGGATGTAGACCATCAGGCCCCGGGGACTTATCAGCCTTTAGACCTAACAGTCTCTCCAACACCCTTCAGTTCAGGTCCTTCAGCCACTGTTACCTCTGCGAGATTGCTTGTGTCTTCCCTAGTGAACACAGATCTAAAGTACCAATTTCCTCTGCCCTGAAGCTCTTCAACCATGTCCTGAAACAGACCGGCTACTACAGCCACATTTGCTTCCTCAGTGCCTGCCTCCGTAACCAACTTATCCCACAGAGACTCTGGACCACCTTTAAACCAGCAGAGTTTGGACCCGAACAGGACAAACAGTACAGACTACAGATTCAAAAACACCAGCAATGGTTCTCCTTCAAGATCCTTCGCTTCACACTCGCAGCCATGCGCCGGCACCTAACCTCTCTGCAGTCAGCCTTGCCTCAGCTGAGGGCCACACTCTCTCAGAATTGCAAAGGACCCCTCCTTTACTATATCCTCAGAAGAATTTATACTCTCAACAAACAGTTTTTCAACTCCATCTCAAACATCAAAAACTGTAAGTACAACAAACTTATCTACCCACCTCCATAGACAGCACTCCTCAAACATTCCAGTAGATTCCCCCGGCCTCTGGAACTGCTTGGACGCCATTAGCCATGCGGCTGGTGCAGCCACCATTCCCACGCTGATTGATGACGTCACTTCTGCCCCCAACATGGCCAGTTCCACAGCCACTTCTGCCCCTCACAATTCCTCATGCACCACACGTGACATCACTTCCACCCCTCACATCATCGCTGATGTCACATGCTCTGACTTCCACCCCCCCACTGCCGTGTTTGCCACCACTTCCGCCCCCATCAACGCCACTCACTTGCATTCTGCTGACACGCCCTCCACAGATCCCACTGTCACCATCCCCGCCCCCCAGAACCCTGAGGGGAACACCACCCCTGTTCTTGACTCTACCCCCATTCCCCCCACCACCACACCCACTCCAGTTACCGGCTCTGCCCCCACTCCCAGCTCCACACCCACACCAGATCCCAGCTCCAGCCCTGCCAAGTTTTCACCATCCCTCCAGACCTCCCCCTCACTGAGGATGAACGATCAGTCCTCAGCAAAGGACTCACTTTCATCCCCATCCACCCACGCATCAATGAATTTTATACACGCTGTGACGGCGAACACTTCTTCCACCGCCTTCGCGCTTACTTTCACAATCAGGACTCCCGCCCACCTTTCGAGGACCCCTTCACCCACCACCAACATACTGCATCCACCTGGACACCCCGTTCTAGCCTATTACCCGCCCTTGACCTCTTCATTTCCAACTACCGCCGGGACATTAACCACCTCAACCTGCCTATCCCCCTCCCCCACTCCAACTCTCACCCTCACAATGCGCAGCCCTCCAATCCCTCTGCTCCAATCCCAACCTCACCATCAAGCCAGCAGATAAAGGGGGCGCAGTGGTAGTCTAGCGCACTGACCTCTACACCGCTGAAGCCAGACGCCAACTCGAGGACACCTCTTCCTACTGCCCCCTTGACCATGACCCCACCCCCCATCACCAAACCATCATCGCCCAGATCATAGAGAACCTCATCACCTCAGGAGATCTCCCACCCAAAGCTTCCAACCTTATAGGCCGGAAACCCCGCACTACCCGGTTCTACCTCGTTCCCAAGATCCACAAGCCTGACCAACCTGGCCGACCCATTGTCTCAGCATGCTACTGCCCCACTGAACTCATTTCTACCTACCTCAACACTGTCCTATCCCCCCTAGTCCAGGAACTCCCCACATACGTTCGAGACACCACCCACGCCCTCCACCTACCCCAAGACTCCATTTCCCCAGCCCCCAACGCCTCATCTTCACCATGGATATTCACGAAACGACACAACCAGCTATCCTTAGTAGCCACACACACAGATGACAAGCAACATGAGTTCGACTGGGACAACACTACTATTATAGGACAAGCCAAACAGAGAACAGCCAGGGAATTCCTAGAGGCATGGCACTCATCCACAGATTCAATCAATAGGCACATCGACCTGGACCCAATATATCGACCACTGCAACGGACAGCTGGGACTGACAACCGGAAGCGGCAGAGACAAACCACCATAAATGCCGGAGGAAACATCACAGAAGCGCTTCACAGGAGGCTCCCAAGCACTGAGAATGTCACTTAGACAGGGGACAAAACGTCTGCAACACAAATTCCCAGCTCGGCGAACAGAACCACAACAATATCCAGTCCCTCTACACCTCCATCTGCTATGACCAGGGCCTCCAAGCCCTCCGTTTCTTCCTCTCCTAATGTCCCCAACAGTACCCTTCCACCAACACTCTCATTCGTTTGGCCGAACTGGTCGTCACCCTTAACAATTTCTCCTTTGAATCCTCCCACTTCCTTCAGACCAAAGGAGTAGCCATGGGCACCCTTATGAGCCCCAACTATGCCTGTCTCTTTGTTGGCTACGTAGAACAGTCTATCTTCCATAATTACACCGGCACCATTCCCCACCTCTTCCTCCGCTACATTGATGACTGCATTGGCGCCACCTCGTGCTCCCACGAGGAGGTTGAGCAATTCATCAACTTCATCAACACATTCCACCCTGACCTTAAATTTACCTGGACCATCTCTGACACCTCCCTCCCCTTCCTGGACCTCTCCATCTCCATTAATGACGATCGACTTGACACCGTCATTTTTTACAAACCCACCAACTCCCATAGCTACCTGGATTACACCTCTTCCCACCTTACCTCCTGCAAAAATACCATCCCGTATTCCAATTCCTCCGCCTCCGCCGTATCTGCTCCCAGGAGGACCAGTTCCACCACAGAACACACCAGATGGCCTTCTTCTTTAGAGACCACAATTTCCCTTCCCACGTGGTTAAAGATGCCCTCCAATGCATCTCGTCCACATCCTGCACCTCCGCCCTCAAACCCCACCCCTCCAACCGTAACAAGGACAGAACGCCTTTGGTGCTCACCTTCCACCCTACCAACCTACGCATAAACCAAATCATCTGCCGACATTTCCGCCACCTCCAAACGGACCCCACCACCAGGGATATATTTCCCACCCCACCCCTTTCTGCCTTCCGCAAAGACCGTTCCCTCTGTGACTACCTGGTCAGGTCCACGCCCCCCCTACTTCCCACCCTCCCCTGCCACAGCAGGAATTGCAAAACCTGCACCCACACCTCCTCCCTCACCTCCATCCAAGGCCCCAAAAGAGCCTTCCACATCCAAAGTTTTACCTGCACATCTACCAATATCATTTATTGTATCCATTGCTCCCAATGCGGTCTCCTTTACATTGGGAAGACTGGACTCCTCCTAGCACAGTGCTTTAGGGAACATCTCTGGGACACCCGCACCAATCAACCACACTGCCCTGTGGCCCAACATTTCAACTCCCCCTCCCACTCTGCTGAGGACATGAAGGTCCTGGGCCTCCTTCACTGCCGCTCCCTCACCACCAGACGCCTGGAGGAAGAATGTCTCATCTTCCGCCTTGGAACACTTCAATGCCAGGGCATCAATGTGGACTTCAACAGTTTCCCCATTTCCCCTTCTCCCACCTCACCCCAGTTCCAAACTTCCAGCTCAGCACTGTCCCCATGACTTGTCCTACCTGCCTATCTTCTTTTCCACCTATCCACTCCACCCTCCTCCCTGACCTATCACCTTCATCCACTCCCCCACTCACCTATTGTACTCTATGCTACTTTCTCCCCACCCCCACCCTCCTCTCATTTATCTCTCCACCCTTCAGGCACTCTGCCTGTATTCCTGATGAAGGGCTTTTGCCCGAACCGTTGATTTTACTGCTCCTCGGATGCTGCCTGAATTGCCGTGCTTTTCCAGCACCACTAATCCAGAATCTGGTTACCAGCATCTGCAGTCATTGTTTTTACCCCGCTGTTGTTATATATTCCTAGTTCCATAGCTGTTTTAAGGTGAAGCTTTATTGGTTTAGAAACTAAATTTTAAATTAAGATGAGTGGAGAAAATAAAAATTTGGTAAATATCTAGAGACTTTGTAAAACTTGGTAAACCACATAAATTTGCCATACAACTCAAAACACAAAACTTACTTTTACTGGATAAAATCTGAGTAAAAGGATGGGTGTTGTAAAATGGCAAGTGTGTTTATTTCAGTAAAGAACAGGAGACAGTAAGCCTGCAGTTATTAAACAAAAAAAAGATGATTTCCTAGAATTAAGGAAAGTTTTGGAATTAGAAGATGTTTAATTTGTAAATCTACCCGAAAACAATCCATGAGTGTCACACTAACATGAAGATAGGTGGAGTATCATAAGATTCTTGGTTTATAAGTTTATCTTTGTGAATTCAATCAGCGCGCAGCCAACAGGCAAGACTGGATGACATTTGGAAAAGCAGCTGAGGGCTTGTGCCAGCTTTGGGTCTTGTGCAGCTTGTAGCTCCTAATAAGTCAAGAGAAATAGCCAGCCCTATGTGTGAAGCAGAATAAATGCCAGATGCATCGTCCATGACACAGCATGTGATTGGAAGCTAGTATTCAATAAAAGATTACGTTGCAAAGGGGAAAACTGATTGGAATATTTGTTTAGCTGGAATCTAAATGAAGGAATCCTCAATAGTCCTCTCAATAATTGACAGCTAACATTGCTGCAGTCGGAGTTAGGGAAGTAATAAACTTGGTTGCAGTTGAAAACCATTGCAATTGGTAACCAACAGTGTTTTCTGGTGTTTTAAGCTACTGAGCAGGAGTTGCACGTGGGCCAACATAGGAGTTGGGAGGTCATGTTGCGGCTGTACAGTATGTTGGTTAGACCACTTTTGGAATATTGCGTGCAATTCTGGTTTCCTTCCTATCGGAAGGACGTTGTGAAACTTGAAAGGGTTCAGAAAAGATTTACAAGAATGTTGCCAGGATTGGAGGATTTGAGCAATAGGGAGAGGCTGAATAGGCTGGGGCTGTTTTCGCTGGAGCATCGGAGGCCAAGGTGTGACCTTATAGAGGTTTATAAAATCATGAAGGGCATGTATAGGATAAATAGACAAGGTCTTTTCCCTGGAGGTGGGGGGAGTTCAGAAATTGACGGCATAGGTTTATGGTGAGAGGAGAAAGATATAAAAGGGACCCAAGGAGCAACATTTTCCTACAGAGGGTGGTGCATGTATGGAATGAGCTGCCAGAGGAAGTGGTGGAGGCTGATACGATTGCAACATTTAAAAGGCATTTGGATGGGTATAAGAATAGGAAGGGTTTGGGCCGGGTGCTGGCAAGTGGGACGTGATTAAATTGGGACATCCGGTGGGCAAGGACGAGTTGGACCGAAGGGTCTGTTTCTGTGCTGTACATCTCTATGACTATGACCAGTAGGAGCCATCATCAAGAGTTTGGCAAAATAATTGGAAAGTGCAAAAAAGCCAAAAGTTATTGGAAGGTCCACATGAACAGACAAACAAAACATGAGTCAAAGTAGGCCATTTGGCCCCTCTAGCATGCTGCTATTAAACAAGATCATGGCTGGTCTATTCTGTTTACCTGCAATCATTTTTGATTCTCTTGCCTAACAAGAATCTATTTTCTTCTATCTTTAAAACATTCAGACACCCTGTTTCGACGACCTTCTGAAGCAAAGAGTTCCAAAGTTGCAAAAGTGTCTTTGTGGGAAAAATAAAGTAATTTCTGTCCTAAAAGAGAGACCATTAATTTTAAAACAGTGCCTCTATTTCTGGACTTACTTACAAGAGGAAATATCTTTCCCACTTGTCAAGAACATTCAGGATCTTATACATTTCAATCAATTCATTCCTAACTCTTCTAAACTCTTGTAGACATGAACTCTCAGTGTCTAGTCATAGAATACTTAGTGTGGAAGCAGCCATTCGACCTACCCTGTCCACATTGACCCTTTGAACAGCATCCTAATCAGACTCACACAACAAACCCTTCCCCATAATCCTGCATAACCCACTTAGCCTTCACATCCTGGACACTAACGGCAATTTAGCATCGCCAATCTATCTAAACGGGACATTTTTGGACTGTGGAAAGAAATCGAAGCATCCAGAGGAAACCCATGCAGACACAGGAAGAATATGCAAACTCCACACTGACAGTTGCCTGAAGCTGGAACTGTAAGAGATGATGACTTTCTTTCACCCTGGAATTGTGGTCTTTAAGTGTCTAAATAGTCCCAATGCTGATTCCTCACATGTCACATGTGGGACAGGTAATGGCTGATGAGACAGGTAGCGGGAATGCTTGGGGCTTTCACTCATTCCTTTCACTATTTGCACTTGGCATACATCCAGGCCTTTCAGAGTTGCTGAAAGTGGGTGACAGTTTTGTACATGCTTCTTTTCCAGTTTGGGTGGTATTGGGAAACAAAATCTCAAGAGTCCGTGAGGATGTTGCATTTTTTTCCACGGACGATTTGAGGATGTCCCCAAAGTGTTTCCTCTGTCTTCCAGATAACTGTTTGCTATGTTGAAAAGGGAATAGGAGTTCCATCCTGTCACTTGGATTTGCAGGATTTTGTGGTGGCATCACTGGTGAAAATTCTCAAGGGATTGGAGACATCTGTTGTACATTGTCCATATCTCTGATGCATACACCAGGACAGGTAACACTGTTGCCCTGTAGGCCATGAGCTTGGTGCCAGGTTTGAGGTCATTGGTATCACTCTACTACTCAGATAGTTAAGGCTGCCTTGGAAAATTAGAGGCAGTAGTGGACCATCATTGATATCTGCCATTGCTGAAAGGAAGCTCCCGGAGTATGAGGATTGATCTACATTGTCCAGCGGCTTGCCATGGATATTGATGATCAGGGAACTGTATTGTGTGATGGGAGCAGGCTGGTAAAGGATCATATTCTCCAGATTTTAGCCAAGGTTCGTTCTCTCATATCCTTCTACGAATGAATCAACAATGGTTTGGAGCTCAGCTTGAGTGTGGCATATGCAATTTTCATCTGCATACATAGCTTAATGACAGAGGTTAGGATAGTATTGATTCCTGATTAGGGTGACGTAGGTTGAAAAATTGGAGAAACTGCATTCTAGGGAAGTTCTGGGGTATGAGGTGGAATTTTGCAGGTTATGAGGAAGCTGAAGAAGAGAGTGTTGGTGTAGTGACACTGCCCTTTTTAAACCCTAGTTTGTACTCAGAGAGACGGTCTGGTAGATCTGCTGGTGATGATCATGGCCTGCATTTGGCATACCAGTGGAGGATGCTAACTTATTTGTGCTGGCAGCCAAATTTAAGGGGGATGTTCTACAATCTGTACTGGCTGATAGAGTTGAAGGCCTTTAGGAAATCAAAGAAGGCCATGTATAAGAAGTTGCATGCTCTCCACATTTTTCTTGGATTTGTCTTGCTGTGAAAATCATTTCTACTATGCTTCTTGATGGACAAATCTGCATTGTGAATCCCAAGAGGAGCTCTTCAACCACTAAGACTAGACAACTGAGGAGACCTCTTGCAATTACCTTCTTTGTGGCTGGTGTCAAGGAAACCCTTCTATAGTTAACTGCAATTAGTCCCATCTCCTTTCTTAAAGATGGTCACAATTATGACATCTTGGATCTCTTTGGCATGCTTTTCTTCTTTTAGATGAAGTCAACAATCAACAAGGTTGCCAATACAAATCCCCACTGAAATACAGTATGGGAGGCCACTCATCGCAAATACATGATCTTATCTTTACAAGTTATACTATGAGTAGTGCTTACTTTATTTACTTCTTTTCAATATACACTAAAGTTTGTTAACAATTATGAAATTTTCTGTTGTAGTTCTGTGGTTAATTCCTGGGTCTCCAGAATTCTTCTTTGGAAGATCACAGTGCAAAGATCATAATACTATCCAATTCTGATCCAAAAGGAATTAATTCATAGTTCACAGGCTGTTTCAATTCTGTCTATACGCCAGGAGGGATTGCATTTTCTTCGAATGCGTTACTGGAGGTAGTACAACTGGCTGATAACAGGCTCCTGCTCAGCAGCTCAAGCCACCTTTGAGGGCATATAGTTAAAACTTTATTCCATATACCACTGGAGTAAATAACTCGTCTTCATTTAAAATTGACCATCTGCTACAATTAAGTAGCAAATTTGCAACAAATGTGAATTTGCAGCTGTAGTACAAATGGGCAATAGAATAACATTCGACTAATTGAAACTGGCACCGATCTGACCATCCAACTAGACACAAAGGGATCATTTTATGGCTGCCTGACCAAACTATACTGCCTTCAAGGTGAAAAAGAACAACCCACCATAGGCAAATTAATTTTTGCTGATGAAAAATTATGTTTTAAAGTGGATTCCTGGTACTCTTCAATTGAAAACAACTACTTAACCAAAATGTCTTCCCAATCATTGCAACATAAATCATGGTTAAAAGGGAGTCAAAATAACTCTTCATATTACAATTGATTGATACAAGTTCTTAGGCTATCTTAAAAAAAATCACATCCTCCTGCTTCCTATGGTAGCCTGACATTTTAATATGTTAAATGTTAAGCTTTTCTAACAGCTTTGGGTTCGTGAAAACCCAGAACACTAATGTGCACTAATTATCATTCTGTACATAACTATTGCAACTCGATCTATTCGGGACCATCAATCAAAACAATTTAGAGTTCCAATTAATTCCATAAATGCGAATAAACATCATAAGATTTGTTTTTGTTCCCAGCGGATTTTATATCAGTCAAAAAAATTACAGTTCACAAAGTCTTCACTATAGACTGGTGCCCATTGAATGCTAGCAAATATAATTATTCACACACAGAATTGACTCCAACTGAATTAAATGAGTTCTGATATAACGGAATGAGTGCAAGACTCAAAAGAATTGCCTACAATTGCTCATACATGAAAAAGATAGCTAAGTCGAAATTAAGATGTTAGCTATGAAGTTTCCAATAGGACCTTGACATGACTGTTGACCTACTCATGACATGATCACACCAGCAAGGATTTGGAATTCTATTAGTATTACCAGAAGAAAAAGTCAAGGAGTCATCAGGAAAATAAATCTATACCTTCTACTCTATCAGCCAATTACTGCTGTTAAAGTGGAATTAGATGTGTATTGACAATGTGAGGGGGAGGGGAGTTAACAGTGAACTGAAGATGATGTTAGAAAAAAATGTTTTGTAATCAAAGACAGTTCGAAAAGACAAAATCCATTTTTGGTTATCTGGATCCGTAAAAGGATACATTTTACTATAAAGAGCAAAAGATGAGTGAGAGTATTACAAGGCATCAACACAATCTGAAATTTCTGATGACAAGATGTGAGAATGAAGCTCAGATATGTTAAAAGGTCATTAAAATCAAACATTGGCATTGTTATTGCATTTTCTATAGAAGCTTTACACCATAATATGCATGAACAATTACACAACAGATAATGGCTGCATGCTCCATCTTCCAAGTTTTTAATTCATTACAGATATGGAGGATGTACTTATTTGGTGATAGGAGAGTAAAAACGTTTCAGAGGAAGTTTCTTCATAAACTAAAATGAAATTATGGTTAACCGACTCAGATATAAAAGCCTTTAGATGTGAATGTCTACTGCTAGCATATTTATTTTACAGCAAATAATCAATGATTTTGAGGAAGTTATGCATCAATTGCAATGTTAGATTAAAATCTGATGTAAGATTCAATAACTATATATTTATTACAATTTTAAAACATGCAATTTAAAAGTAGCAATTATACTAAAACAAAACTGAAGACATTTCAATCCCTGTGCAAGGAATAAATTATGATGGTTGGAGTTACAGTGCAAATATTGATCTCAGATCAGTAGCTACAGAATCAATTTGTTATTGAAAATACACTGTTTATGTATTAGTTACAAGTTAGAATTTTAAATGCTCACATACCCAGTAAACTTGGAGAGGGAACATAATTGTGAACATGTATTGTTTACAATGGGCAGAGTCTGAATAACATGGCCTATTTATAGATTTGTGGCAGAATCAGACCTGGTGAGGCCGATCTTGATGTTCAGTGCACCTCACTTTATTTCTTATGCTCTTTGCACAAGTCAAGTGGAAAGTTTCTTGTGAGGCAATAGGAAGTTGTCAACTGAGGGGAATTATCACAGATTAAACACCTTGATGACAGCCCAATATGTTTCAATAATACTCAGATTTGTATCTTATCAAAACTCTCCAAACAATCTAAATGTTAATTCGATATAGGATACACAGCGAGTACCTGCCAAATTCAGCTCTGGACACCGGACACCAACATGTCAGGGCATGCTCCTTGGCACCAGTTACACACATCCAATGTCCACAGTCATTGGCATCTGAGACACACCAGCTAAGAAGCCTCATCCCACATGTGCAATCCACTTAAAGGATGTCTCTATACTGCAATGCTGCTGCAAAGACACTGCTTTCAGAGGCATGCAGCCAGCTCATGGACTGCAGCAGGCTGCATCTCCAGCTCTTAGCACACATTCACTTTGAGTCAGCCTGGATGCTGTCAGTATCCTTGCCTTGCATGGCTTTGCTTTGCCCTTTTTGCGCTTTGCTCCTTCAGCAAGAGACACTAAGCTCATATTACTTCCGATTGCTTTACCATATAGCACAGAGACAAAGACAGGAAGGGTGTCATGGTCTTCAGCAGACCTCAGTCAAGTCAAGGAGGCATAGCTATCACTCAGGGGCTCCCAACACTGTGGGTCAAGGCCTCTGATGTCAGTCCAGGAGCTTGGAAAACAGCCAGTCAGTCTGTGCCCGAAATGTCGACTCTCCTGCTCTTCGGATACTACCTAACTTGCTGTGCTTTCCCAGCACCACACTTTTCGACTCTGACTCCGCAGCATCTGCAGTACTAATAGTCAGGGAGCTTTCCATACAAGGGGTAGGGAGTTGAATGTTGGACCTATCAGAGGCTGTTGCCTTTCAGGAATGAGAGACAGGAATCCAGGGATATTAAAATGTGGGACATAGCACAGCTTCTTCTTTTGGTGCAAGTAAGGAGGTGTCCTGAGCAAGTGATCAGGCAGCGATGATGGCATGAAGGGTTAGTGATGTCAGTAAGTGAGATAGGTGACAAGTGTAGGGATGATGTTGCAGAATGATACAGCATGAGGCTTGCTGAGAGCTGGGCACAGTAGCGGAGATGGACTGAGAATGAGGTATTGAAGGAAAAACAATGGCATTTATGCTGGCAGCGTGGAGAAAGTAATTAATCTTCTTTACATTCTTTCAGAGAGCTGAGACTACTGTCATGATCTGGGGATGAGGAAGGACTACTTCTGTACAGTCTAATCCAGCAGAAGACCTGGGTGCCTGCTTGGACAGTGGAGTGCTGACTTTCCCCTGTCTGCTGTATCTGGGACAAGTGTCAGGAACCATGCAGGCCAGCTCTGGACTGACAGTGCGTGACTGGGTGCAAAATGGGCTTTTAAAGATGGCACAATCACAAGGGATGGCAGTCTTTTAGCAGATATCCTTAAGTGGGGAGTTTTTCTGGGAGAGGCATTTGATTAAATGGGGCTCGAATTGGACTTGATGAATGTCACAAAAATAGGGTAGTTGGTTAATGAGACAAATTTGGTAAGATATGGCGTGAAATCTCTCGAGGTCTTCTGGCAGAAAACCCTCCAAAAAACTCATTGCAACTCAGACTTAGCCAAAAAAAAAAGATTCATTCCAATACGTTCAAATAAGCTTCTTCAACATAAGTAAAGTCAATTATATAGGTATGAGGGAGAACGAATATAGTTGATTCAGTAAATAGATTAAAAGCTATTGTAGTGAATAAACAGTTGGAAATATTTAAATAAACAATTCAAAACATTCAATAAAATACATGCCACTGAGTCAGCCTGGATGCTGTCAGTATCCTTGCCTTGCATGGCTCAGTGAGAAGGATCTATTTGTGGCATATTAAGGAGGTGAGTATAGTATAAATTAAAAGGGGTTTTATAGTGTTGCAAAGAATAAAAGTAAATCTGAGGATTGGGTGTACTTTAGAAACCAGCAAAAGGTGACTGCAAGTCGATAAAAAAAGGGGAATAAAATGACAGAGTAAACTAGCCAGGAGTATGAAAGCTGTATAATATGTAGAAGAGATATTCAGTGTTCTCTGATTTTCTGAGTGAATTCAGACATAGTCAACATGGTTTTATAAAAGTAAAATTGTGTTTGATAGATTTTGTTTTTGAAAAGGTAACTAGTCAGGTTAACAAGGGGGAGCCAGTAAATGTAGTACACCTGTATTTCCAACAGGCATGAGATATCACACAAAAGGTTAATAAACAAAACAAGTGCTCATGGAGCTAAAGAGATGCAATAACATGGAAAAAGACTGGCCAATAGACAGGGACCAAAGTAGGACAAAAGGATCTATTTCATATTGACAGGTAGTGACTGATGGAGTGCCACAAGACACAAGTGCTGGTACCTCAGCTATTTACATTTTACATTACTGTCTTTGATGAAGATATAGTGAGTAATTTATCCAGGGGCAATGACGAAATAAAGCGAGGTGAGAATGCAAGTTGTGAAAATACAAATAGGTTGTAAGCAGAAAATGAATTGTCAAATTGGCAAATGGATAGAAGGTGGAGAATTAAGAGTTTTTTTTGGCAGTGAGAATAGAAAAGGAGACTTTTCTTAAAAAAAGGCTTGAAACCTAGTAAAGTATTAACATTCAGAAGGAATTAGGTATATTTGTACAAGAAATAAAAACTTAGCATGCAAGCACAACAATAAGGAAGACAAACTGCATGCTGGCTTCTACTGCAAGGGAATTACGGTAGCCTCTATTGGAAGAGGTTAGGAGTTAAGAATAAAGAAATCTTGCTACAATTGCACAGTTATTTGGTGGGTTCACATCTGGAATACTGTGTGCAATTTTATCCTCCATAATTAAGGGAGAACATGTTTATGTTGGTTGTGAAGCATTGCTCGACCAGTCCAAGAATCAAAGAATCCCGACAAAGCGGGAAGAGGCCATTTGTCCCCTTGAGTCTTCACCAACCCTCCAAATAGCATCCCACTTAGATCTTGCCCCCCCACTCTATCCTCGTAATCCTGTATTAATCATGGCTAACCCACCTAACCTGGACAAGATGAAGAAATTTGGCATGGCTGACGCATCAGTAAATTTGGCTGTATTACTTTCTATCCCTCCATCCAAGTCATTAATGTAGATTGTAAATAGTTTTCATAGAACCCCTATAGTGCAAAATAGAGGTCATTTGGCCCATCAACTCTGTGCTGACCCTCTGAAAAGCATCACACCTCCCTCATCCCTGTAACTTCACAGTTAGTATAGCTAATCACCCGACCTGCACATCTTTGCATTGTGGGAGGAAACCGAAGCACACACCGGAAACCTTTGCAGACATGGGGAGAACATGCATACTCCATACAGTCAACTAAGGCTGGAATCAAACCCGGGTCTTTGGTACTGTGAGGCTGCAATGCTAGCCATTGTATCACCATGTTACCATCCTGACATGAAAAGATTACTCTACGGAGAAAGACTGAGAAAGATGTGTCCATATTCTCTGGAATTTAACAAGAATGAGAAGTTGAATCATTGAAATATATAACATCCATCAGGGGACTAACATGGTAGATGCTGAGAGATTATTTGCTCCAGCTAACGAATCGAGAAAAGATGAGTCGAGTCTTATACCATACGTAACATACCTAGAGATGGTAAAGGAAATGTTAGGGTATTGACTGTGAGGCATGAGTCAGTGTAATCAAAAAGGTACAGCTACCTTAATATTGGGACAAGCTCCCAGCTGTTAGTAAAAAAAAACCTGGGTTGACTGGACAATATTGCCCTTTATCATGTATAGCACCCAGTTAATGTGGGGTAATCTATCCTGTCTTATATTTATTTGATGTTTCTACAAGTTTCATGCTACATAATCGATAGTCCATTTCAGAGTTTTAAAAGACTCACAGCGCACGAGTCTGGAGTCATATATCAGCCGTAACAAGCATCAATGGCAGATTTCTGTTCCGAAAAAAAAAAATAAGTGAACCAAATAGATTTTTACAACAATCCAACAGTTCACAGCCACCACTACTGACAGCACCTTTCAATTCTAGATACATTAATTGAAGCTAAGCTCCACCATCTGTGATGATGGGATTTGAACCCATATTCCCAGAGCATTCGCTGAGGAGTGATAGATGGAGTTTAATTTAGATAAATGCGAGATGCTGCATTTTGGGAAAACAAATCTTAGCAGGACTTATACATTTAATGGTAAGGTCCCAGAGAGTGTTGCTGAACAAAGAGACCTAGGAGTGCAGGAACATAGCTCCTTGAAAGTAGAGTCACAAGTAGATAGGATAGTCAAGGTGTTTGGTATGCTTTCCTTTATTGATCACAGCATTGAGTATAGAAGTTGGGGGGTCACGTTGTAGCTGTACAGGACGTTGGTTAGGCCACTTTTGGAATATTGTGTGCAATTCTGGTCTCGTTCCTATCAGAAGGATGTTGTGAAACTTGAAAGGGTTCAGAAAGGATTTACAAGGATGTTGCCAGGGTTTGCGGATCTGAACTATAGGGAGAGGCTGAACAGGCTGTCTGTTTACCCTGGAGCATTGAAGATTGAGGGGTGACCTCATAGAGGTTTATAAAAGCATGACAGGCATGGATAGGATAAATAGACAAAGTTTTTTTCCTGGAGTGGGGGGCATCCAGAACTACAGGGTATGGGTTTAGGGTGAGAGGGGAAAAATATAAAAGGGACCTAAGGGGCAACTTTTTCACTTAGAGGGTGGTGTGTGTATGGAATGAGCTGCCAGAGGAAGTGATGGAGGCTGGTATAACTGCAACATTTGAAAGGCATCAGGATGAGTATATGAATAGGAAGGGTTTAGAGGGATATGGGCCAAGTGCTGACAAATGGGACTAGATTAGGTTAGGATAGCTGGTCGGCACAAATGAATTGGACCAAAGGATCGGTTTCCATGCTGTACATCTCTCTGACTCTATAAGCTCACAGTCTCTAAATTACTCATCCAGTAATGTTACCGCAACGACTTGTAAGGGGGAACATTTGGAGGTTTGCAGAGAAATGGCAATGAGTAGAACTAGCTTGGTGGGTCGATTATACTCCTTCTATGCTGTCAATGTTCTATGCTTCTTTGAACCTCTGTTCCAGTTGTCCAAGCTGACAATTTACCTTCTTAAGAAACATCTGTCTCAGATTTTCAGTCATTTCAAATCGAGTCCCTTGTCTGATTTCAGTCTTTACAAGGTCTAGACACATGCTGAGAGGGAAGTGATGTCAAAGCTCTTGCACATGATGCAGGATAAGAACAAGTCCTTCTGTAGTGAATCTGAGCAACTTGGTACAAGTCTCATCAACTCTCAGTCCAGCTACGACTGAAAGACGACTTCCTCCTGTAATATTTCATTATTAACCTCAGTAAGAACAAACATGTTTCCATTTACAGTTGCATGATTTTCAACGCATTGCAATAAATTTATATATCTACATAACTGTGATTGACATAAAACATGAACTGTAGCATTCCTGCTCAATGGTTTTTAATTTGTGAGAACACTTCAACTTCTAAAGTGCACTATTCGATAAATTCTGTACTGCTAAACACAGAACAGGGTTTTCAAATGGCTTGTCTGGTTTAGGCATGCTTATTCAATAATTTTTATGGCTAAAAATTGTAGCAGAACTGCAAAGACAGAAGCTTTTCTTTTTTAAAAAAGTGCACATAAAATCAGGTTATACCTTTTCCAATTTCCCTCATAATTGTAAACTATTCACAGTTTGACTTAAGGGTCAAGTTTTTTGGGGCCTGCTTATGCACTGCTCCAAAATCAGCATTAGGGCATGTCCAACTTGCTCGATGAAGCTAAAGGATTTGCCTCCTCTACTTGGGAAAGCCAAATTGTTGGTCATACACAAAAGTAGGCTGCTGTGTGCTTTATTGAATAAACAGCGTTTGGCAGAAATATGAAATATAAAATATGGCTTTGGCAGAACCTTGCAGCAGCAAAAGTAATACCAGAAAAAAAACTTTTCCACAAGTGGCTAGGATCTCAAATGCAATGCCCAAGTATGTTTTGGAGTTAGGACCATTTGAGGCTATCAAAAATGAGTTAGATAGTTAACTGAAAAGGAAGATGTACAGAGTTATGGCCAGAAGGCAAGGTATTGGCATGAGATGAGATACTCATTCAAAGAGCCAGAGCAGACATATTGAGCCAAGTGCTCTTTTTCTGCACTGTAAAAAATCCATGATTCTGAGTTGGGATGTTGTGGATCTTGCTAATAATGATGGCCCTAGAATAGATAGAAACTGCTGATAGCTCAAACTAACAATTTTGGAGCTGAGAGACGGGGACTGCATTCTGGAAAAAAAATGAAAGAAATCTATGCTTTCCAGTTCCAGAAATTAAAATCTTCATTCCAAACTCCTCACAGAAATTCTATTTGCTTTTCATTTTGAATGCAAAGGAAGCTGCAAAACATGTTTGAACAACTAAATACTGTTTTGTTGAAGGAGATAATTGAAGGAAGATTGGAGGGATGTAGAAGAAGAAGAAAAAAATAGACAATTTGAAATTGAAAATGGAAAGCTCTTAGGAACAAACAAAGTGGAGATACAAGGTAGAGAAATACAGAGAGAACATGCCCTCAGGCAGATCATTATTATCAGTCTTATTAATCCCAACACAATTAAATTTAGGCTTTTAGTTTTGTGCCAGTGTGAGGCTGCAATGAAATATGGGATAATCTAACACCATGATGCATTTGGAAGTGCTAAAGCCAAAACAATACCTGACATTTCAAATGGTGTCAGTTCCATCTCTTTGTATTTTGTTATGTAACTATGCATGTATTTGATATGCAGTCATACCATGTTAAGCTTAGAATTAAAAATTTCCACCTGCCAACATATTTTACAATCCTCCTGTCATACAAACCAAATGGTAACATCACGTTGTGGGAGGCGAATGCCTAGTAACCATTGCTAAATTGTTAATCCAGAGACCCAGGTGTGTTCTGGGAATTTGTATTCAAATCGTGACACAGCTGATGGTGGAAATTTGAATTCAATAATAAAAAAAAATCTGGAATTAAGAGTCAAATGATGACCATGAAACCATTGTTGATTGTCAGGCAAACCAATTTGGTTCACTCATGTTGTTTAGGCAAGGAAACTTCCCCAACCGATCTAACCTGCGTGTGATTCTAGAGCCACAACAATGTGGTTGACTCTTAATTGTCCTCTGGGCAATTAGGAATGGTCAATAAATGCTGCGCCTAGCCACCAACACCGTAATCCAGTGAATGAAGAAAAACATTTTCAAAAAAGAAAGAGACTACATGATGATTAACATTTTTAAAAAGTTCAAATCCTGAAGGAACTTCATACAGTCAACAAACAAGAACTATTTCCTCCTCTTGAGCAGCAATTAAGAAAGATCATTAATTTAAATTGTCTACCAAGAATGAGAAGCTAAGAAAAATGATATTATGGAGAAAGGTGATTGCTTTCCGCAATGTATGGCTAAAAGTTCATCACTATTTTTAAGAAACAGTTGAATAATATCTGAAGCAGTGATAGATACCGAGCTATACGAGATAGGGCAGGGCAGTGCCAGATTAATCTAAAATTAATCCCAAAGAGTCAGCACTGTTAAAGTCAAATGGCCTTATTTCATCCTGTTATTTTATGTGGTTCTCTGTTTACATGTCCAAATTTAGATTTTTTTTCTCTCTGGATAGTGGATTTTAGCTCCAATATTTGTGTAAGCGTAAATTAAAGATTCCCAGAGCTTATCTATATATCTGAAAAGAGAAGTGAATTCAGATTTTCTACTAATGGGCCAATTCATTTGATGTCTTTATGTAAGGCATCCTAAAGGATAGCCTCGTAGTGCCAGATTTGGGCATTTTTAACAATATCATTCAATAAATATATCTGTCCAATCTATCTTGGGATCTGATGCATTTCACATCACATTTGGCTTCACAAGCAAAATACATCAAAATCCAAATTCTTGGTGTTTCACAATGAAATAAATTCTACACTCTCTGATACTCACCCCTTTCAGTAATGGCTAAAATACTACAAGTGGAAAATATATTTGTAGCTCTTTAATGTTTTTTCGACTGTTATTGTGTTCAATTACCCGTATCTTAAATGAGGATAAACTCATGACCAATTATTTTTGGTGCACTAGTGGTAATGTCGTTGGATTTCAGTTTTCAGTGGAAAAACCAACTAAATTGAACTAAGGATAACTAAAGTACAAATAAGAATCTTTAAATTAAAATGTAATTTAATAAAAGGAATTTGGTTTATTTTGTCACCTTGAAGCAGCAGCTAAGGTCACTTGACTGAATTCATTGTATTTTGGGATTGTGTCACTTCTTTGAAATTGCTATTCAGGTCTTCTGAGAATGAGGTAAAAAGGAAGTTACTTTATATGCACTAAATATAAATTATATTATTTAAAAGACATTCTTAAGCCATGTCCTTACATAAACCATGATTCCCACTTACAGCATACTGACAGAAATTTGACAAAGCCAATGTAACCAGAAGTTTACTGTAAAGTAATTTCAAGATGAAAGTGATTGTGTGTTTGGAACTAACATTGAAATCCAAAAAGTGCTTAATACTCCACATTTTCAATTTGTGTCATACATTACATTGTTGAACTAAAATAGAGTAATTCCTTGTTAAATCAACTGTCCTATTGGTCTGCAGACTATCTTGAGTTGAACAGATTATAGGAAGGTTCATGAAGTGCTGGTAATTTATATCTCTTAACAATAGAAAAATGCACAAAGGGAAGCATTGAAAATTAATCTGTTTTCCATATTAAGATGGAGAATACTTAAACGATTTGCCAATCTCGCTTCCATTGATGAAGGCATTCTATCAGCCTGTAACTCAAATTGAAAGTTTCTGATTATGTTTCTTTGACTAAAGATAGTGATATGAACCAGGTTCTCCATTTACTGAAAGGGAAAAAAAATCACTTATAAGAGGGACTGCTCTAATAAATATAAATTATTCTGATGCAGATGTGTCCTCCACAAAACAAAGGCTTTGGTAAAACAAGGAATTCAATGACTTCAAGCACTTTGCTTCAAAGAGCCTTGCCAATCCTACCCTGTAGTCATAATACAATACAGAAACTGTAGACAAAGTTTACATATTTTTTGATGGAACCATCATTTAAGGAAGACATCATTAATGCACTGTGGATTTGTTTCATGAAAATCCCAGGAGGACAGTGAAAGAATGAATTAGAAGAGTTAAGGCAAGCTGGATAAAGCTCCATCTAAGATCAAGAAAGTCTAAGGCAAGTTAATAACTTCTGGAGATTGGTATACATCTGAGGAGCATAAACAAAGGAGAATGAAAAACAGTAGACTCATAGTTTGAAATTTGTCACAACAACAGATGCATCAAATAGCCAACTTTCAAAAAGTGAAAGAACTGTTGCTTTACAAATGGAGTTCAGAGAATCTTCTAATGTCAGTCCAAGAGGTAACCTGGGTTGAACTGGCATTGAATTTTCAGTTAGCCTTGTAATTGATAATAAAATTATAGGGATGAGAGAGGAAAAAGTAGATATTAGATTTTTGTTAAGAATGCATTTCCCCCATAATTCTTGATGACACAATGGATTTGTTAACACTCTGTATAAACAATTTCATTGTGTAGTAAGCTTGTGTGCTAACAATTTTAACAAGATTATTTTTAATTTATCCAAAGTTTGAATGGTCTGAATCAAAGCAAAAAATAAGTAAAACAATCCTGTTACTGATAGAATATGTTGTGGCAAAAACCTTTGATAAGCAAGACTGGATTTGAATAACTGCCATGTCATAAGACACATAGCAAATAAAATTCTTCATCTTACATTGAACAGTCTCTATCTCTGTTGGAGATTGAAATAATAGGGATTCTAATGGAAATGTTGTATCCTTAACACTTTCCTATGGAAGTAGGAATAGAATAAATTGAAGAACTTACTCCCACAAAATTGAGAATTATCCCAATAGATGAAGTCTTCCATTCAATACTGTAATAAACTTAAAGAGAACAGCTGTTGCAAGAATAAAATAACTGCAAAACCAACCTTAGATATAACAAAAAAATAAGGTGGTGTAATGAGTCAGAACACACTTGTTGATTCTTGGTCAGATGGGCTGTATAGCAATCACAGACTGATTAGGAAAAGATAGAAGCAGGTATTCTGATTGAAGCAAATTTGTGAAGTCTCAAACTAATTTATATCAAAGCAAAAATATCAAAGACATCAGTTAAAAATTGACCATCTGACTTGGTCAAATAATTAGAGATAGCCATGAAGCTATCAGCAACAACACACTTGAGAGATGCCACATAACTGTACTTATAATAATAGCGGAAAATACAGAACTTCCAAACTTGTCCAATTTCTTCAAATATAATGTCCAAACAAGTCCACCAAAGGACATTGTGGAAAGCAAGCCTTCCTAGATGTGCATCGAGAGTGTGGTGCTGGAAAAGCACACCAGGTCAGGCAGCATCCAAGGAACAGGAGAATCGACGTTTTGGGCATAACCCCTTCATCAGGAATTAAGCTTGTGGGTCGGGGCTAAGAGATAAATGGGAGGAGGTGGGGGGAGGTAGCTGGAAAAGCGATAGGTGGATGAAGGTGCGGAGAAGGTGATAGGTCAGAGGGGGCAGTGTTGGATGGGTCCAGAGCGCGGTGCCGAGTTGGAGGCTTGGGACTGGGATAATGTGGGGGGAGGGGAAATGAGGAAGCTGTTGAAGTCCACATTTATCCAGTGTGGTTACAACCAAGCCTTAAACTCGGCACAGTCTCCCCCCGCCACCCCGGACCCGTCCATCACTGCCCCCTCTGACCTATCACCGTCTCCCTCACCTGCATCCATCCATTGCTTTCTCAGCTACCTCCCCCCAACCCTGGCCCCTCCCTTTTACCTCTCAGCCCCGACCCACAAGCCCCATTCCTGATAAAGGGCTTTTACCCAAAATATCGATTCTCCTGTTCCTTGGATGCTGCCTGACCTGCTGTGCTTTTCCAGCACCACACTCTCGATTCTGATCTCCAGCATCTGCTGTCTTCACTTTCTCCTTCCTAGATTTGCGTGATAATGAAGACAATTTGTCATGAATTTAAGGAACAGGAGGAAAGTGCTCTCTTCCAGTTGTATTATTTGACTCTTTGCTGCAACAGCAAACATGAGCACCCAGATATTATCTCATCATACAAGAGGCACCCACACAAAATCTGTCAACAGAATAACCTTACATCAAGTGCAATAACATAAGGACAGCAAAATGAAGAAAAAACAGAATAGATGGATTGAATAAGAGAAGCAAAAACAGAAAATTGCCAAAAAGAAAGAAAACCCAAGACAAAAAAAAAGGACTGACGATAACAGCAACTAATAAAATATGCTTTGGCATTTGAGAAATATACAATTACCAAACATCCCAACAATTTAAACAGTTTCACCAAAGTTGACAGTACCTGGCTGCTGTTGAAAACCAATAGTTCTGCCTCCAACAGCATTCTCTGAAATCAGGTCTAATTCAGTGAGGAGGAGTATCACTCTTATGGAGATACATTCAGTAGGCAAAGGAAAGTTGGCAAGCAACAACAGAAAAATAAAATGACGAAACCTTTAGGCAAATGCCACACATAACTTCATGACTACACCTAAATATGGGCACCTACTGTCAGTGTCACATAAAACATTACAATAGCAAAGTATGAATTACTAATTTACCAGGAAAGAGTAGATAAAGCAAAAATATAATCAAACCTGCAACTTATCAGACTATGTCAGGAACAAATTATGAGTTATTAAATGTTTGCAGATATATGCATCGCTACTGCAAGTGAACCAGTGGCATCTAGTGACAGAAAGTAGATTCTGCATTTTAAATATAACAGTTAATGAAACAAAAGACAAATGTTACATGTAATCCTAATGGAATTAAACTTTTTCTTCAGCAACGAAGATTTGAACTGAAGAAGGATCAATTTAATGAAATGTCTTACTATAATTTTTAATTACATTTCATACATTTCTACAAATGAAGGGTAATTGTGTACAAAATCCACAAGTATCACAAGTCAGCTACAAAATATTTTCGTAAAAATGACAGTTTTGTCCACACAGCATCATACGTGGAATTCAACGGAATGATGAATCTTTCTAATTAAATTATATAAACAACCACATTTATATCAAAATTCATTATAACAAGTACCTTTGCAAGTTCTTAAAAAGAGGCTTGTAAGAACGTCAAAATTTGAACTCAATAAGCCATCGAAACTCATTTAGAAAAGCACAACTAATTTATGATCTCTGATTGGTTTATCAGCTGATGAAATTGGCAACATGAATCTGAAACAATTCACGGCGGTAAAGTATTAGATTTAAAAATAAACTAAAATATTCTCATCTTCAAAATGCTCTTGCCAAAAATAAACTTCCCCTCCCTCCATCCCACTATTCAAGATTAGCTGTCCCACTCCATATACAAGGTTTAACATTAAGACATCAGCTAGAACTATAACATCTAAGCGTTACCCAACAAATGATAAAACCTACAGAAAGGCTCCAGAAATAGGAAAAAATACTACTGAAACCACACACTGATGAAGTCAAGCCACACTGGCAGATCCTTATTAGTTATTGGAAAAATTGTTGGAGTTAATATTGACACAGCAATGTGTAAATCAATATATCTAGAAGGGGCAATACATTTTAATTTAAGAAATGTTCAAACTGTAGCAGCAAATCCATGCACTTAGCACATATGCACCATCAAAAGGTTTGCTCACAGAGACATTAATTCTGCATAGATCAGAGGATGGTAGCCAGGGTCTATTCAGAAATGTGTGGCATGCCGCATTTGCTCAGATTCTCATTTTACAAAGAAAGCATCATAAATCACAAGTGAAGCTTATAATAATCTATTTTCAGTTATTTTATGAAGCATTTTACCCTTGATGCAAAGCGCTTGCATTTCAGTACCATCAGTGGCAAGTTTATCTATTGCTGAACGCACTGTAGCTAAAAGGGTTTATACAAATATGCATTCATAAAATTTGAACATATAGCAAAAAGAAATGCAAATGAAAGAAAAAAAACAAAAAGCATTTGAATATTGCAAGTCAATTGTTTTGCTTTTTAAATAATTTTCTTACTGACTCAATTTTATTATTATATTTTGTTTATAAAGGATTAAATTCAAAATATCTTTTGAAATGATTCCATCATTAAATCAATGTCTTGGTAGTCTCATATTAACATTCTGGCATGATTTCAGTATGACTGTACTAAGCAGTTTTATGCCAAATATTATGGTAGCAGTGAAGTATAAAAAATGAAATTATATGACTTAGTATATTACAAAATGTCAAAAAAACTAAACATATTGTAATCACATCACTTGCATCATAGCAACTAACCATATTTAGAACTAGTTTTGAAAAGTAATATGCATTTGACACATTAAGATAATAACTTGAATTATAATTGTATATGTAATATTCAATATACATAAGACAACTTGTAATTTAGCCCAAAAATTGACTTTTTAAACAGAAAAGTAAGTGTCTCATTGAGGGGTTGACAAAGATGTTCATTTCAGTAATGTATTAACTTTATTGAGGTTGAACTCCTCATAAGCTTTGATGGCACTTCCACCAAAATCAAGAGAGGGTGTTTGGGGAAGTTTTTCGTAATGAGAGGCTTGCAATAATGAGATTCCACTGGATTCACAGCACCTGTCAAAGCTAAAGCCTTTGGTATTGATTTCATTAAAGGAAACTCCTTGGATCTTTGTAAGATGATTATCAAGATAGATTGGGAGACAATTTTAACTCCTTGATTGTCAAAGGTTACTTTGATTAGACAATAGCTATGTGAATAAAGTTCCTTTCCTGGTTTAGGGACATGGCTAACAGTTCTGTTCAGCTACAAAAGTAACTTTTCAATTTCAGATATGCTTCCATAATTTCAGACTATTTTCAGAAATGCAATCTTAAAATCTAAAATACGTTCATTTTTAACAACACAGCTACCTTTCACACATTGTTTCAGAAAGGGTCTTTAAAATAAATACGTATGTCTTCCAGAAATAACTATCATACTAATTAAGGTTGTTAAAATTAGGAGAAACTACATACTGGCATATCTGTTGTATAAATAAATGTTGGATCAGTGAGTGAACGGTGATGTCCATGTGCTTTCATTCAGCAATAAATCACTTTTGAAAATCAAAGTGTTTAAGTGAAGAGAAAAATGATCCGAAAGATCTAGCCTCAGCATGCAAACAGGAAGTTTATCTGTTAGGAGGTAATTTTAGCTGCATCGTAATAAAATGAAACAATGTCTGCTGACCCTCAGATGCCATTCCCATGTGGTTACTTGAATTCTCGCCATGTTACATGGAGAGCCAGCTCTGAAAGCTGATATGTTGTGGCACAGTGACAGTTGAGTCTCATGAAAAAAAAAGTTTCCACTACCTCAAACCTCACAAAGCAGCTGTCAAATTAATTCTCACACATTACAGTTCTGTTAAAGATTGTAGATGCCACATTCTTTAATGTACAGTGATATTGCACATTTTATTTCTTCAATTGAATCAAGTTTTTATGCATACACAAACCTAATCAAAGTGTTTATATATCAATCCCAATGAGTTTTTAGAACTCAACACACAAGCAATTGTGTTTCTTACCCTTTTCAGTATTTTAACAAATTATTTCAAATGCAGTCATAATAATTTTGTGGTAAAATGCATTTTCCCAATTCTAGGTTTACAACCATGTGAAATGAAACAGAAAAAAGACAAGGGGCAGAATTTTACCTCCCTTGAGATGGTCAGAAAGGTGACAAGTGAAGAAGTAATGGGTCAAGCTGGCCTTGGAAAAAGACGTAAACCCTTCTCACCACCTCAACAATTAATTTCTTGGCAAGAACATCCAATGGGTACTTTCTTGGCTTGCCAGCAATTAAGGCGTTTGAGTGGTCAAAAATTGACTTCAGCTCATCACCTCCCTGATTAAAAGGCTCTGTGGTGGTAGAGAAAGATGACTAGTTTTCCACAGAGACAAGGTCCTGTCTTCCGGCTGGGTGCGTGGGTGGGGGTGGAGGTAGAGCAGTTTCCAACTGCCACAACTGATAAGTTAAGTTTACATATTTGAATTCAGTATACATTTAAGATAACTTGTGATTTAGCTCAAGTATGGATTCGATATATTAAAAAGCAACCATGCCTCAAAATAAATGAGTGCAAATTGACAAAAATGTTCCTCTCAATATGAGATTCACTTTATTGATGATGAACTCATCAGCTTTGATAGCACTTCTAGCGAAATTGAGGGGGTTTGGAGAAGATTTTCATAATGAGCGACTTTAATAATGAAATTCCAGTGGATTGGATGGCAGTGATGATTAAGTTGCCATCTAACATGCTCATCCACTGCATTTATAAAACAAAAATTAAGACAATTCCATCCAAGGTGCAGGACCATAACTGCTGCAAAACAGAAGTTCATTTGTCCATCTTTCTTCTGCCAGCTCTTTGAAACAGGTTCTGGATTAATCTCTTTCTCTAAAGCCATGCAACATTCAGTCTATTCATTCATTTATCCAACATGCTTTTGGAAGATACTACTGAATCTGCCTCCACTACCCTATCAGGCAGTGATTTCCAGATTAAACAACTTGCTGCTTTAAAGAAAATCCTTTTATCTCACCTGTATCTCCTTTGCAAGATATATTAATTCTCACTCTATGGTTACTGACCCTTCCACCAGTTGTCACACCTCACTGGGATAATTAGCTAGAAATAAAACTCCACTATTCCCCAGAATCATCACAAATGTTAAAAGATTTAATCAAACTATCTAAAGCCCCAATTTACATGATTGACAAATCTCATCTGTACCTGACTGGAAAACCACTATTTATTGCAAACAGATAACTTTTAATTAATGGCAAATAGAAAACACAAATTACTTACTTATAATTCCCTATAGTTTATAGTTTAATAGGTATTCACCCTTAGCTAAACAGCCAAATTTCACCCTTCTTTAAAAACAAAATCCCATACATCTACAAACAGATAGACAAAGAGAAATGACAACACAAATATTCTGAGTGGGTTGAGAACAAATAAACCAGTCTGGCACCAATCTGGATTACAAATGACAAGATTATTTTTCCTCCAATTTTCTTCTGGCTCCTCCCAACTTTGAGGAGGAGCAAGGTTTTGGACACACCGATGGTCAACTTTTCATTCACTGGTTGAGGATTCGCCCTTTTAATGTCCCTTTCACTGTACAAGGCTTTCTTTTTTCCCCTTTTCAAGAAGGGAGCTTCAAGAAAAAGAGAGAGAAAGAGATGCAGTTCCTTTACTTCCTCAAGAGGAAACTAGAGCTGTTTGCTTCTTCACAGGTTGGATATTTCTGCTGTTTTGTCTAAACAAAAACCTGTAGGACACTCAAGGAATCCATCGATACGATGCTAATATATTGAGTAGTCTTGACCATATACAAGTGATCCTGACTGGAAAAACAAACAAAAGTTTGTCACTTAGCAGCCTGTCCTGACCCCAGAACCATGGAGCTGAGGAGCCTCATGTCTTTGCCCACTACTTGAATAAAGCCAACTTGTACAGATGACATACAATGCATTCTGGTAACTTGTTCTTTTGAAAAATTGCAACATCTACTTCCAAAGTTCTTTGGTTTAAAATAGCATCTTTGTTTTCCCCCAAATTGTTCACAATTTAAAAAGTTAAAGTGATTGCTACACAGTAGAGAAAACGTTTATCATTATGTACTCTTCATTTACTGATGGGGAGACAATGGTGTGGAAATGTTACCAGATTAGTAATCTGGAAAGATAGAAGAATAATTTGAAGACATGCATTGGAGGAATTTAAATTCGGAATATCAGGCTAGTCCTAGTAGTAGTAACAAGAACGTATCATTTTAAACATCCACCTGGATCACTAACATCCCTCAAGAAAGAATTCTGCCATCCTTTTCTGGTCTGGCCTATATGTAACTCCAGATCCACAGCAATGTAATTTACTGTTAGCTTCCCTCCAAACAAACCACTCAGTTCATTAAGAATGGGCAAAAGGTTGAGATACCCACATCCCATTAAAGAATTATGAACTCTCAAATTCTTCATGATTTTTAATGACACTACTAAATTTCACCTGTACTTTCTGAGCTAAGGAAAACAATCCCCGCTTACCTCCAGGTAGCCACATAATAAAATATCCACACATTGTATTCTGACAGTTCTCTGCATCAAGTAAGCTTACATTTTTAACCTCAGAGCAACATTCCTCCTGCCTCAACTCATATGCAGCCAATGGCTCAAATTTTATGGTCGGCGGTGAATGCATAATGCGAGCTTTTTACACTTCCACTGAGAAACGTTTGCTAGCTAACGTGTTTTTTTTTCTGGTACTGGAGGTACCAGGTTACCCAGGTATGTCCTGTATTCAAAAAAACAGCAAAATCCCAACCGAACCAATTATTGTCCCATCAGTCGACTCTCAATTATCAGAGAAGTGATGGAAGGTATCATCAACAGTGCTATCAAGCAGCACTTGCTTAGCCCATTCTCATCGATGCCCAGTTTAATTTCCATGAGGACATCTCAGCTCCTGATCTCATTACAGCTTTGGTTCAAACATAGACAAAAGAACTCCATTCCAGAGGTGAGATGAAAGTGATCGCACTTGACATCAAGGGCACATTTGACTGAGTGCAACATTGATGAGTCCAAAGAAAATTGGTGTCAATCAGATGCAGAAGGAATACTCTCTGTTGGTTGGAGTCATACATGGCACAAAGGTGGTGGTTGTGGTAGCTGGAGGTCAATCATCTCAGTTCTAGAACATTTCTGCAAGACTCCCTCAGGATAGTGCCCTAGGTCTAACCATCTTCAGCTGCTTCATCAATGACCTTCCCTCCAGCAAAAAGTTATAAATGAAGATGTTTCCTGATGATTGCGCAATGTTCATCATTTTACAACTACTCAGATAGTGAAGCAGTCCACATCCAAATTCACCAAAACCATGACAATATCAATATTTCGGCTGCCAAATGGCAAGTAACATTCATGCCTCACAGGCAAGGATCATCTCTGACAAAACAGAATCTAACCATTACTGCTTCACATTCAATGGCACTACTGTGATGTGGAGGTTCTTATCTGTCTTAATTAATTGGTTCATAGATCATCCCTTCACTTGCTAATCAGCTGTTTGACACTTTTGATCACCTGCAAATACTTGTTATTCAGCCTATTGACATTTCACTTACATAATTTGTACTTAGCTGTTGACACTCTGAATTATCTGCAATTATCTTGCCATTATCTCTTCACCTTTATATTCAGTGTCTGTATATTTCCCTCCACCTGACCTGATGAAAGAGCAGTGATCCAAAAGCTTGTGTTTTCAAATAAACATATTTGGACTGTAACCTGGTGTCATGTGACTTCTGACAATGTTATTATTGAGAATTCCTGACTATCAATTTCCTTGGAGTTACCATTGACTAGAAAATGAACGTGACTAGATATATAGACATAATGGCTTGTAAGAGCAAGTCAGACACGAGGTATTCTGTGGTGAGTTAAATCACCTGACTCCCCAAAGCCTGTCCACCATCTAAAAGGCATCAATCAGGAATGTGATTAAATATTCCCCATTTGCCTGGATGAGTGCAGCTCCAACACCACTCTGGAAGTTTGAAACCATCCAGGACAAAGCAGCCTGCGTGATTGTTTATGGATGTGGTACCATTCACACATTCTGCCGCCAATTCTCAGCAACAGCATTATGTACCAACCACAAGATGCACTGCAGAGATTCACCAAGACTCTTTAGACAGCATCTTCCTAACCCACCACCACTACTATCTTAAAGGACAAGGGCAGCAAATACCAAAGAACAATAGCACCTGCAATTTCCCTTCCAAGCAATCCTGACTTGGAAATATATTGCCAACAGTGTCACTGGGTCAAAATTCTGGAACTTCTTCCCCATCAGCATTGAGGAGTATGTACAATAAATGGACCGTATTAGTTCAAGAAGGCAGCTTACATCCATCTTCTCAAGGGCAACTAGACATGGGGAATAAGTGCTGACCCAGCCAGCGATGCCTACATCCCATGAAGGAATTTTTAAAAATTCCTTACTGAGTCATGCAGAGTCTAAAATAGCAGATATCAATTATTATACTTAATTCCATGTCAAAATAGGTAAAGCAAAATAAAGAAAAGAAAGATACGACTAAGACGGAGAGATTAAAAAAAGACAGAAAGAAAAGGTTAAAAGGAAGTCTCAAAGTTAACAGCAATTAAAATCCAAGAATCAGACTTCAGACTTTTATAAATTAGTTTTCAATGTTAGATGTTGCTTGGCAATCATTTAAGTTTTTTGAACTTATTGGTCAGCGCATGGAGTAAAGGAGTTAGGAGGTCATGTTGCCGCTGTACAGAGCATTGGTTCGGCCACTTTTGGAACACTGCATGCAATTCCAGCGTCCCTGCTATTGGAAGGATGTTGTGAAAATTGAAAGGGTTCAGAAAAGATTTACAAGGATGTTGCCAGAGTTGGAGCTATAGGGAGAGGCTTAATAGACCGGGGCTGTTTTCCCTGGAGTGTCGGCGAATGTCGTGTTACCTCTTAGAGGCTTATAAAATCATGAGTTGCATGGAAATGTAAATAGACAAGGTCTTTCTTTGGGTGGCGGAGTCCAAAACTAGAGGGTACAGGTTTAAGGTGAGAGGGGAAAGATTTAAAAGGGACCTAAGGGGTAACATTTTCACACAGAGGGTGGTGTGTATATGGAATGAGCTGCCAGAGGAAGTGGTGGTGGCTGGTACAATTACATAATTTAAAAGCCATATGGAAGGGTATACGAATAAAAAGGGTTTAGAGGGATATGGGCCAAATGCTGACAAATCGGACTAGATTTACTTAGGATATCTGGTCGGCATGGACGATTTGGACTGCAGGGTTTGTTTCCATGCTGTACATCTTTATGACTCTATGGCTGTTAAAAAATTACTTTCATTGAATGGATAAACCCTATTGTTTCTTGACATACTTAATGGATAGTTATCATGTTTTATTAAACAAATTCGCACCTTTCCATGGATTTGAAATCTCTCATCTTGAAGTACCAGAGTGGCAAAGCTTGGGGAGGGACAATTCAAAGAGCAAATTTCTGATTTTCATGCTTATCTATGCAAGTACAAACATTAAATATGGGCCACCAGGTTATGTATAAACAGAATTGCATCATAGACATAAGCCCTTTGAGAATTGGATTATCAAAGAGCAAACCTACCTTAACTAATAGAAATAGCAATGAGAGAAATAATAACAAGATAACAAAGTTTCCTACACAAGTGAGCTGTAACTGAATACAGTTCACAAAGGTGAAAAGGAAACTCATGATTATTTAAAAAAAAAGACAAGTTCTTGCATTCTACACTATAAGACATTCCCCTCTTAGTTTTATATTTCCACTTGAGGACAGATCTTTTTCATTACTAGTCATAAAATTAGCCAGTCAGAAAATTTATTAGCCAGATTTGAAGTTCATCAGTCAACCCATTAAATACAATGATGCTGTGACACAGTACTTTTTCACCAGGTTATTAGCCAAATGAAAATATATTTCACCACATAAAGCCTGCATTAGTAACTAGAAAGTTGGCAAGTGGCCAGGATGATCCCAGCTATTTTATTTTTCTCCCTGAGATGCGTTTTATGAGTATATTCAACACTTTCAATACAAAACAAAAATAGGAGATTTTAAAATTGAAAGAACTTACATATATACAATATCATTTCTGAACTCAGCATGACTCAAAACACTATTTTTAAGTACTTTTGAAATGGAGTCAATATTGTGATGCATGAAAAACATATGAGATATGGTGACTGTCACTGACTTAGAAAACCACAGACCTCGGCTAATGTTCTGAGGACACAGGTCAAATCCCACCAGCGCAGCTACTGGAATCTAAATTCAATTATTACATCTGGCATTATAAAGTTTGTCACAGTTATAGTGACCATATCATCCAATGCAAAAACCCATCTGGTTCACTAATGCCCTTCAGGGAAGGAAATCTGCCATCCTTACTGGTTCCAACTACATGTGACTCCACAATCAAACCAATGTGGTTGACTCACAAAAAATAAATCAAACACCCAGCCCAACACATTTAGCCTTGTCAGCAATGCTCACATCACATGAAAGAATAACAAAAAAAAACTGCAAAATGCCACAAACAGCAATTAGATCAGATCAGCTATTTTGGATGATGGTTGAATGATAAACATTAGTGTAAACACCAGAAAAGCTCCCCTGAATTTTTGAACAGATAGGGGTCTCAGTTTAACATTGCATCTGAAAAACAGCAGCATCACCAACATTGCAGTATGTCATCTCTTCTGCATTAATACCAGCCTAGATCATATGCTCAAGCCTCTGGAATTGAGCTTAAAATTCTGCCTTATAGGTGAGAGAAAGACTGTTGTTACTACTAAAGCAAGGTTGACACTATGATTCACAGAAATATAAAACTCATCTGTTGGTGAGTATGTGGTTGTATGACTGAAATTCTATCAACTGTAATACAGCCATTTTTACAATTTGTTCATGAGACATTAGCATTGCTGCAAAGATCAGTATTTTCACTATTGATGATATTATGTCACTGTCTTGAACTGCCATGTGTTGTAGATACATTCAGACTCCTGTTAGTGAGGAGTTCCAGGAATTTTTGATTTATTGATAATGAAGGAGGTAGAGGCTATGAGTTTGGAAGACAAGTTTGAAGGAAGCCTGCTGAATTGTTACATGCATCTTTATCAACAGTGCACAGCCCTTAAACAATGGTGGTAAACATTTCAAGTGGTTTATAGGTTGTCAATCAAGAAAATTATTTTTTTCCTGGCAGATGTCTAGCCTCTTGAATGTTATTGCAGCTACATACGTCTTCCATCCTCCAGGTATAATGTTGTCATAACCCATGAACCACCTTGAAGTTCTGCATAGATGTGAAACAAAAATAGATGGAATGTAGCTGTACACTACAATCAAACCTTGTAATGGAGGGAAGGTCATTGATAAAGTAGCTGAAGATCAGTGGGCCTTGAACATTACTGTCAGGGACACCTAGCAAGGTGGTTAGGGACTGAGATAGTTGGCCTCCAACAACCACAAGCTTTGGGCTTCCAACAAGTGAAGAGTTTTCCCCAAATCACACTGACTTCAATATTGTTAGGGCTGTTTGATGCCCCACTGAGCTAAATGCATCCTTCATAACAAAGGCAGTCACTCTCACTTTGTCTCAGAGATTCAGCTTGGTGTCCATGTTTGGCCGGTGGGTGCAATGAAATCTAAAGTTGAGTGACTCTGGTGAAACCAAAACACATACTGCTGGGCAAGTTATTGATTAGTGCTGTTTGATAGCACTGTCAATGTTATTATCCATCACCACTGGTGACTGCAACTAGAGTGTGACCAGATTGAATTTATCCTGCTTTTTATGTACAGGAAATACTTAAACTAATTTCACTATTGTCAGGTAGATGCCAAAGTTGTATCTCAACTTTGGCAAGGGGTGTTATTAGATCTAGAGTACAAGTCTTCAAAACTACAGACAGAACGTTGTCATAAGCCATGAACCACTATGCATTCAGTGCTTTGAGGTAAAAACAATGACTGCAGATGCTGGAAACCAGATTCTAGATCAGTGGTGCTGGAAGAGCACAGCAATTCAGGCAGCATCCGAGGACAGGCAAAATCGACGTTTCGGGCAAAAGCCCTTCATCAGGAATAAAGGCAGAGAGCCTGAAGCATGGAGAGATAAGCTAGAGGAGGGTGGGGGTGGGGGTGGGGAGAGAGTAGCATAGAGTACAATAGGTAGGTGGGGAAGGAGATGAAGGTGATAGGTCAGGGAAGAGAGGGTGGAGTGGATAGGTGGAAAAGGAGCTGGGCAGGTCGGACAAGTCGAGTTACTGGAGGTTAGAAACTAGGATGAGGTGGGGGAAGGGGAAATGAGGAAACTGTTGAAATCCACATTGATGCCCTGGGGTTGAAGTGTTCCGAGGCGGAAGATGAAGCGTTCTTCCTCCAGGCGTCTGGTGGTGAGGGAGCGGCGGTGGAGGAGGCCCAGCACCTCCATATCCTCGGCAGAGTGGGAGGGGGAGTTGAAATGTTGAGCCACTGGGCGATTTGGTTGATTTATGCGGGTGTCTCTGAGATGTTCCCTAAAGCGCTCTGCTAGGAGGCGTCCAGTCTCCCCAATGTAGAGGAGACCGCATCGGGAGCAACGGATACAATAGATGATATTAGTGGATGTGCAGGTAAAACTTTGATGGATGTGGAAGGCTCCTTTAGGGCCTTGGATGGAGGTGAGGGAGGAGGTGTGGGCACAGGTTTTACAGTTCCTGCGGTGGCAGGGGAAAGTGCCAGGATGGGAGGGTGGGTCATAGGGGGGCGTGGACCTGACCAGGTAGTCACGGAGGGAACGGTCTTTGCGGAAGGCGGAGAGGGGTGGGGAGGGAAATATATCCCTGGTGGTGGGGTCTGTTTGGAGGTAGCGGAAATGTCGGCGGATGATTTGGTTTATGCGAAGGTTGGTAGGGTGGAAGGTGAGCACCAGGGGCGTTCTGTCCTTGTTGCGGTTGGAGGGGTTGGGTCTGAGGGCGGAGGTGCGGGATGTGGATGAGATGCGTTGGAGGGCATCTTTAACCACGTGGGAAGGGAAATTGCGGTCTCTAAAGAAGGAGGCCATCTGGTGTGTTCTATGGTGGAACCGCTCCTCCTGGGAGCAGATACGGCGGAGGCGGAGGAATTGGGAATACGGGATGGCATTTTTGCAAGAGGTAGGGTGGGAAGAGGTGTAATCCAGGTAGCTGTGGGAATCGGTGGGTTTGTAGAAAATGTCAGTGTCAAGTCGGTCGTCACTGATGGAGATGGAGAGGTCCAGGAAGGGGAGGGAGGTGTCAGAGATGGTCCAGGTAAATTTAAGGTCAGGGTGGAATGTGTTGGTGAAGTTGATGAATTGCTCAACCTCCTCGCGGGAGCACGAGGTGGCGCCAATGCAGTCATCAATGTAGCGGAGGAAGAGGTGGGGAGTGGTGCCGGTGTAATTACGGAAGATCAACTGCTCTACGTAGCCAACAAAGAGACAGGCATAGCTGGGGCCCATACGTGTGCCCATGGCTACCCCTTTGGTCTGGAGGAAGTGGGAGGATTCAAAGGAGAAATTGTTAAGGGTGAGGACCAGTTCGGCCAAACGAATGAGAGTGTCGGTGGAGGGGTACTGTTGGGAACGTCTGGAGAGGAAAAAACGGAGGGCTTGGAGGCCCTGGTCATGGCGGATGGAGGTGTAGAGGGATTGGATATCCATGGGGAAGATGAGGCGTTGGGGGCCGGGGAAACGGAAGTCTTGGAGGAGGTGGAGGGCGTGGGTGGTGTCTCGAACGTATGTGGGGAGTTCCTGGACTAGGGGGGATAGGACAGTGTCGAGGTAGGTAGAGATACCCCCATTCCCCCCACCATCATACCCACTCCAGGTACTGGCTCCGACCCCACTCCCAGCTCTACACCTACACCAGCTCCCGGCTCCCAGCCCTGCCGAGTTTTCACCATCCCCCCAGACCTCCCCCTCACTGAGGACGAACGATCAGTCCTTAGCAAAGGACTCACCTTTGTCCCCCTCCGTCCACACATCAATGAATTTAATACACGCCGTGACATCGAACAATTCTTCCGTCGCCTCCGCCTCCGAGCTTACTTTCACAATCAGGACTCCCGCCCACCTTCCGAGGACCCCTTCGCCCACCTCCAACACACTACATCCACCTGGACACCCCGCGCTGGCCTATTACCTGCCCTCGACCTCTTCATTTCCAACTGCCGCCGGGACATTAACCGCCTCAACCTGTCGACCCCCCTCCCCCACTCCAACCTCTCACCCTCACAACGCGCAGCCCTCCAATCCCTCTGCTCCAATCCTGACCTCACCATCAAGCCAGCGGACAAAGGGGGCGCAGTGGCAGTCTGGCGCACTGACCTCTACATCGCTGAAGCCAAACGCCAACTCGAGGACACCTCTTCCTACCGCCCCCTTGACCATGACCCCACCCCCCATCACCAAACCATCATCTCCCAGACCATACACAACCTCATCACCTCAGGAGATCTCCCACCCACAGCTTCCAACCTCATAGTCCGGGAACCCCGCACTGCCCGGTTCTACCTCCTTCCCAAGATCCACAAGCCTGACCACCCTGGCTGACCCATTGTCTCAGCATGCTCCTGCCCCACTGAACTCATCTCTACCTACCTCGACACTGTCCTATCCCCCCTAGTCCAGGAACTCCCCACATACGTTCGAGACACCACCCACGCCCTCCACCTCCTCCAAGACTTCCGTTTCCCCGGCCCCCAACGCCTCATCTTCACCATGGATATCCAATCCCTCTACACCTCCATCCGCCATGACCAGGGCCTCCAAGCCCTCCGTTTTTTCCTCTCCAGACGTTCCCAACAGTACCCCTCCACCGACACTCTCATTCGTTTGGCCGAACTGGTCCTCACCCTTAACAATTTCTCCTTTGAATCCTCCCACTTCCTCCAGACCAAAGGGGTAGCCATGGGCACACGTATGGGCCCCAGCTATGCCTGTCTCTTTGTTGGCTACGTAGAGCAGTTGATCTTCCGTAATTACACCGGCACCACTCCCCACCTCTTCCTCCGCTACATTGATGACTGCATTGGCGCCACCTCGTGCTCCCGCGAGGAGGTTGAGCAATTCATCAACTTCACCAACACATTCCACCCTGACCTTAAATTTACCTGGACCATCTCTGACACCTCCCTCCCCTTCCTGGACCTCTCCATCTCCATCAGTGACGACCGACTTGACACTGACATTTTCTACAAACCCACCGATTCCCACAGCTACCTGGATTACACCTCTTCCCACCCTACCTCTTGCAAAAATGCCATCCCGTATTCCCAATTCCTCCGCCTCCGCCGTATCTGCTCCCAGGAGGAGCGGTTCCACCATAGAACACACCAGATGGCCTCCTTCTTTAGAGACCGCAATTTCCCTTCCCACGTGGTTAAAGATGCCCTCCAACGCATCTCATCCACATCCCGCACCTCCGCCCTCAGACCCAACCCCTCCAACCGCAACAAGGACAGAACGCCCCTGGTGCTCACCTTCCACCCTACCAACCTTCGCATAAACCAAATCATCCGCCGACATTTCCGCTACCTCCAAACAGACCCCACCACCAGGGATATATTTCCCTCCCCACCCCTCTCCGCCTTCCGCAAAGACCGTTCCCTCCGTGACTACCTGGTCAGGTCCACGCCCCCCTATGACCCACCCTCCCATCCTGGCACTTTCCCCTGCCACCGCAGGAACTGTAAAACCTGTGCCCACACCTCCTCCCTCACCTCCATCCAAGGCCCTAAAGGAGCCTTCCACATCCATCAAAGTTTTACCTGCACATCCACTAATATCATCTATTGTATCCGTTGCTCCCGATGCGGTCTCCTCTACATTGGGGAGACTGGACGCCTCCTAGCAGAGCGCTTTAGGGAACATCTCAGAGACACCCGCATAAATCAACCAAATCGCCCAGTGGCTCAACATTTCAACTCCCCCTCCCACTCTGCCGAGGATATGGAGGTGCTGGGCCTCCTCCACCGCCGCTCCCTCACCACCAGACGCCTGGAGGAAGAACGCTTCATCTTCCGCCTCGGAACACTTCAACCCCAGGGCATCAATGTGGATTTCAACAGTTTCCTCATTTCCCCTTCCCCCACCTCATCCTAGTTTCTAACCTCCAGTAACTCGACTTGTCCGACCTGCCCAGCTCCTTTTCCACCTATCCACTCCACCCTCTCTTCCCTGACCTATCACCTTCATCTCCTTCCCCACCTACCTATTGTACTCTATGCTACTCTCTCCCCACCCCCACCCTCCTCTAGCTTATCTCTCCATGCTTCAGGCTCTCTGCCTTTATTCCTGATGAAGGGCTTTTGCCCGAAACGTCGATTTTGCCTGTCCTCGGATGCTGCCTGAATTGCTGTGCTCTTCCAGCACCACTGATCTAGAATTCAGTGCTTTGAGCTGATTCTTGACATATGAACATGGGACTTAGGAATAGGATCAGGCCATTTGGACTTTTGAGCCTTCTCCCCTATTAGTAGGATCCTGGCTGATTTGGTTGTTTCGTAGCTCCACTTTCCTGTCCTCACCTCATAAGCATTAATTCACTTGTCAATCAAAACTCTCCCGAACTTAGTCTTGAATAGTTTTAAAGATGAAGCTTTTTTTTTAGATTAGATTAGATTAGATTAGATTACTTACAGTGTGGAAACAGGCCCTTCGGCCCAACCAGTCCACACCGACCCGCCGAAGCGCACCCACCCATACCCATACCCCTACCCCTCACCCCTACATTTACCCCTGCATCTAACACTACGGGCAATTTAGCATGGCCAATTCACCTAACCTGCACATTTTTGGATTGTGGGAGGAAACCGGAGCACCCGGAGGAAACCCACGTAGACACGGGGAGAATGTGCAAACTCCACACAGTCAGTCGCCTGAGGCGGGAACTGAACCCGGGTCTCTGGCGCTGTGAGGCAGCAGTGCTAACCACTGTGCCACCGTGCCGCTCACAAAGCCTCCTCTATTTTCTGAGAAAGAGAATTCCAAACAGCAATAAGTCTCAGAGAAAAAAAGTTTCCTCATCTCTGCCTGAAAAGATTATGTCTTATTCTTAAACATTGCCCTCTAATTTTAGTTTCACCCACAAGTGGAAATGTCTTGAGTATCCACCATATCCTAACCCCTCAAGACGCTACATGTTTTAAAGAGATCACCTCTCATTCTTCTAAACTCCAAAGGGGGTAGGCCTTACATGTTCAAGCTTGTTTCAAAGGATTCTCTTTCACCTCAGGAATGAGTCGAGTGAACTTTCTCTGAACTGCTTAGACAGCAATTATACTTTTTTTTTTCTCAAATTTGACGGCTGAAACTAAATAGTACTCTAGACGTGTTCTCAGCAGCCATGTACAGCTGCAGTAAAAAAAAGTCACCTATTTTTATATTCCATTTCACTTGCATCTGCCTTCCTAATCACTTGCTGTACCTACATACTAAATTTCTGTGATTCATGTACCAGGACGCTCAGAAACTTCTAGCCAGCGAGTTCTTCAATTTCGCTCGATTTAAATAGTCGACTGCTTCAGTACTTTTCCTGCCAAACTGGACAAGTTCACACTCACCCACATTATAATCCATCTGCCCATTTTTTCTACAGGCTCTCTCTATCACATATTGACAACTGGACAAGTTCACACTCACCCACATTAAAATTCATCTGCCCATTTTTTTCTGCAGGCTCTCTATCACATATTGACAACTTTCCCAGCTATTGTGGTGTCATTGGCAAACTTAGTTACCATACATTTGTTGATATTGATTGTAAATAGTTGAAAACCTAGAACTGATATTTGTGGCACTCCACTGCTGACAGCTTGCCAACCTGAAAAAGACCATTTATCCCTACTTTCTGCATCCTATTAGTTAACCGATCCTTTATCCATGCTAATATGTCACCTCCGCACTCCGCCCCCACGCCATGTGCTCTTATCTTGTGCAGCAACCTTTGAGGTGACACGCAACCAAAAGCCTTTTTGAAATCCAAGGACACCATATCTATCGACACCCCTTTCTCTCAATGACCTTGTCAAAAAACTCTAATAGATTAGTTAAACAAGATTTCCCTTTCATAAAACTATGTTGGCTCTGTCTGATCAAATCGTGATTTTCTAAGAATCCTGCTGTCACCTCAGTGCAGGATTCCAGTACCTTCTCTTAACAGATGACCTTCAGTTTCCTGCTCTTTGCCTCTTTACTTTCTTAAATAATAGCTGTTTATTATTTTAGAATGTGATGGAGTACTTTCAATGTCTAAGGGCATTGTGCAAATTTATAACTAGTGCACTTGCTATCTACACCACTAGTCCTTTTAAAACTCTAGAATGTAGGCTGTTTGATTCTGGGCATTTTCAACTTTCAGGTTCGGCAGTTTTACCAGCACTTTTTCCCTGGCAATGATCATTGTTTTATGTTTATCCTTCCTTATTACACTTTGATATTCAAATTTTTTGGGAAGGTTCTGAATGAAGTCTCTTTCTCTCAAGGATCAATGCGAGCTTTAGTTACTCTTTTCCGACTCAAATATATGTGTCAAAACTCTTACTTTTTTAAATTTTACAAGCTAACTTTCTTTTATACTCCACTTTTTGCCCCTTATTTACTTTTCAGTCATTATTTGCTGCTTTTTAAAGACTGTCCAGTCTTCTGACGTACTGCACAGATTTGCAGATATGTATTGTGGTATTTTCAATTTAATACCAGCTTTCAACTTGTTTACGCGTGGCATGTTTCTCAAACAGCCTTTCTTTCTCCTGTGGTAATGTTTTGCTAAGGGTTGTTCAATATCTCTTTAAAAAATTGCCATGTCAAGTCTACTACTCTCCCTTTTAACTGAGCTTCCCAGTTCACCTTAGCCAGTTCCAACTACATAACGTAAGAGATACCTTCATTTGAGTTTAAAGCAAACTTAAATCTGTGTTTTTAAAACCATGTTTTGTAATCCCTCACTTTATTTTTTTGGTGCACTCTTACAATTAAATATTCTTGTCACCCTCTGGTAATCATTACCCAAATTGCAGCCCTTGTCTATGACTTTATTGTTTCCCTTTACTTTACCATCCCTCCATAATATACAACAAATATCCCAGACCCCACCGTCTGTGTGTGGGTTTAATTCAATGTGTGAGAATTTCAGATTGTTACTTGACTAGTTTCCAAGACAGTTCTCCCAATTTTGACAGTTTCTAAGTGTTAGGAGGACAACTTTTGCAGGATCGACAGTGCCAAGTGTGCTTTTGTCTTCTGTGATGCCTCGGTTCAAACAGGGTGGTCTGTCCAGCATTATTCTTATTCAGTGCCTTGCTATTTAACTTCAGAGGACATTTGAGAGTCAACCACATTGTTGTCAATCTAGAGTAACAGGTAAGGATGACATTCTTTTTCCTCAAGGACATTAATAAACCAAGTGGATTTTTGCAATAATTCAATAGTTCCAAGTTCATAATTGAGACTTGCTTTTGTTAAACATTCAGACATACTAATGTTAAATTCTTTTGGCTGTCTTGAATGGGTGTAAATACTTATGTTCAGAGCATTATTCCAGGCCTCTGGATTACTAGTCAAGTAGCATTACATTCTCCCACTTTTCCTTTTGAAGACAACTGTTATCAGTGCATATTTCAGGTTTGAATTTTGAAAAGCAAAGTTTTTTTTAAAGTTAAGATTTATTTCCCCTTCTCAAATAAGGTTATTGATCCTGGGACCTGCACTTATTATTATTTTCATCAATTTAGCAATTGTATTTTCCCATCAACTGCAGCCTGCTCCAAGTCACAGTTTCCAGAAGGCCACTGTCAGTGCAAATGATTGTTATATCCTTAAATGACAACTAGTCACAAGTCTTAAACATAGAAAAATGACTGTATTTCTGCCACATTTTAAAAATCTTATTATTGTGAAAAGCATTTTAAAAAGCATCACAGGGTTAATCTCAGACAGCCTATCCAATCTGTCTTCAATAAGCAATGGACACAGGAATCTTTATTACTTAGATTTAACAAAATAGGGCTTACGATGTATAAATAGCTGCCACATGGTCAATGGGATCTGTTCACAGCCAAAGCCTGCAAATGGAGAAGTTGTAGCTGGTGGATTAAGTCATATCATATCAAAGAAAGGCAAGAACTGACAGCTGAAGAGGGAACTTCACAGCATGAGAATTGGGTTTTTTTTAATGCTCAGCCAGTAGGTTCCGTAGCCATGAGATATGAAGCCAGTGAATAGCTGGCTTTGGTTCCTGCATGTACTGCAGTATGCTAACACCAAACACTAGTCTACAACAGCACATGTTAAAACCACGACTTTGCTGGGTTCCAAGATGGAGATCCGCCAGTACAAAAGAGATACAGTTACAATAAAAGATGTACACTCCAGGCTTCAAAGACCAACAATCTACTGTCAATAAATAAAGCAATGACCTCAACTGCTTGCCAAGCTGTGTTTAAAATCCATACCCTAATTTCTTTTTCACCAGTTGTTCAAATAATACGGGTCAAATGCATGATTTTTTTTTGAAAAGAGCAAAAGTCAGTTGAGATTTTTATAATGGTAGAAAACAAGAGTGCTAAAATTGTACTTAAACAATCTTCATTTGGTATACGAACATTTTCAGAACAAAAGAAAATTAAAAACTGTTCTTTTTTTGCCTTCATTAATATTCCTCTCCATTTCATGTCAAATACCATACTGTACAGGGTAGGCATACTCCTCACTGAACTGTATATCAGAACTCTTATCTGCACCAACCATCTGTAAAACATACAAAATAGCCTGTACAACACAGCACACAATATATTAAAATTATCCTCTGAAGCAAAACTGCAATGAAGAATTCCATACTGATACAATTCTTAGAGCTGGAACCTCAACATATGTTGTTTCCAAATTTTCCTGCTGTAAATTCAAGTTAGATAGTCTAATTCAAGATATGTTACTAACTTTGGGAGCACATGCCCTTTATGGCAATATGCAGTAAAACGTCATCCAATTGTGTATTATTTGCAATGATTAAGTAATTATACATCTATATCATTGATACTTTAATTGTTTAAACCAACCAAATTGTTAGATTCAAACATGACGCTTCTTACAACATATGAAAAATATACACACCATTGACCCTCGAGTGATGAGCACCAAGGGTTGCACAAAAATGGGTCATCCATAAAATTTCTATTTTATCTCAGCAATTATAGTTTTAAATCCAGATGGAACATAAATGCCAACATAACTATATATTACATTTGCACATTAGAATGTTAATTCCTCAGGGATAAAGGAATCAATTATGTTTCCTCACTCATTTTTCTGTTTTTTTTTCCTTACCTATTTAATTCCTTCTCCACTCCATATATCTGCTTGTGTGACTATGCTTGATTTGTGATGAGTTCCAACTCTCAGCTTGCCAAGGTTTTCAACATGCTACACCTATTCCTAAGGTTCACCAATGTTGACATCAAAAAATAGCACTGTGTTAAGAGAAAGGCAAACATTTATATAGGAAATAAAGTTGCCCAAAAATCTACAAAAAGTGAGTTCTGCCACGACAATACATACCAGATTTTATTTTGAACTATGGATGCTAGTCAGACTTTTCAAAATGAAATACAAAAGTAATCTAAACGTCTGCACAAGCACGAAGGAGCCAGTTAAGTAACTGGAATGTTTCTGAAAATATTGGATACTAGGGCATGGAAGAAATATACGTACACCAAAGTATCAATACTTCCAGGTGTCCCTAAAATCATCAGGGTGTGAGCACAAAATGAATTGAGAAAGGAAAATGGAAAGAACAAGACCATAAGACATAGGAGCAGAAGTAGGTCATTCAGGCCATCGAGTCTGCACTGCACTTTCACTGAAATCAGGGTTAATCTGATAATACCCAACTCCACTTTCTTGGCTTTTTGCTGTGACCTTTGATTTCCATACTGATTAAAAATCTGTTTATCTCAACCTTGAATATGCATACTGACCCAATGTCAACAATCCTCTCTGGTAAGAATTCCACATATTCATTGTCCTTTGAGAGAAGAAATTCTTCCGTATCTCTGTCCTAAATGTGTAACCACTCATTGTGAGATTACACTCTCTAGTCCTAGACTCTGCCACAACAGGAAAAAACCTTTTGATATCTACCCTTTCAGGTCCCCTAAAAAACTTGTGTGTTTCAATAATGTCACCTCTCTTTCTCCTCCATTTTCTTAAATCGAAGCGTGGGATGTGGGCATCACTGGCTGGCCAACATTTATTGCTCATCTCTAGTTGCCCTTGAGAAGGTGATGGTGAGCCGCCTTCTTGAACCGCGGCAGTCCACCTGCTGTGGAGGGAGGCAATTCCCAGTGATAGTGAAGGAATGCCGATATAGTTCCAAGTCAGGATGGTGAATGGCTTGGAGGGGAACGTGAAAGGGGTTGTGTCTCATGTATCTTCTACCCTTGTCCTTCCAGACAGAAGTGGTCATAGATTTGGAAGGTGCTGTCTGAGGATCTTTGGGTGAATTTCTGCAGTGCATCCTGTAGATAGTGCACACTGCTGCTACTGAGTGTCAGTGATGGAGGGAGTGAATGCTTGTTGATTTGGTGCCAATCAAGTGGGCTGCTTTACCCTGAATGGTGTCAAGCATCACAAGTATTGTTGGAGCTACATCCAACAAGCAGAGAGTATTCCGTCACACTCCCAACTTGTGCCTTGTAGATGATGGACAGCTTTGGAAAGTCAGTAGGTGAATTACTTGCCGCAGTATTCCTAGCCTCTGACCTGCTCTTGCAACCACTGTGTTTATCTCGTGAGTCCAACTTAGTTTCTGGTCAATCATAACACCAAGGATGTTGATAATGGAGGATTATGTGATGATAACACCACTGGATATCAAGGGGTGGTGGTTGAATTGTCCCTTCTTGGTGATGGTCACAGCCTAGCATTTCTGTGGTGCGAATGTTCCTTGTCAGTTGGCAGCCCAAGCCTGGATATTGTCCAGACTTGTTGCATTTAAACATCATCTGCTTCAGTATCTGAGGAGTTGTGAATGGTACCGAATATTGTGCAATCATTGGCGAGCACCCTCACTTCTGACTTTATGATGGAGGAAAGGTCAATGCCAACCAATGATTGTTGGGCCACTACTCTGAGGAACTCCTGCAGACATGTCCTAGAGCTGAGATGACTGACTTCCAACAAACACAACCATCTTTGTATATGCCAGGTATGACACCAACCAATGAAAACTTTGCCTCCAATACTCATTGATTCCAGTTTTGCCAGGGTTCCTTGATACAATACTCAGTTGACATGCTGTTACTCTCCCCCTCACCTCTGGAACTCAGCTCTTTTGTCCAGGTCTGAAGCAAGGCTGTAATGAGGTCAGGAGCTGTGTTGACAACAGAAAATGGGTGTCACTTAACAGGTTATTGTTGAGCAGGTACAACTTGATAGCACGACTGATGTCACCTTCCATCACTTTATTAATGATGGAGAGTAGGCTGATGGGGTGATAACAGGCTGGGTTAGATTTGTCTTTTTAGGTACAGGACATACCTGGGCAATCTTCTACATAGTTAGTTGGTGCCATTGTTGTAACTGTACTGGAGTAGCTTGGCTAGGGTGGCAGCAAGTTCTGCAGCACAAGTCTTCAATACTATTGCTGTCAAAATGTTGGATACCTAGGCTTTGCAGTATCAAGTATATCCAACCATTTCTTGATATCACATGGAGTAATTGGCTGAAGATTGGCACCGGAGGTGGCTTTCTTTGAAAGCTTCAGCCTTACCTAAAACACTGATGTGCTGGGCTCTTCCATCATTGAGCAGAGAGATCTCTGTGGAGCCTCCTCCTCCAGTATTGTACAATTGTTCACCACTATTCACAACTGGATGTGGCAGATCGTAGATCTGATCCATTGGTTATGGGATCACTTGCTGTTTGGCATACAAGTTGTCCTGTTTGGTAGCTTCACAAGGTTGACAACTCATTTTCAGGTATGCCTGGTGCTGCTCCTAGCATGCCCTCCTATACTCTCCAATGAAACAGGGTTGATCACATGGCTTGATGGTAATGGTTGTGGGGGACTGCCAAGCCATGAGGTTACAGATTGTGCTGGAGTACAATTCTGCTGCTGCTGCTGGACTACAGCATCTCATGGATGCCCAGGCTTGCGTTGCAAGATCTGTTTGAAGTCTGTCTCATGTAGCATGGTGATTGTGCCACACAACACGATGGAGATTATTTTCAGTGTGAAGGCAGGACTTTGTCTTGTCAAGGACAGTGTGGTGGTCGCCCTTACCAATCCTTTCATAGACAAATACATTTGCAGCTGGCAGACTGTTAAGGATGAGGTCAGGTATGATATTCCCCTCTTGTGGGTTTCCTCGCCCCACCTGCTGCTAGCAGCTACGTCCTTTACGAAGCAACCAGCTCAATCAGTAGTACTGCTGCCGAGCCAGTCTTGGTTGTGGATATTGACACCACCCATCCAGAGGACATTCTGTGCCCTTGCTATCCTCTGTGCTTCCTCTAAGTGTTTCTCAACATGGAAGAATACTAATTCATCAGCCGAGGGTGTTTAGTGTGAGGTAATCAGCACTGTAATCAAATTACAATTAGCACAGGCTCAAGCTCTTTAACCACTTCTCCAAGGATAGTCTGTCCACACCTATCATCAGGCGATTGAACCTTCTCTGGATTGCCTCGAGTGCCAGTAAATTTTCCCTTAGATAAGGGGCCTAAAACTGTTCACAGTCGTCCAGTTGCAGTCTAACTCATACCTTATATGGTTTCAGCAAAACCTCTCTTCTTTTATATCCATTCTATTTGAAATGAAGGCCAACATTCCATTTCTCTTCCATATTACCCACTGAACTTAGATGCTGGTTTTTTAGTAATTAATGAATGAAAATTCCTAAATCCATCTATTTTGTAGCTTTCTGCAGTCTTTCTCTATTTATATAATATTCAGCTCCTCTATTCTTCCTGCCTAAGTATATAAACTCTCATTTTCTCACATTATATTCTGTCAGGTCTTTCCCACTCACTTAACCTCTCTATATTCCTTTGCAGCTCTTTGTGTCATCCTCATCACTTGCTTTCCCACTGATTTTTCTGTCATCCACAACTTGGCTATCATGCACTCACTTTCCTCTTCCAAGTGATTATTGGACATTACCTGTATAAGCTTTCTCACATTTTAAGATTTAACAGCAGTTTGTGTGATGTCAAATGAAAGCCTCCTTTTTTACATCTAAATGCTAAAGTCAGAGGCTCTCCAGATAAAAACTTCAGGCCTCATTAAAATGTTGCTGGCAAATGTAGAGACACCGCTGATGTTGAGAACCCCAAGATTGGAAAATCAAAGACTATATCCAAGGCTGTGATTTAGCTGGGTTAGTATCTGCACAAAAGGCTTGGTCCAGAAATCAGGTGTCATGAGAAATCAGGAAGAGTTTTGTAGTACTGGCGATCCAGAGGAAAGGTTGGGGCATGTAGAATTGGGGACAGAAGCTTTGATGGTCAGAAGATGCTCAAAATTGGGGTCAGAAGGAGCAGGAAGCTTAACGTTACTTATCTTCTTTGCTGTGTCATAGTAACTATTTTCATCAAGTAAAACCCTCAGCAACATCGATCGGTTCAGATCAAACTAATCCTGGAAAGCAATCTCAGTAAGGTATTTGTAACCTTAAATGCAAAGAGTCCAATGCCTGTTTCAGGCAGGAGTGATCACTATCTTTGTGGAAAGCGATGACCAAGCGGTATTATTGTTAGACTATTTGAATCCCGCCATAGCAGATAGTGGAATTTGAATTCAATGAATATCTAGCATTAAGAATCTAATGATGACCCATGATACTACTGCTGATGGTTGGATAAACCCACCTGGAATCATTCAGGGAAAGAAATCTGCCATCCTCACCTGGTCTGGCCTACATATGACTCCAGACCCACAGGAATGTGATTGACTCTAAAATGCCCTCTAAAATGGCCTTGTAAAACACTCAATTGTATTAACTGTGTGAAAGAAATGAAACCAGGTGAACTAGCTGACATCATTTGAGGCATTAGAAACCACAACAGGAAAAACAGTCCTGTGGATCCTGCTAACATTTGAGAGCTAATACCAAAATTAGGACAGCTGTCTCACAGATTAGTAAAGCAACAGCCTGACACGGTCATACTCTCAGAGTCATACCTCACAAACAATGTCCCAGACACCACCATCATTATCCCTCATATGACCTGTCCCCCCAGCAGTGACAGATCTAGTAGAGGTGGCAACACAGTGGTATACAGTTAGGAATGAGTTGCCCTGGGAGTCCTCAACATTGACTTGAACCCGATGAAATCTCATGGCACCAAGTCAAAGATGGGCAAAAAAACTTCCTGCTAATTACGACAAACTGTCCTCCCTCAGCTAATGAATCAATACATTTCCCTGTTGAACATATAAGTGTACTGAGGATGGCATGGGCACAGAATGCACTCTGGATTTCAATGTCAGTAGCACTACTGACTGAGTTGGTCAAGTCCTAAAAGACATAGCTGCTAGATTGAGTCTGCGGCAGATGGTGGGGGAAACCAACCTGCCTGTTGCAGATGCACATATCCATGACAGTATCAATAAAAGAAACCACTACACAGGCCTCATGGAAACTAAGTCCCTCCTTCACATTGAGAATACACTCCTTCGTGTTGTGTGGTACTATAACTGTGTTGAACGAGACAGACTTTTACAGAATTAGCAACCAAGACTAGGCATCCATATGGCGAAACGGTAATTTATTTACACTTCACTCAATCTAGTCTACTGTATTCGCTACTCATAAAGCAGTCTCCTCTACATTGGGGATCATCAACAGCAGCGGAATTATACTCTGCAACCTCATGGCCTAATATATCCTCACTCTACCATTATCATCAGGCCAAAGGATTAATGTGTGTCTGATAGTTGCATCCTGCTGGAGGTGGCAAAAATGACAGTTTATGATTCTATGGATGTGGAAGCTGGTAGAGTAGAAAGTGAGGACAAGGGGTTTCTATCGTTGTGATGGGAGGGAAGGAAAGGGTGAGAGGGGAAGTGTGGGAAATGGGTGAGACAGAGCTGAAGGCCTTGTCAACCATGATGGTGGGGAATCCTCAGTTGAGGGAAAAGGTGGCATTTCTGAGGTCCCCAAGGAAGGTGGCATTATCAGATCAGATGTAATGGAGAGAGAGCAATTAGGAGAATAGAATGGAGTCTTTCCAGGAAGCAGTGTACAGGAAGCATATTCCCCACCCTTCCTATGTTAGTGTTTTAAAGGGACTGTTCCTTTTAAAACACCCTGTTCCACTCCTAGCACTTTCCCATACCCCCAAGCAATCACACATGGTGCAACTTTTGCCCATTTATCTCCTCCCACCTCACCACCCAAGGCTCCAGACACACGTTCCAGGTGAAGTGGTGATTTATTTACACCACTCAATCTAGTCTATCATATTTGCTACTCACAAAGCAGTCTTATCTCCACTGGGGAGACAAAATGCAGACTGGGTGATTATGTTGACGAACAGCTATGGTCTGCCTGTAAAAAATGACTCTGAGCTTCTCGTTGTCAGCCACTTCAACATACCATGTTCTCATTTCTGCCAAAATTTCTGTTGCAGGCCAACTGCAGGCTTCAGTAAAGCTCAATGCAAACTGCAAGACCAATATCTTACCTTTCGCTTAAGTACCTTACAGACTTCAGGACCCAACACTGAGTTTAACAATTTCAGTGTGTGAATCCCTCCTTCCTTGCCTATTACCTATCCCCACAACGCCAGCTCCTATTGTGTACAAGGTTAATGAGTCAGCACCAATATCACCTACCTAGTTTCTCTTTTTACTTGACTTAATATTGACAATCCCTTTGCCTGCCTACCAACTTTCTTTCTCTGGTTTCCATCTCCGCCCCTCTGCTCACTAACACTCCCCAATCATCACCATAAATACTATTTTCCTAGCTGCTTTTGGTTTAAAATATTAACTCAGCTTTCTCTTCACAGACACTGACAGACCTGCTGAATTACTCCAGCAATTTCAGTTTTTGTTTGTTTTAGATCTCCAGCAATTTCAGTTAATTGTTCTATTTTGTAAAACCAGTAGGATTAGTAACAAGAACAGTCAGGTTCCACACGGTTGCACAAGGGTCAATCATAATCATTGCTACAATAAATTATAAATAATGATCAAGTTAGGTTATGTTTAAAATAATTAAAAATCTGTTCTGCACTTGGTGTAAAAAGTAAGGACAAGATTCATAATGAATCTAAAGAAAGGCAATCAGATGGTGGTGTTAAAGATTGCAAATCTATTGTTGCATTAGTGATGGGTGTGATGGTTCAGGTGAAATGCTTTTCAATGAACTGCTCTGTTAGAGATCATCCAGTTCGGATATTAATGGTTAATATCACTCATATTCTTCTACTGCTTCTGGTACACTTCTTGTTGCCTTGGAGATGGTAGAGGGTAATTCCTTACAATAGTAACTGAATGGATCATAAAACAGATCATCACAAGTTTGGATACACACTCAGGTCTGTAGCATGTTTCTGGTAAAGCGTATTTTATGGTACATCAGATCCAGAAAGGAAAAAGATCCTTTAGCAAACATAAGGCAATTATGCTAATATTTCAATTATTAATTTGAATTCTTCTGGAGTATGTCATATGTAGCCCAATCCAATATGGCAGTAGTACACCTTGTAAGAGTTGATGGTTAGACACACATTATTCCTCTGCTATCAGTTTTGTAGGCCAAGTGCTTGCAACCTGTACCACAGAGTACAAGCACAGGAGAATTGACCATTCTTTGCCTAAGATTCAAACAGTAAAATATGCCAGTAAAATGTGCTGAGGCAGATATTATTCATGTCATTTCTAAACAGACATAACGATATAAATCTCTGATTTATTTCAGAATGAGATGATAATTCTGCTGTTGACAAACAGTTGAATCTTTAAAGCTGCTTTAAGATATTTTATTTTCTTTAAACAAAAGCTAAATAAAATGGTCTCAATATTAAGTGGCCAGGATGGGAAGGAATGGTTCACAGGGCAATGGAGTGTTAAAAAGTGAAATAGGCAAAATACAATACTCAACCTGTCACAAATCTCCATTTTCTGGGAAAACTGGGGCAAACATTCAGCTTGTACTCAGCATATCAACTAGACCAGGCTACATCTCTGAGCTCTTCATCCTGTAATAGCATTCACTCAGTCTGCACCTACCTGGAATCTCAGAATATTTTTGCCTTGCATTGATTGTCTTTTTGCACCTTGCCTCTCAGCTAAAGCTATCAGGCTCATATTACTTCTGTCTAGCCTTGCTGTTTAGCGCACAATACAAAACCAGGAAGCTTGTCAGTGTCAGTCCATGTTAAGTCATATAAAGGGGGATAAGCCTTTGTTCAGAGGATCATGTCTAGCCTGATTGTGGCCTCAACCCCCCCTTTCCCCATTTCCTTCGAGTCAATTAAAAGTGTATCAGCTCAGCCTTGAAGACATTCAGGGAATTAAGAAAAAAAGGCAGAACAGAGTTGAGGGGCTAAACTTCCCATTCCTGCTTCTAATGCGTATCTATATTCACATGTTTCCTTGGTTAAAAAAACTGGCAGTAAATGGAGGCAGGAGGTATTGGCTTTCCAGTAAGGGTCTCTTTCAACACTCCTCTTGGCCAGTTTGCAGGACTGCTTCCCACATAGCCTTCCAATGAAGCCTTTAGCAGCCCACACTCAACAATGCTCTTCTCCTTAAATAATAATGTTTCACATATTATGTGGACATGTTAAGATGTTACTGGTGCAAGTGCTAATATAAAATTTCTGGGAATTATACTGATCATCACTAGCCTCTTTAAAAGAAAGTTAATTCAGATTGCAGGTATTGCAGTGTAAGAAAAAATGGCCAACATTTTTTTGGTCTCTGCATCTCTTTCCTGTTGTGAAGGAAATCTAATATTTTTGATACTTGTACCTGTACTTATAATGGGTCTTGTAACTAATTAGGACTAGAAAATTTTTACTTTGGCTTTCTCAACACAGTCTTTAATTGTAATTGACTTAAGTCTTAAATTTAAAGTGATTCTCAAAACCCAAGAAAAGCACCCTTAATCAAAGTTGAACTTTCCAAAAGAAAAGAAAACCTTTACTGAGAGATTACTGGAAATTTCTCTCCCCTGTTGAAGCATACTCTCCCAGCAGAACACCTTGGTCACTAAATCTAAATTTTTAGTTGCGTGGATTTTATAAACTAAAATATTAAACTTTAAATCAATTAACATTTCAACATCCAGTCTAGAAGATTGACCCAACATAGCAAGTCCAGTACTGAAATATTGAACTGATCTCCCATGCACACTATAAAGTTTAAGCAATTAAGTTTTTCAAATTTATTTAATCTCTTTGGGATTTATGTCACATTAATGAAAATAATATAAGTTGTGAACAAGATGACTACCAAATCAGATTTCAAAAATGATGGAAAAAGTTGAGAAATCAATATTCTGGTCATTCAAGCTTAACCTTAAAGCATCCTTAATGTGAGATTTTGTAAAAACACCAGTCTGCTTCCATGATTTAAGACAATGGATACTACAGTGAGAAGATGCAATACAGTTCCATTTTCTTACAAACACAACAGTTGTAAAAATAGTCAAGTATAACAAGAAATGGGAAACTTGGAAAGTACCTTTATGTTTATTTGTGCTAATTAGAAAAATATTCTCAGGAGTATATAAAAGATTCCAAGCCATATTTTGAAGAAGTTCTCCCATTGGTATGGATCATCATCAAAACAGATTATTAAGTCCTCTTTATCCATTGTTTACGGTCCCAGATTGTAAACAAGAAAGCCACCACGTTTTTCCACAGTATAGCAGTGACTACACTTTAAGAGTAATCTATTGTTTTAAAATACTTTCAGGATGTTACAAAGTAATTAAAAGTATGATTCAAAAGATTGTTATTTACATGTATTTTATAACGGTGTCTACATTAACATAAAACTAAAATAAATTGTATCATCGATAGTCACAGGTGAGGTGCCAGAAGACTGGAGGTTGGCAAACGTGGTGCCACTGTTTTAGAAGGGCGGTAAAGACAAGCCAAGGAACTATAGACCGGTGAGCCTGACTTCGGAGGAGGGAATCCTGAGGGACAGGATGGACATGTATTTGGAAAGGCAAGGGCTGATTCAGGATAGTCAACATGGCTTTGTGCATGGGAAATCATGTCTCACAAACTTGATTGAGTTTTTTGAAGAAGTAACAAAGAAGATTGATAAGGGCAGAGCAGTAGATGTGATCTATATGGACTTCAGTAAGGCGTTCAACAAGGTTCCCATGGGAGACTGATTAGCAAGGTTAGGTCTCATGGAATACAGGGAGAACTAGCCATTTGGATACAGAACTGGCTCAAAGGTAGAAGACAGAGGGTGGTGGTGGAGGGTTGTTTTTCAGACTGGAGGCCTGTGACCAGTGGAGTGCCACAAGGATCGGTGCTGGACCCTCTACTTTTTGTCAGTTACATAAATGATTTGGATGCGAGCATAAGAGGTACAGTTAGTAAGTCTGCAGATGATACCAAAATTGGAGGTGTAGTGGACAGCGAAGAGGACTACTACAGGATCTGGACCAGATGGGCCAATGGGCAGAGAAGTGGCAGATGGAGTTTGATTCAGATAAATGCGAGGTGCTGCATTTTGGGAAAGCAAATCTTAGCAGGACTTATACACTTCATGGTAAGGTCCTAGGGAGTGTTGCTGAACAAAGAGACCTTGGAGTGCAGGTTCATAGCTCCTTGAAAGTGGAGTTGCAGATAAATAGGATAGTGAAGAAGGCGTTTGGTATGCTTTCCTTTATTGGTCAGAGCATTGAGAACAGGAGTTGGAAGGTCATGTTGCGGCTATACAGGACATTGGTTAGGCCACTGTTGGAATACTGCGTGCAATTCAGGTCTCCTTCCTATCGGAAAGATGTTGTGAAACTTGAAAGGGTTCAGAAAAGAATTACAAGGATGTTGCCAGGGTTGGAGGAACTAAGCTACAGGGAGAGGCTGAACAGGCTGGGGCAGTTTTCCCAAGAACATCGGAGGCTGAGGGGTGACCTTATAGAGGTTTACAAAATTATGAGGGGCATGGATAGGATAAATAGACAAAGTCTTTCCCCTAGGGTCGGGGAGTCCAGAACTAGAGGGCACAGGTTTAGAGTGAGAGGGGAAAGATACAAAAGAGACCTAAGTGGCAACGTTTTCATGCAGAGGGTGGTACGTGTATGGAATGAGCTGACAGAGGATGTGGTGGAGGCTGGTATAATTGCAACATTTAAGAGGCATTTGGATGGGTATATGAATAGGAAGGGTTTGGAGGGATATGGGCTGGGTGCTGGCAGTTGGGACTAGATTGGGTTGGGATATCTGGTTGGCACAGACGGGTTGGACCGAAGGGCCCGTTTCCATGCTGTACATCTCTATGACTCTAAAATAAATTGATGAAAATAACCTACATTCTGGGGTATTAGTTCTTTTCATGGTCACACAAATTTCCAAGAATCGTCAAAACAGTTTAGAAAATGCATCCCTAATGAAATCTCAAAATATCCAAGTTGACCTCCCTTGAGGTACTCTGCATCATAAATACAAATCTTCAGCCAATTTGATTCACTCAATGCACTTCTAAGAAGTCACTTCCAAGACGATGGGCGTGACAAGTTTCTGGCAACAGCACTTAAAACATATGCTCCAGAAATAGCCATGTTCTGGCCAAGCTACTCCTGTATAGGTAGAAAACTTACTTCTGGCCAGCAAGATAGAAGATTCCCCAAGTATGGCCTGATCACAAAGAGGACAAATCTATCCCAGCCAATTATCAACACATCGGTCCACTGTCAATCATCCACAGAATGATGGAAGGTGTTATCAAGCAACACTTTGCAATAATATGATCACTGATACTCAGTTTGGGTTCTGTCACAGACAGCATTACAACCTAAGTCAACACACGGACAGAAAAGCTGAACTCAACAGACGAACTGAAAGCAACTACCTTTGACATCTAGGCTGCATTAGATCAAGCACGGCACCAAGGAGTCCTTGCAGAATTTAACTCAATGGGAATCAGAAGAAAACTCTCCACTGGTTAGCATAATGCTCAGCATAAAAGGAGCATACTTGTATTTGTTGGAGTTCCCAGGACATCACTCAGGAGTTCATCATGGCTATCTTTAGCTACCAAACCCAAATAAATACTGCAGCTATAAGGGCAGGTTAGAGGCTGAGAATCCTGTGGCTTGAAGCTCACCATCTGATGTTTCAAAGTCCGCCCACCATCTACAACGTATAAGTCAGGCATTTAATAAAATAATCTCCACTGGCCTGGATGGGTGCAACTCCAAGAAAACTCATGAATATTGACACTATGTAGGACAATGCAGCCTGCTTAATTGGCATCTTACCCATCATTAAACATTCAGTCTCTCTAAAGCCAATACACAGTGGCTGCAAAGTATACACTGCAGTGATTCATGAAGATTTTTCCAGCAGCAGACACGTGGGAACAACCTGCAAGGTGCTCTGTAGGTCACATGCCATCCTGACTTGGAAGTACATTGTCACTGTTGTTGGATCAAAATCCTGGAACACTCTCCCTAACAGCATCTTGGGTGCATCTCCACCATAGAAACTGCAGCAACTTAAGAAAGTAGCTCACCATCACCACCTCAAGGGCAATTATGAATAGTCACCAAAGTCTGACTGAGCTAACAACAGTCAATCCTGCGGAAGAATATTGTTCAGTGTCCTGAAGTAGAAATGTACAGAAAACCCCAAAGGCGGACAGACAATAAATAGTTTTGTTATATTTAAAATGGATCTGAAAACCATTTTTCTAAAGTTGTTTTTATCTTCGATTCATTTTCTGGTAACTACATTGCCCTTTTCCCATACAATGTGGTGCAATGAACTCTGTCCAGTGAGAATGTTTGTTACCATCAAGCATAAATAGATATAGGTGCAATTAATGCATTGGAAAGCATTTAACTCAAAACCTAAAATGTTTTTCTGTTGTGTATTGTTTAAGTAGAACTGGTAGGATATTATTCAAACTTTTTTAACCCATAATCCTTGCTCAGCCACAGCACACTGCAACTCTTTCCAGACTAATATATTACCTCTATGTTTATTTAAATATTGGTTGAATCTCAATTCCTTTCTCCTTGTGAACCAGTTAGGATGAAATATATTTGTTGTCACAAAACTGTACGGCAAGTTTACAAATAAACCGGTGGGCATCTTGATGGCTGAGAAATATATCTATGTTTTCTCCATGGGTATGAAAGATCTTGTTGTCATGATTCAATATGTTGTGGTTACAACAGTGCAAAAGGTTAGTTTATTTTATTGTTTGCATTTCTATTTGCACAAACCTTTGGAAGCAAACCTGTAGACATCTTTCCCACTTGCACAGGATCATGACAAGTAATCTTCTTTAAAACTAATTTGAAAGCAAACAGCAATATCTGGAAGCTCTCAAATCAAAACGCAGGGATTCTGGTGTTAAAAATATATTTGATCCTGCAAGCTGTCGATGTACTCCTGATCAGGTTCATAACCACAGCTGCATCTGCATCATGATGAAGCACCAAGGCATAGAAATAGTGCTATTTAAAGGCGGTGCAGCTGATACGGTTTGTTGAGTAATTTGATTGACTTTGTTTTGTTTTACAATCCAATGCGAATCATATAGTTTGTTTTAAATTACCATAAATAACTCTCCTGCACACAGGATGGCCTAGATCTTGTGTGGGAAGATAGGCACTGCAATTGTGTGGACAGTACTTCTGCATTGATGTGGAAGTCTTAATGTAGTTATATCATCTTAGGAAACACCCCACAGGTTGAAACTTCTAATGGGCAAACACTACAGAATAGACCCAGACTTTGAATTTATAATTAGAAACTTTGCATTGTTCTGACAGACTTGCCTTAATAGTTATCCAGAAAATGTTAGAGGAAATAAATCTGCCTCCTGGGTAACTGTTATAATAGTAAACTATCAATTTTCAACTTTTATCATTAGATTTTAATCGCTGGAGCCTTTCATGGAATTAAGATTTTTTTAAATATAAAAGATAGCCAAAGTTAATAGCCAAGCTTCATGGAACCTTCCATAAACAAAAGCCAAACTGAACTGAAATTAACCGGTCAACAAAATGAGTGAAAAAAAAAGCCAGATATGGGAATGCATAAATGAAGTGCATTTCAGACAACAGCTTTTGGGCAGAGCAGATAGGGAGAAAATGGATTTGTAACAAAAGAACTGCAAGTTTCTTTCTCTAACTCTCTTTGTTTTCTTTCAGACCTTCAAAAAATAACATCCAGTGGTAAAGTAACTGGAGAAACATCATTCACTGAACTCAAAGATATCTACAGATTTCACTTCTGATGAGGATGCAAGTCATCAACTAAAAACTGTGGTCTCAAGTTAAACTAAACACAAAGGACTCTCAGGACTTTTTTTTAGAAACTACATATTATTGATATTGCTTTTAAGTGAGACACTCTCACCTTTTTACTTTTGTTTGGCGGTTGTGTGCATTTGATGTCATGTTTTATGTTTCTCAACAGTAGCATGCCATAAATTCCTTTCTTTTGCTTAAGAAATTTTTTTAAATGACACCCTATTCTCTCACCCATTTGGCATCTTACCTCCTCAATCAACTACCACCTTGACCGTTCAACCACCTGCCATCCTACCCTTCTGGTATTCAACCCTTCAGCCAACAATTATCCAAATCCTCACTAATTTGGCATCCTACCATCTCAACTATCTGGCACCCTTCAACCTCATTTGCTTTACTCATTTACCTTTTCTCAATGAATATAAAGAAGCCTCAGGATCTTGAAGAACTGGAATATGGTAGAGAACCGGTCTGCTGTTGGCTCACACACTCAGACTTCTTGACTGGTACAATTCAACAGTGGCTTGTCTGCCAGCATAGGGTGAAGGGGGATTGGAACTTTATTTGCACAAATCCGTGTATGATCTATGGTACAGATAGGAGCAAGAACAAAATTACACTCCTGAAATTTTTTGCAACTTCGCTGATACCATCTCCAAGTGACTCCCACCCCATGATCAGCCTGAAAAGATACCTGTCAAACTCACCGTTCCTGGATTTATGGGTTGCTGTGCCACCAGCAGCCATGGAATCTTACACAGCATGACTGCTCATAGGGGCTGCCAATCTTGACTGATTGGCAGCTTCATGCAAAGTAAGCCAATACTCTTCCAGGAAGTCATCCGAGCAGAAAACCGACAGAGTGGCTACACAAGTGTCTAATGGTTATAATGTCTGGTGGGTTTTTCTGTTTATGGCAACTGTTTTGTCCTTTTTTATGTCTGTCATCATTACATCAAAAAGCAGAAGATTCCATCTTGTATCAATAGATGAATATGATTAAGGTGCATCTAAGGAATAATTTCCATGCCACAAATTAGTTTGCCCAAATATCAAACAATAACTTACTCACTAGCACTAATGATTGTATATAAATTGACTCAGATTTCTGGATGGTGCTATTTTTTCAATATGTTATATAAACATATTCCAAATGTATGTATGTATGCTATACTACTGTGCAAATGTGCACTGTTTCAAGTCACTGTGATCCATTTTTCCAACAATTACCATTTATCAATTATAATTCTACTATCATCACTAGGATATATAAAGTCATTACACTAAAAATAAATTAATGGTTTGTTATTATTTTGGTACACTTCAAAAAACACTCATGAATTTTATTGTCAAGGAAGTACTTATATATTTAGCTATGAATTCATAAGTACTTTACTGTCATGCAACAAGTGCTTCCCAGATGCAGAAATCAAAACCCAGTAACATACCTCAGATATAATAGAGGTTCGACATACAGTTCTATTTCTAAACATTGTGCTGTTCTTTATCTTGAAGGAGAGAATTTTCCCATCTTATTTAAAAGTATGGGGGCAAGCACACTAGGTGGTAACTAATGCTGCACACCTCTAATGCCAAGAGAAACTGCATTGCCAGTCTGTCAGCTTATTAACAGCTGACTGGCCAATTTGTTACTGAGTCACTGGAACAGGTATTGTGGGTCATCAGAAGTTGCCAGCTAATCAGAGGCCAGAGCTTCTGGATCCTGAAGTTTGCTAGACCAGACCTTCTACTCAGGGGAACCTACAGCTCGAAGTATTTGTATACTCGTCTCAGAAGGTGGGGGCATGGGAAGGATGTAGCGTTCAGAAGTCAGCCCTTTTCCCCGTTCAGGCCTCTAGTTGTTTCCAGATTGGACCAATTGGAGATCTCTCTAAACCTGGCAGACACGTAGTCGGGAGACTGCCTCACCTGTTAGAGAGGCAGGTGGTCAGGGAGGTGGTATGTTACCATGAGTTAACTCCTTTCATGGACCTTTTCGCCATAAACTTAATTAGTGATATGGTGAAAATGGGTTAAGTCTTTCTCCAGGGCCAATTTATTTCACTATTTCCCCCCTTCTTGCCAAATCCAAGGTGGGGGAGAGGGTCAGTGGGGTGGGAGGTTGATATTGCGCCAAAGTGAAGGTAATGTTTGCTCAAATTTACATGGGTGAAAACAGCTAAAATCAGAATGATTCTTTACTGAGTTAACTTATGTGTTGCTGCATTTATTATTTGCATGTTCAGTTCAGGAGATGCAGAGTCACACAAAAATGCTTGTACTTCAAGGGCTTAGAGTTGACAATTGGATGGCATTTCAAAGTATGCCCAGTTGGCTGGATTTTTTTTCATTAACCTTTGCTGCACTAAGTTTTTGCCACAAATTGTTGAATATGTAAAGACAGAATAGTAGTAGAGACCTTGGTAAATGATAGCCCTTCGGTCAATGGAATTTAAGCAAAAAGACAGCAAAAATAGAGGAATGACAAAGAAAGAGTTTGAATCAAATTAAATTACATTACATGCAGAAACATAACCATATTTCCAAAATTAAATATTTCAAAAAGTAATACACAATAGTATGTTACTATTTTTAGTTAAATAAATAGGACTTGTAATTCATTTCTAGTCTTAGCTCTAAAAAACATCTGGTTGCTCACTAGATAATTAGCATAATTAATGAATACTAATCAATCCAAACAAATGATTTTTTAACTCCCAAAATAAATCATTTTGATATCACAGTCGCTATTGACTCAATAATTTACTTATAGGCAATATATCACTGCTCCATTTACCACATGCTAGAAAACTGCTATAACTCTTTTCTACAACTTAACTTCAGTGCAACGTGTCCACTCTCAACAGTGAAGCACTCATACATTTGTTTACAAGACATCGACAAATTCATGATGTGTGGGTATCCCTTAGGGTAGGATAAATTTAGCAGGCTTGTCCATTGACTCGTTTGCAATGAAATCACACACTTTGCATTTTACTAACAGATATAAGTTGGGTTAAACAGGATTATGCTTCAGTTGCCTGGAATAAGACTACTGAGATCCTATACTTCGGGGTCAGCTCTTTTACTGGGAGCAATGATACAAGAAGAAATGTAAAACATTAAGCCTGTATTTTAAAATGGCAAAGGAAAAAGTTCAATTTAATTTTAATACAAAACCAACTTCGCAATATTTAGGTGTGACCTACTCAATATGCGAACTTTCCAGCATGGCTATTTGTGGCATTTGCTCCATTTGATTAAATCTTCATTTTCATCTTACCTACCACAACTTAGAAGCATTATTCAAAGTCATCACAAGGTCAAATCCCAATTAAATTCATGAAAAGTTAGCTGTATCAGGAATTTATTTACAATAGAAATATCATTCAGGCAATAAAGTTCACTCTCTTGGGATTTACATTTCTATGCATTATTGAGGTAATAACTCTCATCCCCTAAAAAGGCCATCTTTCTAAACTATTGGTACGAAAATATTTACGTGCAATTAGCATTTTGTTAGTATAACCTGCACTGTTATATTAATTTTTTTACTAAAACCTGATAAAATTTCAAAGTTCATGGGAAGTGAATATCCCAAGCAATCAATTCAAACAATTAGCAAATCAGCATCATTGTTCACTGTTATCAATCAAAACTGTTGATACTGTTACACAATCCATAATTTGTTATTTGCAATGACCTTTTTGAATGGTAAATCTCTTGTTGCTTTCAATGTTGAGTCTGCAGTGCTACTTAATTTTCCTCAATTCGAAAAATAATCACAATTCAACTTTCCAAAATATTCAAATCTTTAAACACTCTGGATACAGTACATGCTCTTACAAACAGCAACCAAATTTACGTTTCCTCAAAACCTCCTCAATTAATGGCCTCAAAATTCCAATTTGGGTTGAGATTTAATTCTAACTGCGACCAGATAAAATGCTACTGACCAAATACCAGAGGTGTGTGGAATGGGGCAGGCCAATGTGGAATATGGGGTGTAAAGGCATAGGGTATCAGGTGGTTAAACAGGTTATGCTGCCATATAGGTGGCAGAGTAGGGTGTCAGGTGGGTGAGGGGGATATGGTGCCAGTTGGCTGGGAGCGGGGAGGGTAAAGAAGAGTTAAGTGAAGGGGTAGGGATTAGGGTCAAGTCAGTGCATTGGTGGGGGATTGAGGGTGTTGAATCCAGGTCACGATGGGTGAGTGGTGGGAGGGGGAGGTGTGTCAGCTCTGGTGGGTGTCAGGGGTCAGGAGAGGAGTCATGAGCTCAGTTTCATAGCTACCCTGGAATTATAGGTGGTTTCAATCCTTTAACCTTTCCTGGCTAACCGTTAAGTGCAAGTGAATCGGAACTCTCCAAATCTTTCAACATTAATGAGGTTTTCCAGAAGCTTCTAGATCCAAGGGAAATGCCAATTGAAGTTTTCATTTTTCCTTGGAATTCCCTTGAACTCAACTGTGTGAGGATTTTTCCAGGAACCCAGTCTACAATGCAGAAACAACTAGCTTGTTTCAATACTGATCAAAACTAGTTTTTAGATAACAACAGAGCAACATAATCATGGTTTTGTCAGTTCTGCTTTTACTAGAGCCTATAATGGGGCTTATCACATAATTATTACATATTATAGTATAGATACTTTCTAATCTACCTGTTCAGAGATGTTTGTACATACCTCTGGAGCAAGTCTGCCTGAACCCAGGCCTCCTGGCTTAAAGGTAGAGACACTACCACTGTGCCAGGAAAACTTCCAGTCTGTATATACTTAGAATTCATTGCTGGTTTGATGAAAATGTTATTATTTCCCAGTCTGTACATAAGTATATGCAGACTGGGTAATAACATTTTTATCAAACCAGCAATGAATTCTAGTAATATCTATCAAAAGCATCCTTGTTCAGAGGTAAGAAACAGCTTTGGAAGCAGTCACTAGAAACAAATGAAGGATGGAGAACCCACTTTCATCAGTCAGTGCAAGGAAATTATGATTATAATATAGGCCAAAAAATAGTTATGGAAAAGGTCAACGAACAAATTATCAATAATATTCAAATTAATAACTATTTTAGTAAGGTTAAAAGACTCTAATGGTCTAGAATTAAAAGTTGTAGACAAAACAGTGATTGAACAATGCGAGCCCTTCAAAGAGGAAATAGTTTGGTATAGAATACAGGATGGGTAACGTGAGACGGAGGGCAGGAAAAGAAGGATAACCGAAGTAAAGCTCCCCGATGAATAAAAGGTTGGAAGTTAAATGAAGCAGAAGGTGGCAAACGAAAGCAGATGAAATGCAAGGGCGAGGGGTACTGTAGTGGTAACATCATCAGACTAGTAATCTGGAATTCCAGACTCATTTGGAGGTCCAGGATAGAAATAACACTTGGCTAGAAATTGAAATTTCAATTCACGAAAAAAAAACTAGAATAAAAGTCTAACCTGATGGTACCACAAAACCACTGCAGATTATTGTAAATATCTATTTGGTTCATTGATGGTCTTCAGAGATGGAGATCTGCCATCTTTACCTGGTCTGGCCTACATTGAATCCAGACTCACAGCAATGTGATGGTCTCTTAACTCTAAGCAATTAGAGATGGGTAGTAACTGTTTGTCTAGCCAGAGACACCCATTTTCTGTGAATGAATGAAGTAAAAATATGAAGGCAGAACACCAAAATGACTGTTTATAAAAACAAGCAAGTTCTGAAAGAGGTAATAAAGAAGTATAGAGGCTTTAAGATTAGCCCGAAGACTAATATGAAAGGTACCATAAAATAAGGTGGAGTCAATTGAGAATTCTTGTGTAGATAGAAGCAAATATAGGAAATGGGTGTATTCTAGCTTCACCAGAGAAAGGGGTTTTGTTAACGTAGCAGTGAAAGAGGAGGTTCTAAAAAAATTGTATCGGATGAAAATAATTAAACAAGAGATACTCAAGTGATTGGCTTTAGTCAAAAATAGAAAAGCATCTGGTACAAATGGGATGTTGCTAGTTTACTAAGGTTGAAAATTGTGCCCAGGGTATTCCAGTTCTCCTCAGATGTATAGTTGTTTTATAACAGAACTGGAATATTGCAAATGTTTAACCTCTGCTCAAGAACAGGAGAGAGATAAACCTTGCACCACAGATCAGACAGTCTAATGTCAGTGGAAAGAATTTCAAAGACAAAATTGATTAGCACCTGGATTTACTAAAGACAAATTGTGTTTAACTAACATTATGTAGGTCTTTGATTAATATATGGAGAGGGATGATTAGGGTAATGTGGTTGATGGTCTGTATATGTACCTGCAAAAGTCATTTATAGAAGTGCCACACAATAGATTTGTTGTCAAAATTAAAACTCATGGGATTAGATGAACTGTTGTAGTGTGGATTCAAAATTGGCTAAGACAGAAACCCAAGAGTTGCAATGAGGGGTTGTTTCTTAGACTTAAATAAGGCATTGAGTGATATTTCCCATGAGTGTGCAGTAGGACTACAGTTCTTCTTGATAGATCTATAAACCACAATTTCAAAGTCTGTAGATTACATAAAATTCAGAAATATAATAAACAAATGTGTGAGGCAATTTAAAGGTCATAAGCAGACAAATGACAAAGACAGACACACAGCAGATGAAATATCATACAGAAACATCTTAAAGGATACCTTTTGGAGGATGGAGGAGGAGAGGTACTCTGAACCAAATGGGTAATTCTAAAATGGAAGCAAGATTGGACACAGTTTAAGGGTGTATATACAAAATATTTAAATGTGGAGGACAAAGTTGATAAGGCTGTTAATAAATAAGAATGTTGCTTTTATTATAAGATCATAAAAATAAAAATTTTTACAAAATCTTTATAACAGAGAATGCAAAAGAGGTTTACTAGAACAATGCAATGGATGAGGATGTTTAGTTCTCTGGAGAGACTAGATTCATGGATTAAAGATGAGTGGAAAAAGGAAAGATATTGACAAATGGCTCCTCTGATCACCTGTCTAGGTTTAGCCAAATTCATGAACCCATCAGTAAACAAAGATCAGTCTGAGCCAATATTATCATCATTATAAAAGATCCCTCATTAATTCACACCTTTCTGCAAGTTAGGCATTGAGATGAAAAGTTTTCTGTGAAGTATTCAGCTTGGGAAATCAATGAGCAGATACAGGGATATATATGAATATTGAGTTCTGAATGGCCAATGGATTGGAAATGTCAACTCGGCTTTCTCTCCACAGATGCCACCATACATGCAGAGGTCCTCCAGCAATTTGTTTTTGTTTCAACAATATACAAATGGACCTTTACTAACAGCTAATTTTGATCAACAGATGACAGGCAAGAAAACAAATGGATTTGTAAACAAGAACATGAAGACTCTGCCTGTGTATATCTCTCTCTCTGTCTACCTCAAAAACTATGCAAGGTAACATACTAAATATCACAACTCACTGAGAGCATCAGTATCACCATTATGAAAGAAACCAGACAGGAGCTAAACAATTGGACACAAGCTTTTCATTTTCTCAACTCAAAGATTCTAAAAAGCTAAGGTGCAACTTCTTATCTTCTTGCACAAGGCCCGATACCCTTTGCTGACTTTCTTTGGAATCTCATTACTTGTGTCTGTGTGTGTGTGCTTGTTGTTGTTTTTACTTTTTCTTGTAATGAAACTCCACTCTTTTTGATTCAAGATTGTTTTGGAATTTTGATCATTTTGAAAAATTGTTCATGGGATATGTGCATTACAGGCTAGACTAAATTTACTATCCTTCACTAATTGACCGGAGGGTATGGTGGGGAGTTGCCTTCTTGAAACATTGCAGTTCTTGGAGTGCGGGGACATCCATAGTGTTGCTAGCAAGGAACTTCCAGGATTTTGACTCAGCAATAGTGGAGGAATGATGATATAGTTCCATGTTAGGGTGCCATGTGGCTCGGAGGAGATCTTGTAGGTGTTATTGATCCAATGCATCTGATGCCCCATCCTTCTAGATGGTAGAGGTTATAGCTTAAATGGTGCTGTCATAGGAACATTGACCAGTTACTGCAGCACATTTTGTAAATGGTGCACAGATCTGGCACTGTGCATTGATGGTGAAGGGAGTAAATATTGAAAGTCTGAATGTTACTTGCCAACCCAAGCTTGGATATTGTCCATGTCTTTTTGCACATAGACATAAACTACTTCAGTATCTGAGTAGCTGTGAATGATGATGAATGTTGTGTAATCATTAGCAAACATTGCAATTTTTCTCCTGGAGGTGAGATGACTTACTTCCAACAAGAACGATCTAACCAAGTTTAATTGGAATGCATTAGCTACATGCTAATCAAGGATAAAATAGAAATAAATATTTGTTGTGACTGAGTAAGCGGGGGGTTTTAAAAAAAAAGGGAGCAATGATGTCTTTACATCTATATGTAAAATTCCGAATCGAGAAGCTTGAAATTATAAATGGTCAATATTGACTTGACAGCATAAAGAAGGAAGACTGATGCCAGTGGCAGAAGAATTGAAAAGAACATCAGAACAGATGGTGGGGTGGAGGAAAGATATGCATCCTATTTCTGTACCCTGGAAGTTACAATTTGCAAGCAGAGTGGAAGCAAATTCAATGGCAACTTCTGATTGAAAATTATAAAGTACTTGAAGTAAATATTGTTTTCGGACCATGGATTGGTAGCAATTGGGCAGCTCTTTCAAAGAGCCAGCAGAGGCTTGAGGGGCCATCATTTATGCTTTATTGCTCATAAAATCATACAATCTATCAGGCCATTCTGACAATCACAATCAGCTGACTTGTGCTAGCTCTTTGAAAGAGATATGTAATGCATGGCATATCTTTATTTCCCATTGCCCTGTAATATTGTCCTCTTCAAACAAATATCAAATTTCTTTTTGAAGGACACTATTGAATCTAGTCTTCTAGGATGTTAATTCTAGGTCTTAGCAATTTATGGCATAAAAAAGGTTGATTGTAAATCTGTATCATCACAATACTGATCATCCTGCCAATGGGAATATGTTTTCCTTAAATGTGCCGTCAAAATCTCTCAATTTTATAAATTGTTGTGCTTTGTTTTACAAAAAATAAATATTGCAATGAACTCAACGATAAACTGGACATTCAGAATTCCCAACTTAAACTCACAAATCAGGTTAAATAAGAAAACAAATTTAAATCTCCCTAGGATCAGACTTTAAAAGCAAGAAATGCCAAATCAATGTAATAAGGAAAGAATAAAAACAAAACAATCAAATCTGTGAAAAAGGTCAAAATGGTAGAAAAAAGGAACAAAACAGTAACAACCAAAGTCGAACAGTTTGAGTAATCAAGTGGAGCAAGAACTGCCTGTCAAAAAATTAGTTGATCTCACTAATGACACTAATTATTCACATATTGTGCTGTAATCTGGCAGTAAGTTTGTCAATGAACTAACAACTGTTAACTTCTATAATCACCTCAAATCATAACACTCCAGCCAATCAGGGATGAATAAAACAATGATAATAGATGTTGTACACAACCCAGTTATTGTCTATGGCTTGACTGTAGAATTACAGTCAGTTTCTGGGAGAATTGACCAGCTAACTAAAATATAAAATAAAGCTTGCTTAAAACACAAGACAAAATTCCAAGAAGACACAAAAAAGGGGAAAAAAAAACAGAAATGGAGTCAAAAGAAAATACAAATCAAAACACTGTACAATTACATATATGCAAGAAAATTAAATACATAAAAAGAAAAAGACAAAATGATATGCTAAATAGTCCCTGAGTAGCAAGCAAATGTTGGCTTCTGAAGGGCAGAAAAAAACAAGACTTTTATGTATTTCCATAGATTTAAAATGCAGGATTGCAGGCTTGAAAATAAAGTGTTGTAGATGTATCAAAAAGATGGATCAAACATTAGGTGAAGATTTATTGCAAGTAGTTTCATCTAATGCAAGAAAGATGAATTGATTTTGGTTAAATTAGATATAACTGACAATTCATTGGTAGAGAAGATGCATTATTTTCCAATTGTTATCCTCCCATGGTTTAAGTGATTTGTGCTCTATTGTATTTTACGAAAAGAACAGAGGAACTTTCAATGATTTAGATTGTATATATTAATCATACCCAGTGGCTGTGAACCATATATCTAAAACTGAAGAAGATTTTTGACATCTAATTCTGTGACAAGACTTTGGCGCTAGGTACCCTACTCATACCCATAATCTCAAATCCATTTACTGACACAGTTGAACAATTTTCTGTTTTAATTCTATGAGGCTTAAGGTATCATTCCATTTTTTTGCAACCAAATAGAGCAAGAGTAGGATAGTCAGGATTCTTTTTTATATTTCAAAGAACAGTAAATAGAATTAAAAGGAAATTAATTAAATGTAGATTCAATCAGTTTTCATAAATTTGTGTCCTTGTTTCCCATGACTAAATGTGCTCTATAAAATTGTCAAAATAAAATTGAATACATAAAGAAAAATAGATAATTGAGAAAGCTTTTATGATACTTAATATGTACTGCCAAATATCTATTTATTTTATGTGAACGTTTTGGTAAAATATTGTAATCAATCAAAGCCAGTATTATCCAACATAATTTCCATTGAAGAAATCAAACTGTAGTGCATGCCATGAAAGCATAGCAAAACAAAGAAAAAACCTAATCCATATGCATTAATTACATATTCACAAGAAAACAATAGTTTCAAATTTACTAATTTACTTTTGTACTCTGCTAATAATCACACAAAAACAAGAGTCACCTTTTAAAACAAAAATTGGTCAGTATACATGAATTAAAAATGAACATTTATTTTAATCCTATTCTCTTAAACAAAACTTGCACTGGAATCCAAGAATTTTTCATAAACCATGTGGAGTTATACGTAGCTGATGTAGTTCAATAACACCATTCCAGGTAGCCATGTATCTCTCTCACCAACAACAGTTCACATTAGCAGCCGATTTCTAGATATTTAGAACAATTTTAGAATAGATTTCTAGAGATCAAAAATTAAGATAAACACAGCACTGTATATCTGCACACCTTTCACAAAATGATTTAAAGCTCAACACCCTTCAGGTTTTGGAGGTGGAATCAGTTGTTTTTTTCCTTTCTGCATGCCCTTTGCTGGTAACACCATGGGTACGTCATATGTCATAAATACCATGAGAACTAATCCATCAGTTGTAATGGCTCCTATAAAACACCACTGTGAGATTGCAATAAGACTGGAAAATAGGCTACAAATCCCAGCTATGCTCAAGCTCGCAATGAAGCGAAACAGAAAGGAGGTGGGAAAGGGATCAAGAGATAGATGACCACCTGAACCATGACCAGAGAGGGTAGAGGTCACAGGCCAAGGTCTTTGTAACATCTTCACCACCTAACTTCAGTAAGGTACCAGTCTAAACTATCACAGCAGCAACACAGAACAAAGAGAAAGAATAAATGTGCTTACCTTTGTGGATATCTTCCTGGGCTCCTTTCTGCCATTTCTATTTGCCATTCCAGACAATCGCGTGAGTCTTGCTTGAAAACCTATCAAACCAGCAGTAGTTTAAGAGATTTTGATATGACCTATTCGACAGCTATTTCAGTCAGAAGGAGCAGGGGTACACTTTGATCTCAACCCTTTAAAACACTGCCAGTCAAACAAACAGTAATTGACAAATCTAATTGTTAATTTTTATTGACAATAGTAATGTCTTAACTTGATCAAGGAAATGTATTAACCCTTTAAAAACTGCACTCACATCGTGACACTAAAATAAATGACCTGACAAATAATTTTAAAATTTATTCAGATAAATTTAAATTAATAAATCTTCCACATTGTCCACAAATTTGAACATAAGATTCAGGACTATTTTTGAAGATGCTATTTCATGGAAATATAGATTTCAGTTACTTGATGACACAAATGTGGGTGGCATGTTGGCTCAGTGGTTAGCACTGCTGCTCACAGTGCCAGAGACCTGGGTTCAATTCCAGCTTTGGGCGACTGTCTGAGTGGAGGTTTGCACATTCTGCCTGGGTCTCTGGTTTCCTCCCACAGTCCAAAGATATGCAGGTTAGGTGGACTGGCCTTGCTAAGTTACCCATGGATGTCCAAGGATGTGCTTGCTTGGTGGATGAACTGTGGAAAATGCAGGGTTACACAGACAGAGTAGGTGGTGTGGTGGGATGCTCTTTGGAGGGTTGGTGTGGACTGGATGAGCCAAATGGCCTATTTCCATGCTGTTGGGATTTTATGATTTTTGCTCAGCGTCAATTTGCTCCTCACTTCAGTCCCTATTTCCAATACATGGATTTTCCAGGGTAAGAGAGTCCAAATCTAGAGGGCATAGGTTTAAGATGATAGGGACTCGATTAATTTAGAATATTTGGTTGTATAGATGAGTTGGGCCAAAGGGTCTGTTTCCATGCTATGCATCTCTATGGACAAAGTCAGAAGTCACACCACACCAGGTTACAGTTTTCGAAAGCTTCTGTGATTTCAAATAAACCTGCTGAACTGTAACCTGGTGTGGTGAGCCTTCTGACTTTGTCACCCTCGACCAACACCAACATCTCCTCTATGAGATAAATAATGCAATTCTTTCTTACATTTGAAGATTTACAGATTTCATTGAAAATTCCATTTTTTTTCAGATCAGGAATTGGTTAATAACTGTATTAAGTAAGCTTAGTTATTTGTCATAATATATGCAAATTTAATTTTCTAAAATGTGGCAATTATGGGCCAATGTGAAACAATTACCTGGAAGGCAACAGATTGTGGATTTTTATATTCTTTTGCAGGACATGATGCCAATGACTAGGCCAGCATTTATTGCCCATCCTTGAGAAGACAATGGCAAGTTACTTATTTGAATGCTACAGTTCACATTGGTGCACATATTTGTAACCCATAACTGGCACAGTCAAGGTGCTGTTAGGGAGGCATTTCCAGAAGTTTGATGAAGTGACAGCAATGGAATGCAAAATATATGTCCATGTCAGGATGGTGAATGTTTGGAAGGGAACTAGCAGTTAGTGATGTTCTCATTCATCTGCTAACCTTCCCTCTAAATTAGTCGAGCAAGTCACTCAGTTGTACCAGGCAACCACAAAGGCTAAAGCAAGGAAAGGACCCAGAAAGTATGCCTGGCATCAATCGAAGCACACGAAACAACACCTTACCTCCATGTGGGAGTTAGTGCCGAAATTTGGAAAAATGTCTCATGGACTAATCAAGTGTCCCAGACACCACCATCACCATTCCATCTGTACTGTCTCACCAGCAAGTCAGATTGACCAGTGGTGCTGGCACAGTGGTATACCCTTGACTTACCCTAGCTGTCCTGAACTTTGATCCCATGAAATTTCATGGCATCTGGATGAATATGGGCAACGGAACATCCCACTGATTGGCACCTACTGCAACCGCCATCACCCCATTTCCTAATGAATCAGTACTTAAGGGAAACACTACTAAAGGGAAACATTGAGGGTGTTAAGAGCAGAAAACATACTCTAGTCCTTTACCAAGATTGGCATATCAGCACTGTCCAAAGTGGCCAAATCCTAAATGACATGGCTACTGGACTGGGTTTACAGCAATGATGAAGGATCCAGAGGGTAAAATCTACACAAACTCATCCTTATCTAATCTACTTGTCACAGAGGGGTTTGTCCATGACAGTGTCAAGAGGAGCAACCATTGCACAGTCCTTCTCGAGACAAAGTATGGTGTCCACTTTGAGGATGCTCTCCAATATGCTGTGTAGCACTATCACTGGTTAAATTGGGCAAATATTTAACAGAACTAGTAACTCAAAATGGGGCATCCATGAGGCACTGTGGGTAATTATCTAGAGTAGATAACCGACATGCAGAACCTCAACCTGAGCTACAAATCTTCTCAAAACTCATCTAGAGTAGAATTGTATTCAACCACAATCTGCAACCTCATCACCTGGCACACTCTTAACTCTACCACTGATATCAAGCCACGAGATCAAAACTGGTTCAAAGAAGGCAGCAAGAGCAGCACCAGACATAGCTGAAAATGAGGTGTCAACCTGGTGACACTACAACTCCCTTGCCAAATAACAGCAGCAATAGAAAGGGTTAAGCAATCCCACAACCAACAAATCAGATTTAAGCTCTGCAGTCTTGCCATATCCAGATGTGAAGTGTGATAGTCAATTAAACAAGTATCAGAAGTGATAGCTCCACAAATACCCAATTTTTAATGATAGGAGATCTGTAGCACATCACTGCAAAAGACAAGACTGAAGTATTTTCATCCATCTTCAGCCAGATAATGTCAAATGGGCAATCCAACAAAGCCTTTTCCAGAAGTCCCCAGTATTCAACTAATTGGATCATTCTGTGTGTTATCAAGAAATGACTGAATACTGCAAAAACTCTGACAACAATCTGGCATTAGTACTGATGACTTATATTCCAGAACTAGATGCGCCCCTTGTTAAGCTGTTCCAGTACAGCTAGAACACTAGCATATAACTGAAATTGTGGAAGATTGTCCAGATATGTCCTGTGCAAAGCAATCAGGACAACTTCAATCCAGATGATTACCATCACAGTCCATTCTCGATCATCAAAAGAGTCATGCAAGGGGTCATCGACAATGCTATCAAACAACACTTGGAAAGGAATAGCCCATTCATTGATACTCAGTTTGAATTCCACTGGGCCACACTGCTCCTGATCTCTTTACAGCCTTAGTCTAAACATGGACAATATAGCTGAACTCATGGTGAAACGAAAGGAAGTGGCGTAAACATCAAGGCAGCATTGACCAAATGTACCAAAGAAATCTAGCAAAACTGAAGGCAATAGGAAATGGGGGAAGAAAGACGCTCTGCTATTGAAGACATACCAGGCACAATAAGGATGACATACCTGTTTAAAGTCAATCACTTCAGTCTAGGACATTATCACCGAAGTTCGTCATAATAGTGTCACGGTTTTCAGCTGTTTCAATAATGACTCCCTTGCTCCTGCATAAAGTCAGAAGTGGGGATGTTCTCTGATATTTGCACAATATTCAACACCATTCACGATGCCTCAGACACTGAAGCAGCCTATGTCCAAATGATAAAAGACCCAGACAACACTTTGGTTTGTCTTGGTAAATGGCAAGTAACATTCATCAATTAAATGGCAGGCCATGACCATACTCAACAAGGAAAAATCTAACTATCGCCCTTTGATGTTCAACAACAGTATCACTGCTGAAATCCTCAAGCAAAACCTTGAGGGCTACCATTGACCATAAATAGACTAAAACAGCCATTTAAATGCTGTAATTCCAAGAGCAGATCAGAGGCGAGGAATTCTACGATAAGTAACTCACTTCCTGTCTACCCACTGCCTACCCGTTATCAACAAGGCACAAGTCATGGCTGTCATATAATACATTCCACTTGCCTGCATGATGCATCTCCAACAACACTCAAAAAGCTTGACACCATCCAAGAAAAAAAAACAGCCAATTTGACAGGCTCTCCATCCATCAACTTCAACATCCACTCCCTCCACCAGTGACCCAAAGTGGCAGCAGTGTACACCACCTACAAGATGCACCCACAAAGTTTCCTCTGGTACCACTCTTCCAAGCCACAACCATCTGGAATGACAAAAGTAGTAAGTGCAAAGGAACACGATCACTTGAAAGCTCCCCTGCCAAGCTATCCTGGTTTGGAACTATATCAGGGCAATGTGGACGGAATAAATGCTGGCCTAGATTGTGACATCCATGCCCCATGATTGAGTGAAAAACCACACAAGTTTTTTTTTAATTTTGTATGTCAGTTTTGTCTGAGCAATTTTGGTCATTCACTGTTATGTAATGAATTCTATTACTGGTCAAAGACTCCAAAATGTACATATGTAACCGTTATGCAATAACATATGTTTAAAAGAAAGCTTTGAAAAATATTGAAATGAAACTTGTGCATAAAGCATAAACCATGTTGATCAAACAATACAAATTCATTAAAAAATTTCAGTATTCTTACAAATTTTACAATATGAAACAAAAGCATCTTCGTTTTCTCTTTGTTCCAAAACATTTTTGTCTTGTTTCTTTTAATTTATTCAAACAAATTGATTCAACCCAATTTCTTCCTAATACAATTATACACTGGGCAAAGGCATGAAAAGAAATAAAATTCCCAAGTAAAAATAATTTCAGTGATGTAAAATTGATAGTCTATGTTTTGAATATGGGCAACTGCCCTCTCAAACAAATATGTCAAATTATTTTTTAGACTCACACCTGCAACTGGAAACAAGATTGGTACTGACCTCTCTGAGCTGTTTTTGACATGAGGGGGAAGGTGCCAGTTAAGATGCTTTCAAATACCGGATCTGGCAATTCTGTCTCGAGTTCCAGGGCATCATCTTGTTCCCACCACGGAATGATCCCTGCGATACCACATGCACCACCAGGTTCACCCTCAAAAAACCAGTCACTTTGCTCATCATCACCTTTTAGAAAAAAAATCAAGTCTTAAAACAAGTAAATTTAAATAAAATTGTATAATAAAAATATTACTTAGCGAACAAATAAGCAATAACTTGACATGTGTCTGTTTTCTAAGATTTTCAAAACATCCATGAAATACTTGTTTTAATATGCTGAGAGAAATAAAATTTATACTATTAAAATCTCTACATACAAGCCAAAATGACTGAAAAGAAAGGAGCAGCATGAATAAATTAAATGATAAAACAGAAAATATTGGAAATACTGAGTGGATTAGACAACATCTTTGGAGAGAACCAAAGATAGAATCTCAGGTTTAATATTCTTCATCAGAATCCAGGAGGGACAGAAGTGTCATAGACTTTGAGCAAGTGAAAGGTGGGAAGAAAAATAAAAGGCAAGGTCGTGAAAGAGTGTTGTTATGAAGCCAATTCATTCTTAATATGTTCCAATTGCCAGGTAATCAATGGAACACTGCAGACTGCATGTCAGGACCCAATGTAATCTTAGACACTGCTGACGCAGTGAGAACTGCCTGGGAAATTGAAGACTTCAACAGACATTTCCCCTGTCTCTTGGGCTAAAAAGACAAAAGCACTAACATTGAGGCTGCCACTGCTGAAATAATTAATCAGGAAAGTTGTTTATTAAAAACCTAGTCAAATCCTTAGTAACAATTAAACTGTAACCCACAGCTCATTGCAGAAACCTCCAATCTTCAATTACACTTCCCCAATTTTTAGTTCCCAGACACTCAAAAATCACCCCCTTGACAAAACTAACCCAGACCCTACACAACTCCACTTTCCCTTCCCCATACTGCTGCTTGCCTGAACTGCCAGCAGCCATGACATCCTTTTCACCAGTGCCCTTACAACCCTAGGACACAGCATCATCCCTCCACTATCAGGCTTGATAACAAACTTGCCCACTCAGCCACCTCCCCCACTGCTGCAAGCTGCACACAATTTTACCACCGCCCTCTACCTACCCCAAGCACTCCAACGCACTAACCTAGCACACCATCTACCTAGCATCCTAACTCATTAACTCACTGCCACGCTAACCCCATATTCATTTTACACACTCAGTCTTTCACAACAGCTGTGAAAATGTCGGGCTGTGTCACTGGACTTTTAAATTTCAAAATCTCAACAACTTGCTGCAGAAGAGATTTGACTATCCTTTGTTATGAACAGCTCCACTGATTTCAGCCATGCTTTCCATTTCTGAAGGAGCCAGGATAAAAATTTCCTAATGAAATGCAGACCTCATTATAGACATTGCAAAATATGAACTGCCACTCGTCAGAATATCCAGGATAACTTTCTTTAAGGATTTATATTTAAAGAATTGTAGATAGTGATTCATTGGGAGCACTGAGACCATACCTGTTTATTTAACAGATCACTGAGAAGGTAATGAATCACATTTTTAATTAAATAAAAAGTCAAGATTGCTACCGGCTGGATTTACTAGAAGTTACACGTCTGAGCACCTTGTGGTCATCAGGAGCTGTGGTATTTTTGGTATTCGTGGGAATTCAGTTGAGCTACAGCAAGTTGCGAGAGAGAGATACTACCCAGCTCATAGAGTCATACAGCATGGAAACAGACCCTTAGGTCCAATACATCAATGCTGACCACAATCCCAAACTATACGAGTCCCACCTGCCTGCACTTGGCCCATATCCTTCCAAACATTTCTTACTAATATACTTATCCAAATGTATTTTAAACGTTATATTAGTACCTGCATCTACCACTTCTTCTGGAAGTTCATTCCACAACCTTTGCCTTTTTGAGAAAGCCCTTTTGGGCAGATAACTGAAACACTGATCTAGTTGATCACTGATCCAGGCCCGCTGTCAAGGAAAGGCCGCCAGCATTCTCAAAGATCTATTCCATCCTGGCAATGTTCTTCTACAACCTCAACCATCGGGGAGAAGGTACAGAAGCCTGAACATACATACCAGCCAGTTTCAAAACAATTTCTACCCTACTGTTATCAGAATACTGAATGGACTCACAAACTCTTAACATTCGCCTGTACCTGTGTTTTTGTTTTTGCTGCTGTTTACCTATTATTTACTTATTTATGCCACTTAACTTTTTTCACTTAAAGCTTTTCACTGTGCCTCGGTACACGTGACAATAAATTCAATTCAACTCAATTCAATTCAATTGTTCACCTGAAATGATTTTGAAACAGTCCTTTTTGACATTTCCTGAATGAACTGTCTGTGAGGATCTTAGTGACAACTGACTTTGCTGTGTGACATCCAATTACATAGAAGGGTGACTGAAAATTTCATACCTGATCTTTTTTCCTTCAAAAACTAATAATTGTTGGCTAAAATGTTTTTTTTTCCACCCAAAGTCATTCAACTGCAGAGAAAATATTTATTTTGTTCAGCCACCTGTGTGCAGGTGTGCACACGTTGGGTTATTTAGAAGGGGAACTTTTTATAATTTCCAAATTTAAATTGTGTGTTAAACTGATTTTCATCTTAGTTGAACTTTTTTTATTTTATAGTAAATGAACAATTTTATTGATTAATAAAGATATCCTGATTGATGGATTTTTAAAATTTGGGAAACAGCTGTGAGGAAGTGTACTCATGGTAACTGTGAGTGAGAGAAGAGGCAGCTCTGATGCAATTATCAATGTACCAGAAAATAGATAGAGTGGGCCCAAGTTGGAGTGGAACAAGGAATGCAACGTGTCCAAAAAAAGGAAGGTACAATGAGGACACATGCAGGTTCCCAGAGCAACATGTTTTATTTAGAGGAAATGAATGGAGTTAAAGAATAGTTACTTACTATAAGAATATGCTCAGCCAAATATTCAAGGGTGGCATGGTGGCTCAGGGGTTAGAATGGCTGCCTTCCAGCACTAGAGACCCAGGTTCAATTGCGGGCGAATGTCTGTGTGGAGTTTGCATGTACTCTCCATATCTGCGTGGGTCCTCTGGGTGCTCCAGTATCCTCCAACAATCTAAAGATGTGCAGGTTAGATGGATTGGCCATGCTAAATTGCCCATTATGTCCATGGATATGCAGGTTAGGTGGATTAGCCATGGGAAATGCAGGGTGAAAGGGACAAATTGGGAAGTGTGGGACACTCTTCGGAGGGTCAGTGTGGACACGATGGGATGAATGGCCCACTCCTACACTGTAGGGTTCTATGATTCGATGATAATTGTAGCGTTGGATGAAATCTTGTTGGGCCTCCATTCGTGGAAAAAGCAGGGAGCTCCTGGATTATCATGGTCGGAGATGAACATGTAGAGAGAGTGGACTCTTTCTTTGCACTTCCTGACATCCCTATCTCTATTTTTGGTAACATGTTACCAATTATATTTCACTACAAATCTAAAGACTCACACTTATTTCCTCACACTCCGCTTCCTGTGAGGACATTATTCCATTCCCCAGTTCTTCCATCTGTATCATCTATTGAAATGATTCAATCTTTCAAACGAGCACTTTAGATACATTTTCATTTCTTTCTCAAACAAGAATGTTCCTCATTCAGCAGACAAAAATCTCAATCCACGTACTGCAGTTCAATCATCTAAGGCCTCCAAAACTTCTTCGAACAAACCAGCAATTTATTTATTCACTAGTTAATCTAGTGTACTAACTGCTTACAATATAGTCTGCTCTATACAGGGGACACCAATTGCAAACTAGACAATGCTTTACAGAACACCTCCGTCCTGTCCACAAGCATGACGCCAAGTTCCAGTCACTTGTCATTTCAGCTTGCCACCTTACACCTACTTTGTGCTTGCCATTGGTATTTCAATTCTCTACTGGCTTTTACCATGAGTTTCTTGCCTTTCGACATATGTGTGTTCACCTTGCCCCCACTCCAATCATTCTACACTTGGCCTTTCAATGAATCTTAATGAAAGCTCGAGCAACAACACCCCATCTTTCAACTCAGCACTCAACATCCTTCTGAACTCAATGCTGAGTTCAACAAATTTTGGATCATTTCAGCTGTCTCCATTTTGTTCCCTTTTAACGGTTTCATTTTTTTTCTGGTTTCTTTATTTACTGACTTTCCATTCGGATTTAGCAATTCAGGTCAGACCTAGGAAATAATTTTTTTGGTTCACTCCCTTTGACTTTTGTACTTTTAAGACTTCTGTAATTTTATTTCTCCTGCTTCCCAACTTATCACATACCTTCCATTTTGTTCTACCTCCCTACATTAGCAATTTCATTTGCTGAACAGCTATTACATTTCTATCTTTCTTGAGTTCCGATGAAAGTCATCAATCTGAAACATTGGGCAGAATTTTGCCAGTTCCCAAACAACATGGGCAGTGGTGAGTCATTTGGGAAAATATTGGATGAACAAGAAAAAATTCTTTAAGTTAAGAAAAAGAAACTATTTTGCACATCTAGATGAGAACCTCACTGGTAAGTGGTGAGGAGCCTATTTACATGCATCAACGTCACATTATTACGTACTTGGGCTTCACTGGGAGGCAACTACACTGCGTCGATCCTCAACATGAAAGTCTGCATCGGTATTTGGCATCTACAACCTACCAAAATCTTCGCTAGCCATCAATTTTGGTCAAAATTCCTCATCTTTGGGCACACTTCATATACAATAATCACTTGCACCCTCCATTCAAGGAGGCCGACAATGGAAAGACACCAGCATCACCACATCAGTGCAGCACATTTCTGACTTGCTAATATTACGGTTCACCACTTCAATATTGCAATTTGAAATGTAAGATGTCATTGAGCCCCAATGCTTCTGCCAGGTCACTGTGTGTACAAGGACTGATATCTATCTTACAAATCAGAACAAAGTATATCACAGGATCATAGCTTGCATTTTTAGCACTCACTCACTTTGTGACTACTTGGAAACTCACAGCATTGGTCTTGCCAAGCATTATTATGCACTGTTCTCTTATTCAGAAAAGGCTCACAGTGCTTATTCCTTGCCTTGTCACACATGTTAGCACAGAATCAAAGCCAGGTAGCTTTTCATATGGGCCAATGATCATTCAAGGTGTGGACATGTTATTATACAACACTAGGCTACATCAATGTCACATCCACAGCATGTGCCAGCAGCATATGTGACAAGCACACCCAATACACTTCAACCAAATGGCTGCGGCATAACGTCTAAGGGTAGTATTCCTCAATCTAGTACAGGATCTTGATCAGTGGGTTTCACCACAGCAATCAAAGTCTGATCTCAGTCCATGGGCTTAGATATGGTCAGTTGGCTTTGGGTGTACATGTTAAAGACTGGGTATCATTACAGTGTGGAGTGGGGTCTTGACCTATAGATGCAGCACAACAAGATGGGAATTAGGAGTAAGTCAGTTGCGGAACTGCACAGAAATTAGTCACGAGTTGATCATTCGTCAGCCAGGCTGGCATTCAGCGTCAGTCAGAAGAAAAGTCCTGTGCATTAAAAATCAAGGGGTGGTTACAGGGCTACTGCTTTGGTGGACATGTTTGGCAAGTTAATTGTGGGGATTAGAGGCAACATGCTGGGATGCAGAAAGGACAATAATTGTGGACAAGTGAATGAGATGACAGCATACTAGAGGGCATCTTAGAGGGAAGGTGCACTATGATGGTTAGCAGATGGCTAGTATAACTGAGCCAAAGACCTGTATCTCAGGAGATAAAGTGAGGGGATGAAGACTTCAATGAAAGAGATGGGTAGGAATGTGGGGAAGCTCAGAACTAATGGGGTTAACAGGGAATGTAAAGAAGAAGGGAGCATGAAGGTTTTCATTTTTTATTGGGAGGGACAGTTATCTAGATTTTCAGAGACATTCTGGCACTCACACTGGGATGAACAACCTGTGTTGCCTTACATCTTTATCTGAATGCAAATGTGTAGTGAAAATGAAAAATAGCTCCCATCATGGACTGCACCAAGGCCTGGAGCTGCTTCTACCTCATATTGAACTGAAAATATTTGACAACATAGCCTATGTACAATGGTGCCTTTTTTGGGGTAATGTGGGGGTTGGGGTTGGAGTGGATGTAGAAGCAACAAGCTTTCAATAATCTTTCTGCAGTTACAATCTCCTATTGTAATTGCATGACAAGGTTTGTGCTACATACATCAGAATGAGATTTTATGTCAAAGGTTCACGTACATGCACTCCATGCTCCTCCGCATCAGAGTTGTCATATTCCATGTTTGTGGTGACTAAGGAGCAGTTTTGTTTTTCATATTCACCACACTGGTTTATTGGAACAGTGATCAATGCCATTGGTCAGTGGAGGCTTTATCATCAATACGGCCACTGCACAATGAAGGCACAGAGACATTGAGGAAGAATTGATGTCAGTAAACCCAGGATCAGAGAAACACCTCTGCAGCTGCCAAACAGCCTCCATGTGAAGAAGTCACAACATAAGGTCGTTTCAGGATGCAGAGAAGGTACAGATAGCACAGAGTCTATTGTTCTCAATGTCATTTCTTCTAGATGAGTGAGGCACGGTGCTATTGCCAAATCAGGATGACCAAGGGTACAGTTACAGAACTGTGTCATCTACTAGAATAGGATGACCAACATGAAGAGTTGAACAGCAATCCCATTGTGGTGACCATCAAGGTGAGAGTTGTGCTAAATTTTTTTTATGGGACTGGTTGCTTCCATGAATCTAGTTGGGACCTATGTGGCATCTCTTGATCCTCAACCCACAAACTTATCGCAGTTATTACTGATGCAATTTGTACCTGTTCACACTGCTTCATGTCATTTCTACATTGCAAAGTCAATGTTGCAACTCAGACAGTAGGTTTTGCCAACATAGCTGCCTTACCCAGATTTAGGATGCTGTAGACTATGCACATATTGCATTGAGAGCACCATAGACTAATTAGTAAAATTAGATTACATGGGATTCAGGGAAAGGTTGCCAGTTGGATACAAAACTGCCTTTACGATAGGAGACAATGGGTGCTGGTGGAGGGTTGTTTTTCTGACTGGAGGCCTGTGACCAGCGGTGTTCCACAGGGATCAGTACTGGATCCACTTTTGTTTGCCATTTATATAAATGATTTGGATGAGAATGTAGCAGCCATGATTAGTAACTTTGCAGACGACACCAAATTTGGTGGTATAGTAGACAGTGAGGAAGGTTATCTCAGATTACAAAGAGATCTTTATCAACTGGATCAATGGGTTGAGGAGTGGCAGATGGGAGTCTAATTTGGATAAATATGCAGTATTACATTTTGGTCAAACAAACAAGGCAAGACTTATACAATCAATGGTAGGGCCTTGGTAGTGTTGCGGAACCGAGACACCGAGGAGTTCTAGTACATAATTCTTTGAAATTTGCACCATATGTAGACAGAGTGGTGAAGGCAGCATTTAGCACACTTGGCTTCACTGCTAAGACATTTGAGTACAGGAATTTGGACGTCATGTTAAGGTTGACTCACAGAATCCCTACAGTGTAGAAGCAGGTCATTCAGTCCATCAATACTGTCCAACAGAAGAGCATCCCACCCTGACCCAATCCCCTATACTATTCCTGTATCCTGTATTTCCCATGGCTAATCCACTTAGCCTGCAAATTCATGGACATAATGGGGCAATTTAACATGGCTAATCTTTCAACTGTGGAAGGAAACCAAAGCACCTGGAGGAAAACCAAGCAGACATGGGGAAAATGTGCAGACTCCGTACAGACTGTCACCTGAGAATGGAATCGAACCTGGGTCCCTGTTGCTGTGACACAGCAGTGCTAACAACTGTGTCACTGTGCCATCTGGCACAGGATGGCGATGGGACCGCTTCTGGAATACTGTGTACGGTTCTGGTCACCCTGTTATAGAAAGAGTATTACTAAACTGGAGAGGCTACCAAGATGTTGCTGCCAATGGAGGGTTTGAGTTATAAAGATTAGCTGGGATTTTGTTTACTGGATCATAAGAGGTTATAAACATTATAGAAGTTTATAAAATCATACGGGGCATAGATAAAGTGAATAGCAACAGTTTTTTCCCTAAGGTGAGGGAGTTCAAAACTAGGGGATATATTTTTAAGGCGAAGGAGAAAGATTTCAAAATGACATGAGTGGCAACTTTTCCTTTTACAGAGTGGTGGATGCAGGTACAGTTACAATGTTTAAAAGAATTTGATAAGTATGTGAATAGGAAAGTTTTGGAGGGATATGGACCAAACCCAGGCAGATGGGACTAGTTTAGTTTGGGAACATGGCCAGCATGGACTATTTGGACTGAAGGGTCCATTTCCATACTGTACGAATGTATAAAATGGTTATGCTCGATCAGTGTACAACTCACTGGTGATCATCAGTACCAATCTTAGAATTGCACACCAGGTACCCTGGAAACTGCTATGATGCATATATCATTGACAATTCTCAAATTCCTGCTTTATTTTGAGGGTCAAAAGCATTACAAAGATTACTGGTGGGAGTCAAGGACTATCCACTGCGATGCTGGTTGATCATTCTGGTATGCAACCCCTGACTGACGCCAAATGTAGATACAATGCTGCCCATTCTTCTACAAGGGCCATCATGGAGTAAATGACAGGCCTCCTCAAGACAAAGTTCCGATATTTGAATCGGTCTACAGTTGCCTTGAAGTACACTCCCAAGCAGTGTATGCTACATAATCTTTGGTGCTGTGCCCTGTACAACTGAAACAGGCAAAGAGAGAATGTGATGGAGTTGAAAGCTGGGACAGCAGCAGCAAACGTCCAAGAATGAAGATGAGGACATTGAGCAGGAGAAACATCACCTTCACTACGGCAAAGCAATCCAACATAGGTGCAACAACTAGCCAGGACTTAACTGACACCAGCTTCCAACAGATGAGAGTTGGATGAAGTCATTGTTCATTGACTATACATCTGTTGTTGCTCTAAAGGCAATCAGCCCTTGTTTACTCCCAGGAGCACATACAGTTTCTTTGTCGGTTCATTTCTCACTTGTGTTTTTTATTAAAAGTTAATATTAATAATGTCAGACTCCCACATTCAACAGTGAAAAGATATTATGTTACATCAGCCTTTAAGGAAAGAGTGGCGGTACTAACAGTAGGCTAGCCTACATAGCTTCAATTTGCAGCTAAAACAATAGTTGAACAGATAGCTGCTGATATGAAGAGACAATATTTTTAAAATGTGAAATCGTATTTGCAGGGAACTGTCATCTGTGGCACCAATGTGCCATGAGACACTTTGCTGTGTCTCTCAGACTATGTCTACTGTGAAGAGTGGCAACATTTGAACTGGAGCATAACTGGGCATGATGTATAGTGTTAGGAGCAAAAAACCTCAAGTCCTAGAATCAGTATGCATCTCCCCACTGGTGAGCGCAAGATAGCATAAGTGTGGCAATGTAGAAGGTGGGCAGTGGGAATTGCATGAGATAACTTGCTCCAGCTGACAGAGAGAACTCTTCAATGAAACTCCCCAAAATTGATACTTAGCTGATTTTTTCAGAAAAATCAACCCATTATCTCAGTTTCTCTCCACAGATGCTCCCTGACCTGCTATTTTGTGCATTTTCTTTTGCGAGATCAGCTTTCCATCATTTGCAGTATTTTTCTGTTAATTGATAATTGAGTCATTATCAGTTTGCTAGTTATAATCATTTAATTTTAATTCTTTACCTGCTTGTTTTAATTGATACCTTGTTTGTAAAAATGTACACAAATATTTATTATATATCACACCACTGCTGAGATAATTGGAAAGCTAAGATTTTCTGAACTTGAATCTTTGAGGAAGGTAAAGTACTATCAATAGTCATTGAAGTGCTTGCAGTCTCACTTTCAAGTGTACTTTACTGTTTTCTTCCAATTTTTTTTAAGATTAGATTCCCTACAGTATGGAAACAGGCCTTTTGGCCAAACAAGTCCACATCAACCCTCTCTGAAGGGGAACCCACCCAGACTCATTCCCCTACCCGATTTTTACCCACCGACTAATGCACTTAACACTATGGGCAATTTAGCATGACCAATTCACCTGACCTGCACATTTTTGGACTGTGGGAGGAAACCAGAGCACCCGGAGGAAACCCACGCAGACATGGGGAGAATGTGCAAACTCCACACAGACAGACAGTCGCCTGAGGCTGGAATCAAACCCAGATCCCTGGTGTTGTGAGGCAGCAGTGCTAACCACTGAGCTACTGTGCCACCCTCAATGAAAACTGAGGGTGGCACGGTGCTACTCTCTGAACTGGTTTCCTCCAAAGTTGTCATCAAGTCTCTTCAAAAAACTCAAAATCCTAAAATGCACATGCAGATTTTTAAAAAAATATCAAAATGATGATGCTCCCTTTGTTTATTCTTCAAAAATGCTTCATATGCCTTTAGACTACACTGTATGAACATTAACAAGATAACTGAGGTCTGTTAATGGGCTGTTTGATGTCCTGACCCATCTGCCAAATAATGTGTAAATTTTTATTGTCATAATGAAAGGTACAGTTCAAATATGTGCTCCAGTGGATCAGGTTTATGTAGTAGCAGCTGCAAGAATAAGCTTATACTGCACAAAGTTAGCAGCTCTCAGGCAGTACAATAAATATTCACATACCTGTTCCCTCACAGCTGCAAACTGATCTCTCTTGTTTCTGAGATCTTCTGTTTTTGTTTCAGATTTTCACTAACTAGTTTTTGTTTTGCTTTTCTCCATCATTTGAGTTGTCTCAACTGACCTCAAGACTCTGAACTAGGAAAGAAAATATTGCCTTAATCATAACAGCACCTAGCAGGATACATAAAAGAGTGAATATCAATATGGACAGAAGCAAGGTGCAGAATTTTGTGGGCTTATTCCCTGATAAAACAATAGGATTATTTGAGGGTCACAGTCCAACTTATTTATCGTTCAAGGAATGTAGATGCCACTGGCTAGACCAGCATTTATTACCCATCCCTAATTGCCTTGGAGAAGATTGTGGTGAGGTGCCCTCTCAAACTGCTGCAGATGTTGGGGTATAGGTTTGGAAAGGAGTTCCAGGATTTTGATCCAGTGGCAGTGAAGGAATGGTGATAAACTTCCAAGTCAGGTTTGAAAGATAGGTTGAACAGTTCTTATTGATCTTTTTCACAATCTTAATTATTGACCCAATAGATCCAAGAGTATTCCCTAATCACCTTGAATCCTGTGACAGTGAAAACCAGAGAGGCAGTTTGACATGAACATTCCAACATGATGTCACTTTTAGCAAATTAAACTCCTCACACATGTATCCCCTTGCCTGGGAAAATTCCTCCTAAGATTTTACTTGCAACTGACACTTTGTTAAAGCTCATGTAAATCATACGAGCAATAATAAAGAACAATAGGGTATCTGTGAACTGTTCCCATCAAGAGGCAGTGCCTCCAGGAGGGAATAAAATTATGAGACAAAAGTGGTTGCAGAAGAACCAAGTTCATCCATTTCAACTATGGAATTTCACTGAATAAATTCACCGAGCCTGCTCTATCATTTCTTACAATCCTCTTGCCCTTTTACTTTGCTACTTATTTGGTCTGATCTGTACTTACATTGCTCCCTCATTGATGCCACATCTCCCCTGTTGATCTCCAAAATTTCACTCCTTACACCTTTGTCCTAAGGCACTTCTTTTAAAGAGAGTTTTCATTTATCCTCTGGTTTAAAACATTTTCATTCTGCTTCTTGTCCTAGCTGCATTCAAATTTGTAAGCCAGTCAACATGCAGACTAGATACCAGGATGAAATTGCAAGCTGTGATATCAACAATGAATCTTAGATTCAGCTAGATACATACACTTTATATGATATGTAATTGTAAAATATCATCAATGCAATGAAAATCCAGAATTCATAACATAACACACTAACAGAAGAGATTGCAAGAAATGGAAAATGTTCAATTGGTGTAGCTACTAATGTCCTGATGTTGTCATCAAAACACATAGTTGGGAAAGTGCATAGATACCTGCATTATTCATATGATCATGCTATGCCCGACCTGCAAATACATTAGATGATGCAGAAATTGTCATAAGGCCAGCCAGCTGCACCTCATTGAATGAGTTCTGATTGGGGCAGTTAATGTGGTCCAATCAGACAGCCCTGGCTGAAATATAAAAGGATAATGACACTCTGGTGCCTGCCTCAATGTGAGGCAGTACTATAGTCAACGATTGTCTATGTGTAAATAAAAAGGTGACTTGATGACACGATACTGGCCATTGTAGAGTAATTTCACACAGAGTCCCTGAAGTAGGAACATATTCCGATCACCCTGCTAATTCTCATCGCTGCTGCTGCTGAAAGAATATGTGAAGCAGAGAGCAAGTTGTAATGCAATATTTGAGTTTCTGCTCCTAAAGGGAAAAAAATAAATTTCTTCACTACAGTCAGAATAGACTACTTTCTGACTCTGCAATTTGAGACTCTTGCAATATTTATCCTAACTCCTCTAAACTGAAAAGCCAAAGCGGCTTAAATGTTTAAAGAAACATTTACTAAAGAAAGTGCATAAAAACTAAACTAGGTGGAAGCATGCCTTGAAGGCAACAACCCAAGCGTAAGGTCACTCATTAATTAGCTGTAAGCTGTTCTACATGTTCCATATCATAAAAATCAGTGAAGTTTTGAATCCCACATCAGAACTTAATATTGCTTAAGGTCAAAATTTATATGATGTTTGGAAATAGCTACACAACTACAGCATTAGAATAGTAAATTAAACTTTTAGAGAGTTAGACAAGTACCTGTTTGGTAGTACAAAACTTGAGTTTTTTTTTTCATTTTACTTTTTCATTTTTCACTCATCAGGACAATTCACAAGAATGCCAATTCAAGGGAAAGCAACAGTGCATGTCAGGAGTGCTGATTGCTCGAGGCAATGCCAGGAAAAATGCACCCGTTAATGCAATTGATTGTTAACTGACAAGGTTTGTTTAAAATTTAAATCAGGCATGTTGACTCTTGATAATACCGGGCATGATTCTCAAATGAACAAGCTGAAAGAGACACACCACATGTACAAACACAAAGAAAAACAGAAAATGCTGGAAAAACTCATTAGGGTCTGGAAGCATGTGGAGAGAAAGAAAAGTTAATGTTCTGGGTCCTGTGTATTAATATGGGTCACTTTAAGTGCATCCAAAGGTATCACATTGTGAGTTTGACTGACAATCTTAAAATTGATTATCAGCATAATTCCTCACACACAGATTCAGAATTATCCAGCAAAAACTGTCTGATTGCAGAATTGGGCCCTGCATTGCAAGTTGCGCAAGCATGGGCTGGTTGGGTGTGCTTAGTACTTTGCTTGGTACAAGGGAAACATCTTATCCTAAAAAGTACTAAGGTGGCCACTCTTAGCCTCAAAAATCATCTGCTTTATATTACAGTGGAAGGTTAATAAATTACAAATATTTGGACAACAGGTGAAACTAGCCATTTCAAGTTCCTACTGTCCAGTAAAAGAATAGTACTGTCAAGCCAAAAAGACATTCCACCTGTAATTCAAATGGGTAACAGGATATATGAAATTCAGTGTCAGGGTAATATCAAGGATATTGACTGCACATCTCAAAGACTGGTAAATAGACTTTATATGCAGACAGTAAGAGCAGGTACTCACGTTGAGCCTGCTTTAACTCAACAAAACAGGTGATAGCCACTCTGATTCATTTCTCACCACAATGGCATGACTAATCAGAGTCAATTTACCTGATTTAATCAGAATTTTATGTTGCTTAAGGTATAAGTTTATATGGTATTTATATGTATAACGAAGCTGGCTTTGTACTTTCCCAAAGACGAGTTTTAATGACAACCTCAGGACATTATGAGCTACACCTATCGAATTTTTTCCATTTCTTATAATCTCGAGTTAGTGTGTTATATTATGCTGAATTGGGGATTTTCATTGCATTGTTGATATTTTACAATTACATCACATATGAAGTCTTCGTATCTAGTTGAATCTAAGACTCATTGTTGACATCATAGCTTGCAGTTAACGGTCAAATCAACATTAATGGGTGTATCCTCCACGACAATTCCTCTAGCAGAGTTGACCTGCCAACCAATCAGCACTCATGTTTTCATGCAACATAAAGGTTGGTTTACCCCTTAAATTTGTATTCTTGCAAATTGTCTTGATGAGCGCAAGATGAAAAGCTTTGATAAAATGCATTTCTTTTCAGTAAAAGATCTACAAATAATTTATGCCTTTAAAAATATGTTTAAATGTTATTTTGAAGAATGATCAAACAAGCAAATTAACCCAATGCAGACAAACAGAACTAGTTTGGATATTACCATTGGCAAATTATGAACTAGAACTGTTCAACAGTATTACTGTCTTTCAGTTTAAGACAATGTATCAATTATTACTGATTTGGTTATCAAAACTTGAATGTTAGTTATTAACTCCTAAATAGATATATTAAATAGAAAATAATTGAAAAAATTAAAAATTAACTATTGCAAATTTATGATTTGAAGATGCCAGTGTTGGACTGGGGTGTATAAAGTTAAAAATCACAACACCAGGTTAAACTCCAACAGATTTATTTGGAAGCACTAGCTTTCGGAGCGCTGCTCCTTCATCAGGTGGTTGTGGAGTATAAGTAAAAAGGACTCTTAAGAATTTGCATCAACTGAAAAGGGAGAAATTGTTATTTTCTCGAATAACAATTGCTGCGCCACGATAACCTTGGAAGCAGTACCAACTAGAAGGAAGTTACCATACAAAGGGCACATAGTCTGCAGACAAAATGGAGGTATAAAGGAAAGATGTATCGGGGGATGGTTGAGAGAAGAACAGGAAAAACAAATTCACAAGGAGCTAGGTGCATGCAAGAGCATTAATAAAACCGGGCTAAAATGTTGAAGGTAGGATTCGAACAGTGACGGTGAATTGGACAATTCTATGACTATCTGCCAGAGCCGGCCACAGCATTTAATAAGGTTTATTAAAGGAATCAAATAAATGAATCTCCTTGGCATCTGCACTATTAAGAACACCGTGAATTTAGCTAAGAAAGTGCTGTAGCAGTGTGGTATTTACTGATGACTGTTTATGGGGGATTTAGTTGGAGGCTTAGGATTGGTCTAATGTGGATGAAGGGAAAAAAGGAAGCTGATGAAATCCACTTTTATTCAGTGTGGTTGCAGGGTCCCAAGGTGGAATATGAGGCGTTCCTCCTCCAGGCGTCAGATGGTAATGGTTTGGCAGTGGAGGCAGCCCAGGACCTGCATGTCCTTGATGGAGTGGGAGGGGGAACTAAAGTGTTCAGCCACAGGGCGGTGGGGTTGGCGGGTGCAGGTGTCCCAGAGATGTTCTCTGAAACGATCGCAAGAAGGCGCCCTGTCTCCCCGATGTAGAAGAGACCACACAGGGTGCAATGGACAAAGCATCCTGTATGAAAAGTTGTCCCACAAGTCTCTTTTAAATCTTTCTCCTCTCATCTTAACAATACTTTTTAAGTCCCCCAAACTAGGGAAAAGACCTTTCTATTCACCTTATCTATGCCCCTCATGATTTTATAAACCTCTATACTGCCACCCCTCAATCTCCTACGTTCCAGTGAAAAATGTCACAGCCTATCCAGCCTCATCCTACAACTCAAACCCTCTAGTCCCAGCGACATCCTGGTAAATCTTTTCTGCACCTTCCCCAACCTAACTACACGCTTCCTATAGAAGGACGACCAGAACTGCACACAATAATCCAGAAGAGGCCTCACCAACGTCTTCTACAATCTCAACATAAAATCCCAACTCCTGTACTCAATGGTCTGAGCAACAAAGACAAGCATGCTAAATGCCTTCTTAACTACCCTGTCTACCTGTGATGTAATTTGTTAAGAACTATGTACCTGACCCCCTTGGTGCCTCTGCTCGACAATGCTACTCAGGGCCCTACCATTAACTGTATAAGTCCTGTCTTTGTTCATTTTACCAAAATGCAAAATTGCATTTATCTAAATTAAACTCAACTTGCCACTCCTCAACACATTGGCCTAATTGATCCAAGATCCCTTTGTTAAGTAAGATAGCTTTCTTCACGGTCAACTATAGCACTAATTTTGGCATCATCCAGAAACTTCAGTTGCCAACATGCCTCCTAAATTCTCATCTAAATCATTGATGTAAATGAAAAACAATACTGGACATAGCACCAAAGGTGTAGTTTAATTTGCATCACTCGCTTTAGAACAAGTTTGCCTATAATAAACATGTCACTTATGAGTTTATTAGAAGGCCGGGTGAACGTCTCTTCTGTTTTAGTTTTCCGTAATAAAGACAAACAAATTTACCATTTACCATGTGATTGAATAGGATTTTTAATCCACCTTGTAGAATAATTGGGCTCGATTTCTAGCAGTCATTCAATGAGTCATTACAGAGGTACCTCTCAGCAGTCTCTCCCTCCCTGATGTTGTACCCTTAATCAGGTACTAAGCGCCATTGAATAAGGGACTCATTCCGGAAACTTAGCAAACAACTCTGCTTAGGTTTTATTGTCATGCTTACCACATAGCAGCCACTCTCACATAGTTGGATTAATACCATTGGCAGTGGTAAAGAGTACTTCCTGGCAGATGTAATTTTATGTCTCCTTGTTCTCAATTCTCTACCAGAGAAAATAGTGTGTCTTCATCTCTAACTCCATTCATCATCTTAAATGCCTCAATTAAATCACCACTAAATCTTGTATGCTCGAGAGAATACAAGACGAGTTTAGGTAACCTGTCCTCATAATTAAATATTTAACCTTGGCATTATTCTTGTGAATCTGTGCTCCGTTCAAATGCTTATATTCTTTTCTCAACGGCAGTGCCTAGAATTGAAGCACTCATGATATAGTTGAGCCAAAGCTTTATACAACTACAGTGAAACTTCCATCCTTCTGTATTCTATCTGCTTCGGGGTAAGGTCAATGTTCGTTAGACCTTGGTGATCATTGGGGTGCTTTAAATACTGAATTTTTCCTTCTATTTACTGTGTATCATGATATTTCATTTAAGAGCTATTACAGCAGTACACAGCTGAGCAAAATTTTAGCATATTAAAGTAAAGGGAAGCATTATGAGAAACAGAGGTCACAATGCACATTAAAAAAGCAACAATTTATTTAGTGCCAAATGTACCATATTAACAGTACACTGTTTCTGAAAATAAGAGTTATTTCTTTTCAGAAGAATGAGAACTAACCCTCATATGAAGGCAGGCAAGAGAATGATGACTATCCATCACCGTGAATGGCTGTCAATTGCCTATGGCCAAAAGGTCAAACAACTGATTACAGGGGCAGGTAAACTGCGCCATGTCAAATATGATATAAAAATAAGTGCCAGGTTCAGAGCAGAGTATTTAGGACAGGGAGCACTGGGAGAAGCTTCTAGGGGTTAGGCCAATTCCATGCTGAAATAGCTGTGCTGGAGCCAGGAAGTTAGGGACGCCAAATCTGCGTTGATAAAGCCACAAAGGGTGAAGAGAAGTCACGAACTACATTCCCTGCTGGAGTAAACATGCCAGAGTTAGGTCAGATCTGTGCTGGAGGATCTGCACAGGGACCAAGAATACAGCAGGCCACTTCCAGGCTGAAGTAACCATGCCATAGCAAAGGGAAGTTTTTTTTAAACAATCTTCATTGAGCAATCCTCAACAGACAGATGGAAGATGGACCAGAAGGACAGGAGGAAGACCTCAGAAAGAATTCCCTAATTGTCCCCACAAATTTAACAAGACCAAAATATTTTGTACTGACAGCCTGTTTGCCCATTAGTATCAGTGAACCACCCCCAGTTGTCATGGTTGTATACTTTCTTTGTCTAACTAACTAAGATCATAACTAAACTGCTGTTTCTTAACAAACTCAATAAACTATCAGAAAATTAATTGCAAATCGATGGCCTATATAAGTAACCATGATCACAAACCCCTAAAATCAAGTCTTTTCATTAATTTATTACACCTGCCCAATAATTTTTGTAACTTCTATAAAAGAACTCCCTGAATTCCAACTGCTCTTCTAAAATCTTCAACCCTTCTAATAAATAAAATACCCTGATACATCTTCCTTAGACTCAAATGGTAACATCTTGTCCCATATTGTTCCTTATGCTGATTTTGCCCATTCATTAAATCTATCAGTATCCCTTTGCAACTTTCTCCTTCCATTTGTATATCTTCAAATGTCATTTAATGCCAATAAAAACTTGGATATAGACTCTCTTAAAGTCACTAATAAAGATAGTGAAAAGTTGAATACAGATCTTTGGTACATTTAACTAATGATGTAGTGGCATGATAGCCCAGTGGTTAGCACTGTTGCCTCAGCACGAGGGACTCGGGTTTAATTCGTGCCTCGGGCGACTGCTGGTGTGGAGTTTGCACATCCTCTCCGTGTTTGCATCAGTTTCCTCCAGGTGCTCCGGTTTCCTCCCACTATCGAAAAATGTGCAGGTTAGGTGAATTGGCCATGCTAAATTGCCCATCTGTTCAGTATGTATAGGTTAGGTGCGTTAATCTGAGGTAAATGTAGGGGAATGGGTCTGGGTAGGTTACTCTTTGGAGGGTCGCTGTGGACTTCTTGGGCTGAAAGGCCTGTTTCCACACTGTAGGGATTCTACAATTCTAGTCACATGCCACCACATGCACATTATCACTTCTCTTGTGAGTACCATCTTCAAACTAATTTCCTACCTCTGACAAAAGGTTGCTTCTATTTCCAGCACTTTGTATGATCCCAGCTGATATAAGATCAAGCCTAATCCTGCACTGAAATCTAGTTTGATGGACAATATTTTGCTTTTTTTAAGCATTGAGAGAGATGGGCTTTTACTGAAACACAAGCACACAATACTGTGGAGTTGGCTGTAAGAATAACAGAGAAATTTATTACGCAAAGGAACAGAAGATAAAATAAACTAAGATATTTACATACTGCACATTTTCAAAGATTCCAAAGCACACCATAAAAAATACAATCTGATCTATCCAAATAACATCAAACAACCAACTTCAATTCCTGTCTTGAAAGTTTGATAGCCACTTCCTTGACTAGTTACATAACTGAGCTTAGACATTCTCAGCTTTAAATAACTTCTTAAGAGTTCTAACCAAACACTTCTGGTCAGGAACCTTCACAATAAAACCCTTACACTAATTTACTTATTTCTTAAAAGTTCCAACTAACTCATTACATTATGCATCTAACTTCAACAACAGCTTCTGAACTGAAGCCAAGAGCTATGTTTTTTTCTCCTCTCCTAAGCAAAAAGAAATTCCAATCTTCTTAAAGTGAAGTAAGTTAATACTCCTCAATGTTTACTTGGGTTTACTCGTATAACTCTTCCAATACAAATAAATTTCCATCACCCCAGGAATTTTCTCTCCCATACTGCTTTTTTTAAAAAAGGCATCATTATTAACAAACTATTCATTAAACACACTCATACACACAGACCAAATTCACAAGCCACTAGTTCAATATCCAAACTCAAATATATATGTAACACTCATACATCCTATATCTCAACTTCCATGTTTGCTCATAGTTGTTTTCAGTTCAAACATAAAAGTAATACAGTCACAGGCTTGTGCTCTCTATTGTACATCATGCTTGAATATAGTCTCTACCTGTATCTTAATTTGTATATATGCAAGAGTGTCACAATGTGTAAACATTACACATAAAAGTATAGATGGTACACAGGTTGTGGGGCATGAATGCAATATTCAAGATATAGTGGAGTGTATTCAAAACTTTTAATATCCTGTGTTGTTGTACACAGGGAGTCCAGTATTTTTCAGGTGAAATGAATATATAGAGGATGAAGAAAATACAATTAAGGTAAACAGATGTATTTAATATTGAAGAAATGGACTTCGATGTTCATTTCATATAATGCTTTGATTAGATGTACAATTAAATAGCAAACTGCCAATTTGGAAAGCAAAGAAGTAGCGTTGTTCAAAACAGGAGTTATTTTGTAAACTGGGTTGACTGGGAGATGAAAAACTGGTAGCAGGGTAATAATTATGATGTGACATTTAAAAAAATCATTTTCCATATGAAATGTGGAAATATAAGAATTTCATTGGAAAAACTGACAGTAAATACTTGCACATGATATGTATCTGAAATGTCTGCGAGGAAGGCATTAGATTATCCAGCAGGTATCAATATATTGAGCATAAAAATAGAGATTTTGAACTATCCATTCAACACAGTTAATATGATGCCATATGAAAACAGCTAATTAATATTTTTACATCAAAACTTTACAAGGTGATGAAGGATTATCATCTTCACAAGACAAACCATCTTACAGAAAGATCTACCCAGGCATTAAATTGGGAGGGTATGAGGCAGTAAGTAGGCCTCACAATCACAGAGTTCAACAATATGATTGATCTGTAATTTGAACCTAATATTGGTCCATTGCAACTATGACATAGTGGATCAATTTACAGCAAAGAGTCCTCATGATATTACAGAAACAGCACCTGCATAATGGTACAAAGGTGAAAGTGCTTTAAAATCTCATCTGTCTTCTAATACGTGGTATGTAACCTTGGAAATATATGATGCAATTATAGGATACATAGAATTTCATTGTTTGCATCACAGAAACAGTCCATTCAGTGAAGCAAGACTAGCTTTATGTAAGCACCCCCCCCTCCCACATTACTTCACCTCACACATATCCTTCTAAAGCAGCCAACCACACAAAGAAACTATGGGGTGAGAGGATTGCAATTAGTGTGGTCATTACATACGAAAGATACATTTTGTCCAGAAGCAGTTTTCCATTTTGTGCAAACAAGATTCCACAATTTATCCTATGGTTACAGGTACATGAGAAAATCATCACAAAGTAGGCATGATCTTTCTTGGTGACTTGCTATTTATCTTCTATGCAGTCCTTTTGTTTTACAAAGAGAAAGGGGCATTTGTCTCATCTATTTCCTCTTAGGGAGTCTCTTCACACTAAGCACCTACCCCAGTCAATGCTGCCAAACGGTGATGAGGTGTGCCAAGAGTGGCCTGGGCGGCTGGCCCTCCGATTTCCCCTCTCCTAGAAAACAGTGGACTTCAATTAGTCCAGCTTTCCTCCATGACTACCCTGCTCTTTCTCATAATGTTTATATAGAAGTCATTCAAAAACCAGCCTTAAAGTATTTACCAACATTTTTTCACAATTGTGAAATAAAGGGAGGGGAGCAAACACACTGTAAAATGTTGCATCTTACATTATACAGCAGCTTGGTATTAGATGCAGAAACCTTTTTGGGCTGAGTCATTAGATCTAAATATCTTGCTTGTGTAACATCTAGCAGAATATTTCATTGCATCAGTGTGCATCCATGTCAGTAGATAAATATATTACCTGGCAAAATGATTCTGAATTTGGAAAAGATGGAAGACAGTGTCACAGTGCCAACTTCATGGAAGGAAAAAAAAGTGGAGGGAGGGAGGGAGGAGTGGGAGAAAAAAAATCTAATAATAAGATATTCTATGCCCAAGACTTGAATCTTTATTAAATTAGCTATTGCTGGTCACTGTTGAGAACGTTGGACAATCAAAAGATACACTTCAAAGGTAAACACCCAAAGAACTGCAGATGCTGTAAATCAGAAATAAAAACAAAAGTTGCTGGAAAAGCCCAGCAGGTCTGCTTTCACAGATGCTGTCAGACCTGCTGAGCTTTTCCAACAACTTCTCTTTTTTTTAGAAAGGTATTTATTTGTAAACTTCTCTCCCAGTGGAAAACAAGGAACTGAAAAACAAATAAAACAAGCAACACCCACACATTTAACATTACACCAATTTGAATCCGACCACTTCATGCTCTTTTTCTCTCCTAGCCAAAATTTGAGGAAAATTATTTAATCCCAGATTATTTTAACAGGTAGGCTTAAAAAGAAAAGGTCAGTTCTAAGACTGGATATCATATTACTAAAGGCAAAATTGCAATTTAATGCTATTGCATTGAAGAGGGAAATAAAAGTATCAGTACCTTGTCTTCCTTCATCATTAGTAAACAAGCCAGCATCACTACTGCTGAGGCTGCTGGATTCACTGTAATAAGAAAAAGAATAGATCAAAACAAAACAATTGATCTCTGAATCGTAAAATTTTAAACAGACAAGGCAGCAGTCAGATGGAAGTTAAGCCTGACAAAGATCTAAGCAAAATAAGACTTCTTGTTAAAACCAAACTGCAAATAACATGATTGCATTAATTACACAGCGTATTATTTTTGCCACATAAAACCACAGGAATCTAATGGGAGACTTGACAGTAAGCAAGATGTGGCTGCAGCAAAGTGCTGACACAATTGATGCATTTCATCTTTTGCTTCCACCAAACGTTTCTCTCTTTTACCTTCCGCTGTGCTATTCAGCTTGATCCAGGTAGAATGTTACTCAAAATCAGACAAAAACTAAATGCAAATTCTCAAAAGTAAACGTTTCTTCAAGAAATATAATTATCTCTTAAATGTCATTACTTTTGGTAGCACACATAGGCAAAGGAAATCAATTTCATTGCAGAAAACTTAAAGTTTCCTCAACTCAAGTTTTACAAAACATTGTCAACCGTCTCTTTAAAATTACCTTTAGGTATTCACACAAAGTACCTTTATTTTGTGTCCACTTGTAAGGCAAAAAGACAATTAAGGATATGCCAGAGCAGACATAATCAACCAAAAGAGCCTTCTTCTGTACCTTAACAAGTTAGCAGTTCTCTAATGTTATATTGTTATAGAGGAAACTTGATGTATACTTTATCATTGTAATCAACTTAAACAACACCAACATTGTAGAACATGGATTGTGGGCACCTCAATTTTTAATTACATATTTAAGATATACATTCAAATGAATGTCTCTAAATGCTTGCATCCAGTAATAGAGCTCCCACTATCACCAAAGTTCATTCATGTGTAATTTAGACCTGCAGCAATGACATTGTGTTTCATAAAATGTCTAAATCACCAGGCATTATTTCAGCCGAAGAGCATTAGCACGTGTTAGACCTACATGTTGAACACAAACTGTTGGCATCATACTGCTTCACGAACAAGTTGCCCAGCTAACTGAGCTAAACCGACCCCAGCCCACCAACTATCCAAAAGTCAAAATGATTCAGAGGTAGCTATGATTGTTGGCTTTTAGTCAGGGAATGTGTAGGCCACTGGAATATGAAGATAAATATTCAAAATACAGAAAAAAAATGTATCTAGTGCAAAATATCTCCAAATGATGAGTATCCTAATTCTTAATACTTTGACAGGAACTGATCTAGTTCTACTTCAGCATTCATTGTAATCCATAATCGTACCCATGGAATCATATCAACTTGCAGCCTTATCCTGCAGCAATTTAAAATGGGAGGATAGCAATTTCCTGATGGGATTTTTTTGAAGACTTTATTACAAAATTAACTTATTTAACTTTGAATATCAATTTTCAAAATATCCAGTGACATAAAAGATTAAATTAAAATAAATTACATTTTCAGAGCATCATTTTACTAAAAACCAAAAGAGAATAAAAGTTTCTAATGGTTCAACCCTTAGAATGTGGATTTATTTTTTACTCCTGAAGTACCTGTAAGTAATTGTATCTCAGACACTTTTAAACTATATTTCTCATACAAGTCTGGAATAGTTTAGTGTTAATTGGACTGCATAGGACTGAGGTTTCATTTCATTTGTACAAATGTCAAGGAAGTAAAATATATAAAACTAAACTAAGGTATATTCCAAAGTACTGGTACGTCTGTGAAAAGGCTAAGAATTGGGCCAAGTATTTGATATGTTTCCGTATTTCCCCCAACTATCACATCTAACATAGCTTAAATGTTGTCCATCTACTTTTGAAATGTTGTTTTCTTGCCTAAAAGTTAATGAAAAATCCTGCTGACTTCTGTGTTCTAAATCAAACTAGAATTAGGTCACATGCTGAACCATAAACACGATCATACTCCTCAGCTCTCCAGGTGACATCTCATCTGTGCAGGGGGAAAATGATTACTTACACATTTCTGTGTTGTCAAAATAGTACTTCTGAAGTAATTACCATTGTGGTGTGCCTCCTGCCTGGGCTGGATGGATGAGGCCTGCTGCCAAAGGGTCACTATTCCCCCATATTTCTAACCACAAGCTCAGGTGTTTCAACACTGTAAATTGGTCCAAACATGTCAACATGTTATCTGTATTCCAAGCAACCTCCAGCCATCTTCTGCCATACCACACACAGAATATTTGACTGCTGCATAGAAAGGCTGATAACTTTTTGATGAAGAGCGATAACCAGTAAACATTACAAACTGCAAGTTACTGAGTGGTAACGAATCAATTTCTAAGTATGTTAGCTCTACATGTTTCTGTGAATAGGTCAAATCTGCCAATCGTATTCATGACAGCTTATACTTTCAGACACAATACCCTTCATTAGTCTTGTTTTTATAAATAGCTTAAATTTAACGTGCATTTTTGAGAGACCTGGTAAAATTGAGTCCAATTCAAAAAAGATCACTGTCCTGTTTAGGGATTACATCTATTGTAGAATGGTTATACTTTAAATTAACCATTGCAATTAAAAACAAACTAACTGCATTCTGTTTTTTTTCATGAAGATGAAATAATAAAGCTCCAAATCTCTTTGCCAAGTTCATCTTTAGGATACGTGGAATAAGTGAGTTAAAAAGGCAGTTCTGTCACACCATAAACTGGATTGATATACGTAAATTCACTATAATAAAACAGAAGACTAACAAGTTTTTGAGATTTTTAAATTAAAAGACTGTCAGAGGTCAGATGCACACTACATTCATGATTTAAAAAATTGATAGCCCCCAATTTGTGTGGATTATTAAATTCACCACCCAATGTGGACATAGAGAACAGGAGTGTTCATGATCAAATTGCCGGTAGTGTTAGGTGAAGGTGTAAATGTAGGGGAATGGGTCTAGGTGGGTTGCGCTTCGGCAGGTCGGTGTGGACTTGTTGGGCTGAAGGGCCTGTTTCCACACTGTAAGTAATCTAATCTAATCTAATCTAATCTAAGAATATTGGGTTGCATCTCAGTTGACACTGTAACAAGGATGCAATAATGGATGCCATTACTTCTGAGTTGCAGAATGGAGGAAAATACAGCAAATACTCCAAATTATCATCTAGTATCGCCTGCTAAGAAATATATGCATATGCACATCAGATGACCACAGTTAATTGTCTAAATGATATCTGACAAACATGATATCTGACCACGTAAGGCAGGATGTGATAAATAAGAGGCATTCAGGAATTTGTGGACTAGGTGAACAGCAGCTAGCGCAAGCTTAGAGCAGAGCAACAGCCCGTTAGATAGCTATGGAGATCAGAAATAGGAAAGATGTTGTGAAACTTGAAAGGGTTCAGAAAAGATTTACAAGGATGTTGCCAGGGTTGGAGGATTTGAGCTATAGGGAGAGGCTGAACAGGCTGGGGCTGTTTTCCCTGGAGCGTCAGAGGCTGAGGTGTGACCTTATAGAGGTTTACAAAATTATGAGGGGTATGGATAGGGTAGATAGGCAAAGTCTTTTCCCTGGGGTCAGGGAGTCCAGAACTAGAGGGCATAAGTTTAGGGCGAGAGGGGAAAGATATAAGAGAGACCTAAGGGGCAACTTTTTCACACAGAGTGTGGTACGGCTATGGAATGAGCTGCCAGAGGAGGCTGGTACAACTGCAACATTTAAGAGGCATTTGGATGGGTATATGAATTGGAAGGGTTTGGAGGGATATAGGCTGGGTGCTGGCAGGTGGGACTAGATTGGGTTGGGATATCTGGTCGGCATGGATGGGTTGGACCGAAGGATCTGTTTCCATGCTGTACATCTCCATGACTCTATGAGATAGTCTGACAATATAATAGCACTAAAAGGCTCAAATGAGATGCTGAGGTAAATCTTGGTGTTGTCAGTATACACAGAGCTCCATATTCTATTTTAGAATTATTTCCCAAGATACTGAGAAAGTGAATGTTGGAGACAGAGCAATAGTTAGCAATGATGAATGGCACCTGGGTGGATTATTTGAGGAGACAGGCAAAGATGGTCAATACAAAAGCAAGACAGATACATCAGATGAGACAGATATTTAAGGCATCTGATGGGATTACAGAAGAAAAGATGGTCCAGCTATTTAATGGATTGAGAGAGGAGGAGGCATGTCTCCTAAGATGAATAAAAGCTTAGACTAAATGAGAGAGAAACGAGATAAAGGCAATTTCAACGCTAAGATGAGGAGAGGTGGGGTGCGGCTTGGTGAGCCAGAGGAAAATACAGGTGCAGCATAGGCGGCTGAATGCATGGTTTCCACCTCAGTGACAAAGTCTATAAGCTTCTCATTCTTAGTGTTAGGGCTGAAACACGAACAGGGAAGCAAAAGTGATTTAAAGAGAGTGCTGGAGGCAACGAAGTAGTTGGATGAGTTCTTATTATTCCAAGTTGAAGCAATAAGAAACGAGGAGCAGTAACAAAGAACTTTGGCAGAGAATTATACTAGACATGGTCCAAAGGCGTTTGGTAATAGATGTGTTATTACTTTCAAATTGGTGTCTCTTTGACTTAAGGTAGCAATGATGGGGTTGTGCTAAAGTGAACAACCAATGTGGAACAGTATATGTTTTACCATAGTTAAGAGCATTAAAAGATTGAGGTGAAAATGTGTTGCTGGAAGAGCGCAGCAGGTCAGGCAGCATCCAGGGAACAGGAGAATCAACGTTTCGGGCACAAGCCCTTCTTCAGGAATGGCCTAAAGAAGGGCTTGTGCCCAAAACGTCGATTCTCCTGTTCCCTGGATGCTGCCTGACCTGCTGCGTTCTTCCAGCAACACATTTTCAGCTCTGATCTCCAGCATCTGCAGACCTCACTTTCTCCATTAAAAGATTGAGGTGAGGGTAAGATTGAGCAGACCAGTAACTGCATGGAAGAATGGTGAATGAAGAGCAAATAGTTAGGAAGTAAACAATTTTAAATCATTGTTGCAAAGGTGACTTGGACAAAGAGTTCTTCCCTAAGGCCACCACTGAAGGAAGCAGAAAATGGCTGTGAGTTCACAAGGCATTATCAGAGATGATTTTATATAGCATTGAAGCAATGGGAATACACAAGAAAATATTGGTTTAGCAAAACCATATCAGATCAAGGGATTGTTATGAATAGGAGGAGGAGAATTTATATGGGAGAGATTTAGTGAACTCAGAAGAGAGAAAAACAGGAGTTGAAATGGAGTGAAGTCACTTGTTCAAGTATCTGAGGAAGGAAAATAGCTTACGCTGAAAAAACATAGCATGGAGCTGAGGGGAGCAATGAGAAAATAAAGACTTCAACTCAGAACTGGGAGAGGTGGAACAAGCTGATAGCTCAAAGAAGTGCCAGAGGAGTATGGAATCAGATAGGATAAGATTAGTGATAAAGGCCACCACACTGCAATTCCATCAGCTTGAATTGAATAATAGAAGACACTGCCAGATGGTAATGCTTTAAAATGGAATTGCAATCACCAAATAGCTACATTTCCTTCATGGTCATGATGCCAACATAGATCTGTGGCAAGCGCAAAATATAGTAAAGTTGGTTCTCATTAAAGTTGAAAAAAAGTAGTACGAACCCACCAACTCTGAGATTTTCAATCAGCAAGTTACAAAGCACTACTGGTAAATTTCTTAGTCAATAAATAGTATGTAGTGAACAATGTGTGAGGAGTCAATGAAAGAAAAAAAACTTATTTACAATCCAATGTAATTACATTGGCCCAGACTTCATGCTCAGCCCTGACTTCAAAGATAATTGTCTATAAAAATCTAGTGGCCATTTGGGCATGAAGTCTTTCATAACATCATTCTGAATTTGGGGTCATTTTCAAGGGAATCCCCAGGCCTTCAGCAGCAGTGAGATGCCACCAAACACGGCAAGCAGCCAATTATATTGAAGTATTCTCAAACAGCAAATCAGGAAGTAAAATGGACTGAATTTTAATTAAGATTTTACAGAGAGTGAAATAATAGTTGGGACATACATATGGTGTTAAGGGTGAAGTTGACATAAAATAAAACATTTGTTTACTGTGAAATATGAATTTTAAAATAAATTGGATAAATTTGCTATGACATAAATATGAAGCTGCTATCTTTTAGGATGAATGAGATTATTTAGTAGCAATTATCAATGAAAAAACTGTTAGAAGGTCAATTACATCATTCAATATGGTGGCGGAAGATTTTCAAATATTTCTCCAGTAAAACTAATAGCATAAAAGGGCAACTTATCATTAACTTTGTGATTTCTATATGATTGAAGTCGAGGGAAAGCTCTTTCAACAGTGTACGCTCTGGGGAATCACTTTCTGCAACTTCTGGATTTAGCTATACAAATGAGGATTCCAAATGATTAAATTAACTTCAGAGCAGTAATGATGGTGATCACAGAGGTTTACTATCATTACAACTGCAAAATATGGGCCATTCAATCATGCAACAGAATTATAATCCCTCCTTGCCCCAAATAACCAATTATATTCGCCTCCTGCAAGAATAAAAACAATGGCTTATTTACTCCATATGGCCGGGAAATGAGTCTGTATAAATCACTCATAGGACAGCAGATCTTCTCTCACTTGAATGTAAGTTGTACTTAGACAACTGTAATGCATAGCTGTTGTGGTATCATGTTTTAACACTTTAAAAATTGTTCCACAAAACATTAATATCTTTTCAATATCCTGTTTTGTTACAGCCCTTCAATGCACCACAATAATGGAGCATAAATAACTTTGAACAATTGTAAGATTAGTTGGGCCACAGCAGCTGACAAAGACTGATCATCACTTTCTATATGATTGGTTACCATGCTGGCATTGTGGATGGTGGACCTAACTTTAAATCTTTAATTTGTTAATCTTAATTCTATTTCATAAATGAGATAATTACAATGGTAAATTTGTTGTTTAGTTTTTAACATAGTAGATCAGCCATGAAAGATTGTAATTATTCCACAGCCCAGCACAATGTATTTCCCTCCTGAAAATCAAAACCAAAAACAATACTTCTATTGATAAATATTTACCAAAAACTCTATCATTTGAAATGACTAAGACAATTCTGCAAAGAATTCCCCTATTATCACTAAAAAGAAATCATTGTAATTAGTACAGGTATTGAATGGCAGCTCCAGTAGTTTTGTATTAGTACACAAAATGTTATGTACAGGGATTGAAATACTTTAGCCATGCAGTTACATCACTGCATACAGAAGTAGTGAATGTTTATGTATATTTATTGCCAAGTAGATTAAGTATATCTGACAAATACACATTAATATCTAAATCACTATATCCAAACGCCAAAATAAATAAAATGATTATTCAAGAGTAGTGGTCAGAAATTATTTGTAACTCCACAATTTTGTTGCAACTTGAGTGCTCCCTGGTGTGCAGATTTGAAATTTAATGTGAACAAGTACTAGCACTTCTGCTGAAAGTATTTCAAACCCTGCAGTTATATTTAAATACAAAACTTGTCTCAGCATAGATAACCTGCAACTTAATCTTAATAACCTGTCACTCATGTTATCATCTGAGCCTTTCTGTTCCTCATACTCCATTTTGTTCTTATTTGTATTGCACATTTCTTCACTTTCCACAACAACTCCATCATCTGGGACTTCTAGCCGTTTTCTCTTGATGATCTTGTCCTTACTGATCTCCTGGACTTGGAGTTGGAAGCAGAGTTGGTTTGGTTGTGCCTGGTGTCTGTTCAAGTCCAAGACTGGAGCTTTGCCCTGGGGCAGTGGGTGAAGTACATTACTGACCTCTGCTGGTGGATCTACAGCCATACGTTTGACCTTCCTTCTCCTTCGCAAAGATCTACCACCTAAGTTACTGTCGGTGACAGAATCAGACTCGTGCCATGAATGCCGCTTTCCCCTAATGGCTGTTACGTTCAGGGATGACAGACGTTTGGCAACTATCAAGTGGTCATCTGAGTCACTGTAAGTGTTATTTTCTTTGTAGTCCCGGATTGCCTCATCAAAGCTAGATTCGGAGCCTTCACTCATGCAGTGGCCATGCTCCCAAATGTGATGTCCACTTTCTGACCTCCTCTTTTTGCCTCTCCTTTTCCTAGCCTGGCGCTTTAGAAGGGATGCAGCTGAATTCCGGGATGCTTCATCGCCAAACTCTGGACATCCCCTCATGTGTTCAGAGGTTTCTTCCAAAGCAGAGACCAGATCATGAACCAGCTCCTCCATTGCTCTGCAGGGCCTTAAAATAAATAGAAACAAAAAACAAATAAATTGATCAGCGATTAAATGGAGAAATGTTACTTAGTATCACTGCTTTAATTACAAATGAAAAAATTACAAGTATGGACTAGAAGATGAATTTTTTTACATAAAACATGAACAAGAACAGTGGATGAACTGCATTTCTTTGCACTATAAGGACAGCAAACCATTTCGGTATATTTCTCTGCCAGTCTAAAACCAAAAAAAATCTTGCTGAAAACACACGAGATAGAAACAAAGCTGTTCTGTCTATCTGATTAATAAAGTTGTAAAACGCTTGTTACAAAGCACATTTCACTATAACAGTTTTGGTATTGCTCCCAGAGGAAGCATTATACCAGGGAGTTGCTAATCTGCAGAGCTTTGATTTCGACTAAAGGCCACCATACTTACAATTCTCTTTCACAGAAAAGTTCCCCCTAAATGTCTTTCTTTTCAGAAACATTCAGTCCATAGACCTATGCCAGTGTTAATGCTCCTTTCACCCCATCTATCTCTGCCATATCTTTCTAAAGACAAAAGAATAAATTTCAAAATTCCCAGCCTAACCACATTCAGAAAGAATGTTGGTTAGAGAAAGGGGATTATCATGTGGCAAGTCGCACCTGAAGCCTTGAAGTACAGATTTCCTGCTAGGTATTTGGCATTGCAGTTTATCCTGAGGCTCCACAGTATCAATGCCTTCTCTTATTGGCCTTATTTAAATACAGCGTTACCTGACTGTGGAAGAAATCTATTCTGACACAAAGTTACAAACATTAACTTTTTGGTGCGATTGATGGATAGTGGAATGGTAACCAGTTGTGCTGTTCTATCCCATCCTAGACTAGGAAAATGAATCCAATTCTTACGCCCAGTCCTAGCAAATTTTTAATTCTTACTCACCCTGTGATCAATTTACAACGTCAAACACCTCAGGTAGAAATTGGGTCTCATTGCTATTTTATGCCCATAAAATTAGCATAATAATGTACATTATTAATGCCCTGTGCTCCAAGGATGCCTACCAAATGTTAGACAAGGATATGAATTGTTCTTATGAATACTGTCCTAATAAATATTATCTTAAATACTTCCTAGAGTTTCTCCCACTGTGTTTTTGATGTTAACATGTTTATCTGTTAACAGCTCAGTTCAATTCAACTTGTTAAACTTTTGTCTCCTTCTTCCGAAGTAAACCTTACTTAGGATTGAACTCTAGCTTTTGTAACTTTTCATAATGTGATAGAGTTTAACATCAGTTTATGGTCACTGTTTGCAAGATGCGCCGTAATTATTGACTAAATATTGCTCATTATGAAATATGGTATAGCTTATTCAAACCACATTGCACCTAATGAGTATGATGCGTGCAGGTTTCAAAGCAAGTGAATAAACTGCTAAGTCCGAAGTTCAGTCGATCTTAACAGCCATTTAATCTGAAGTCACTTTCTGCCTAAATCCACTAACAGTAAACGAACTCCCAAAACACGTGAAAATTAAAATTTCCCTTTTTTTGGAAAAAAAACATGTTTTCCTGGTGTCCAAAACTGTGTATCCTATTGTCCATGGCTGTTAGGCCTTGAGATACCTCTTACAGAGTATTGCATCCTTTGCTAAGGATTCTAACCAAAACTAAATTAGAGCTCCTTACATTTAATAATGAAGGGATTAAAAATAATTTGAGGACCCCTCTAACAAACTGGACAGTTTTCATTGGAGCAGGCATCAGGCTTCCATGCGGTTGCTGCTTCCACCAAGAACTGAATTGCATCCCCAAGCTCCACAGCAATCCTGACAGTTGTTGAGAGTTGCTAACTTTTTGCTGTCCTTCCACCTCACTTGATCTACCCGAAGACTGCTCTTGGTGTGGCAGTTAGTGTCGTCTGAAATGGAATTCTTCAATCCAATCATTGTCTTTTGGTACTTAAAACTGGCCTCAACTAATTTACAAGCTTTCTTTTTTGGCATCAATACTAATTCAAAATTTCATATATTCTCATCACTGCAGACAAACTAAATCAAATGGCTCCACACAGCCATAATTTACAAGAAACCGGGTGTTATAAATTTTAACCATGTTGTCTGAAAACAGGTGAAACATTTTTATAATTTGTCCTGTTTACACTTCCATAATGTAACTGATATTTTAGCTTTGCTGATAGTAAATAACTGCAGTTAAATTAAGCATATGCAATTGATTAAACATAACAATTTTAATCAAGTATTAAACCTCTAACTAAACACATTATTGGCAATTAAAGTGCCCTCCTTATTTAACCACTTGCGAACATTTATATATTATTGTGGTTATACTCTCATGTATCAACAGCAAATCTTCTGTGTCCTCTTAATCTGCTGTACTCGACCAATATGGATCATTATACTACAGTCGACTTGGGTATATCAAAATACATTAAATAGGACTTAATTTCTTCCCCTCACCCTCTAAGATAATGACTTATGACAAAGCTTAATGTTATGCCTAAGATTAGCTGACTTGTATCTTACCGTAAATTTGTTTAACTACATTTCATACAAGACAGACAGAACTAACTCTTAAGGAATTTGGTAGTGTGTATATATATTGACCAAAATCCTTAACTCTTTTAAAAGGAATCAAAATCTGCAGTTGAAATGCTGGAGTCAAAAATTCACCAAAGATCCTTGGGCAGCACCATCCAAACTGATAACTATTTCCATCAAGAAGGACAACAGCAGCAGCTGCAAGGGAATATCACAACTTGCAAGTTACCCTCCAAGCCACTCCCATCCTGACTTGGAAATATATTTTTGTTCCTGCATTGTCGCTGGGTCAAAATGCCAGGATTCCCTCTCTAAGTGCATTGTGGGTCTACCAACAGCACAGCAGTGGTCAAAGGCGGCAGCTCACCACCAGCTTCTCCAGGGCAAAAAACGCTGGCCAGCAAGTGAATTTATAAAACTATAGAGCAGGTACTGGAAATCGAATTACACTGGTAGTTTCTTTATTCTGCCAGTGTAGATAGTGGACTGAATGGCCTCTTTCTAAGATCTAACTTTTCCACGTCTCTGTAGATTGACTCCTGATAATTCTAACAACACACTTCTTTAAGAGGTCACCTTCAAAACAGAGTCACAACTGTTGATTAAAACAGACACTATTGAATCCACGTGTCAGATCTAATCAACTTCATAGTTTAAACTCAAGTACAACGACAGGTTTGCATAATGTTCAGGACTGTTAAACATTGCCAAGATTCCTTTTGTTAAATGGTAGGAGCAATCTTTTGTTTTATCAGCGGTTGAAAGCAATTGAGTAGGGAAGCCATTATAGGTACAATTCTATTTTGATATTCAAAATATATTGTTTAGAGAAAATATGTTTATATGATGGTTTCTTTTGAATCAAGATGAGTAGCACAGATCTGTCTGTGCACATATTTATTTTATATATGCACGCAATATCAGAAAAAAATCATTATAGAATTTTACCATCAACCCAGTCTACAATTTGACTGCACATTTACAGACATTAAAAGACAATGTAGCAAGACTTATTCACATGAAGCAACGGTAGTATTCCTAAATACAACGTAAGAAAAGTTTCTAATGCTAAAAAAACTTATAATTTTGGCAGTCAAATAAATGAGCTATGTTATACTATTAAGTCAATGGCCACAGTTCCTGTTTCCCAATCTTCACATCTAAAATGTCAGTGGGCCGCCCACCCATGATCACGACAGTGGCCCCAAAGCAATTTAAAGCTGGGAGTATCACTAAGTGCTTTAAGCTAAGGCTTCTGTCTTTATCTTTGGAGAAAATTCTGCCTTAGAAGGTTGCTAACCAATCTAATTGGCTTGCAGCTCTCTAGCTCCAGCAGTCCTAGCCAGGAGCGGCTGCTACTGCTGGGACTACAAGTAATTCCACCACATAGGGAGCTTAGAGGTAAATCTGGTGTCAAGATGAGAAGGTCGGTGGGATGCAATCGGAGGGTTCAAAAGGCCTGGGAGGTGAAACATACCTGCACTTATATAAGCCAGTAATAATAAAATGAATTAACTTCATTCTTCAGGTGACTGGAGGATATACCAATTTAAAACAATTTAAATGGGATGCCTCAGAAACATATGCTGGTAGAATGAGCTGATCTGTTACTGGTCAACCATAGTCAAGTATTTAGTAAAGGGCAGTGTGGTCTTTATGATTCTACAAAGCTATATTAAGAGGGACACAATACCAAAGTGTATAATAGCAAAAGGTAAACAATTGGGTAGACAAGCTTCTGCAACATTTTCGGCAGATCTCAAGTAAAACCAACAAGATACATATCACTTTTTTCACACTTAGTCTGGATAGGATTAAATGCTTTGACATTTGTATTTGTGTTTTCATTAATATCCAAAGGAAAGAAAATTCTACCAGTTACAAGACAGTAAATACTTTGGGAAATAACTAAACCTTATTTCACTTTAAGCTACAGTTTCTTATTATTGGCCATCGTGGCCTCCAAGTTTTCTGCTATTTGCATTCCTGGAACATTTGCTGCAGGTACTTGTGTTCGGTCTTGGCTTCCAGAATACAGAAAATATCCCAAATTAAAACTGAAGGCGTTTTATCTACTTGTTAACCTGAAAGATTTTCCAAAGCATGACTATCTCATGCAGATTGCCACTTCATTTTTTTTTGAGAGAGCAGAGAACTAAGCATTTCTGTGATTAGATTTTGATCAGAGGTCCTTTAAAAATGTAAAGCGGTACTTCCATTACAACAGTTCTCTTATGATGCAGAAGCTTATATTTCACAGCAGTCAGCTGTAGTACTCTGAAATATGAGGTCCAGGCAGCCACTTTGACAGCTGCTGTCAAGAGGCAAGCTAAAAAGCTATGTTGTTAGGGTGCTGGAAGTATAGGGTGTTAGATGGGTAGAGGTGGTAGGGTGCCAGCTAGATAGAGTGCCAAGGGATAAGCTATCAAATGGCATAACATAGGTTGCCAGGTAGGTGGCGAGATGCTTAGGATACGACAGACTGAGTGGGAGAAATTGCATTCCGCATGGAGGGTGGGTGATGGGTTCAAGTGGGAAGCATGTCCAGCAGTAGAAGGGGAGTCAACTGAAGAATGGGGGAAGCAGGGGGCATGTCCAGTGGTAAGAGAAATGGGTGTCAGGTCTTGTGCATTGTTGGATAGGATCCAGTGGTCCAAGTGATTTGGGGAGAGGTGTAGTTGGGGATATGAAGTTAGATGATGTACTTAACACTCAGACTTTTCCTGAGTAACTATTTGTTTAGTTGCATCAGAACCCCCAGAGTTTTTTGACTTAAATGGAGGCTTTCAGGGTGGGGTGGGTCCAGGCATATAGAAACTTGCTTGAAATTTTTGGCCAATTCCTTCACAATATGTTACAACAGGCATTCCACGGGATCCCTCGGCCCAACTCCCACTTACACTGGAAAAATGACTGTCAGGTCATTGGAATATCTGAATTATGCTCGTACTAAATAGAAAAATAGTAAATTAAACACAGGACTCTGTTCCTCACTTACAATATAATGTCACATTTTGAGTTCTGATGACACTTTTTACGTTTTTCTTAGTAGCAGCTGCTGTTTTTTGCAATCACTCTTTTATAAAAACTCTGATACTGGGATTTTCATACATTTTCAAACATAGTTGCTGCTCTCTGCCATAGCTCCTTTAAAATCTTTAATCCACAAAAGTCCTTGTTTGGCTTCTCAGGAAAACCTCAAAGATCCCACAACACAATTATGAGATTTGCAGGAAAAGTAGGTGTAAATTGACAACTAGAAAGTGGAAAAGTGGGGTGAAATGCTCCAACAGACAATGGCATCCCAAGCTGATTTTGCAGATTTCCTATAAAGTACGTGCTTAATCCAAGGCAAATTACACTAATGACAGAAAAAAAGTGGCAAAGAAAACAATAACGTTAGTCAATTAGTTCCCTCTTCAATCACTTTCCACACCTTGTTCAAGGAATAATTAAGGCATTAGATAATCTCTTCATAGCCAATTAGTAGAAGTAGGGAATATGAAATGAAACTAAAGAAAAATAGATTATAAAATAGGAGAAAAAAAATCACAATCTAAATTGAGAAGAACAATATAAATTAATGAGTATATTAGCTAATTTTGAACAATATTTCAAATGCGTTATCAATGCAAGATAAATTAAAAACTAAAAGATTGTATCATATTATCAACATGATTAGATATTTTATGGTGTTTCACATAAGAGGCTGACTACAGGTCCAAGATTTAAAAGACTCAGTTTATACTGAGTTAGGATAGGTTTGTATGTTCTTTAAAAGTATAGTAGGCAGAGACATTCAGGAAATGAATTACAGCCTGTAGGACCCAAATAAGTCTTAGAAAATTATTAAATGATGGTTTAGCCAAAAGGCTGAAGGAAGCCTGCAGAGTTAGGTCAGATGAAACCACAAAGGGAGTTGCAAACAAGGACAAGAATTCTGAATTTGGTAATGGCCAGTAGAGGTCAGTGAGGAGAAAGACGATGAATGAATGAGATTTAATGCAGGGCAGAATGCAGATGGAAGAGTTTTCCACAAGCTGGTGTTTGTATAGAGGGGAAGTTGGAGGTCAACAAGGAAGGTATTCTACTTAAAATAGTTAAATCATGAGGTAACAGAGATAAATGACAGATTTAGTAAGAAAAGCGAGTAGGAAAATAATATTGCCGAGACATTGTCGTGGCAATGGTAAGAGTAAGTTTAAAACCCAGCAGAGTTCCTGTTGCTTGTGCACTATCCAGTTTGCCCTGGAAGAGTAGTGGGCAAGGGGAGAGTTAGGAGCAAGAGCTGTGGAAAATGTTTCCTTTCTAATCAATGTTAGGTATGAGGTTTGCTTACTTATATATCTTTGTTGAAAAATCGTGAATGAAGAAAAGAAAAAAATCTTTTCCAAGAATTTCTCATATAGTCTTTTAAAAAGGTGGTTCAACTTAGTCATTCACAGCATGGTCATCTGGAATTGCCCATGCAAGATGTCGGCAAGACCCTTCTGGATCCCCTCCAATTCATACAAATCACCTACCTCAGTACTGTCAGGTAGGTGACTCCAAGCATTCGGAACAACAATATATTTCCAAGTTAAGGTTGTGAGAGACTTGGAGTAGAGTTTGTACATAATCGTACTCCCATATATTGTTACTCTTGTCACTGGAGAGTTTGAGTTTACTGGTGGGAAATGCTACCAAAGAAGCATTTGGTGTGTCATGCAGTACAACTTACAAATGGCACACACTATAGCTATCTTGTAGAAGGAAAGAACATTTAAAATGGAAAATGGAGAAGCAGACTGCTTTTTTTCTGAATGGCATCCAGCTTATTGAGAGTTCTTGGAGTTGCGATCATTCTGGCAAATGGAGGGTATTCCTTCAAACTCTATACAATGCCTTGTGGATGGTGGAAAGGTACTGGGGATTTAAGAAGTGAGTCATTCACCACAGAATATCCAGTGCCTGCACTCCTCTTATGGCTGCCATATTTAGTGGTCAATCCTGTTAAACGTCTGGTCAATAGTGCTAGGTATGAAGTCAACCTGCACAGAGGTTTACCTCCGATTCCCATTCATCAATTTTGCTAGGCTCCTTGACGCAACACACTGTCAAAAGTTGCCTTGATGTCAAAAGAATTCACCCTCACTTCCTCTCCTGAGCTCAGCTCTTTTGTTTACGTTTGGACCAAGGAGCTCGTTGGCCAGGGGGAAATCAAACCAAACATCGTGGAGCAGATTATAGTTGCACAAGTGCCATTTGATAGCACAATCCATCATTTTGCTCATGATTGAGAATAGACAATGAGTCAGCAAATGTTTTAGCTGGATTTGTCTTGTCTTTTGTGGACAGGAAGTACCTGGGGAGTTTTCCATATTGGTATGAGTGTGGTGCTGGAAAAGCACAGCAGGTCAGACAGCACCCGAGGAGCAGGAGAATCAACATTTCAGGCATAAGCCCTTCATCAGGAAGCCTTATGCCCGAAATCAGATAATTTCATCAGATAAAAGCCCATTCCTGATGAAGGTCTTATACCAGAAACATTGATTCTCCTGCTCCTCACATGCTGCCTGACCTGCTGTGCTTTTCCAGCACCACACTCTTGAACCGATCTACAGCATCTGCAGTCCTCACTTTCTCTGAATTTTCCATATTGCCAAGAGGGTACCAGTGTTGTATCTGTACCGGAATAACAGGCGACACGGTAGCACAATGCCAGAGACCTGGGTTCAATTCCTGTCTCAGGCGACTGTCTGTGTGGAGTTTGCACATTCTTCCCGTGTCTGTGCGGGTTTCCTCCGGGTGCTCCGGTTTCCTCCCACAGTCCAAAATGTGCAGGTCAGGTGAATTGGCCATGCTAAACTGCCTGTAGAATTAGGTGAAGGGGTAAATGTAGGGGAATGGGTCTGGGTGGGTTGCTCTTCGGAGGGTTGGTGTGAACTTGTTGGGTTGAAGGCCTGTTTCAACATTGTAAGTAATCTAGTCTAATCTAAACTTGTCCTAGGGTGCAGGTAGTTATAGAGCACAAGTCTTCACTTCTTTTACTCTCTGTTGTCGGGGGCCATAGCCCTTGCAGTGTCCAATGCCATGGCTGAATTTTGGCATTGGTGATGCTGGGGCCTCAGGAGAAGGTTGAGATAGATCATCAACTTGAAAGTTCGACAGGTGTAATTGGAAGCACTAGCTTTCGGAGCGCTGCTCCTTCACAAAGTGTCTTACTCCACAACCACCTGATGAAGGAGCAGCACTCCGAAAGCCAGTGCTTCTAATTAAACCTGTTGGACTATAACCTGGTGTTGTGTGATTTTTAACTCTGTACACCCCAGTCCACTGCCAGCTTCTCCAAATCCTGAAAAAGGATGTCATATTCGCTACTTTCCAACCCTATGGCACCTCTGTAACGACAAGGAAAGTTGTGGCAAGGTTTTCTGCAATTTACAACACACTTTCTTTATCAATATTGGATGCAAGCCATCCAAGTCTGGCAACTTAACTGGTCTAAACAAAGCCAGCTTTTACAGTATAACCTATTTATCAATTTTCACTCCATCTGTAATTTACATTTCTACAGATATTTTGCCTGCATCCTGTTTCATAGTTGTGATGAGAATTGGTTAACTCAATTGGTTAATAGCTATAGTGTGGAGCACAAACGGCATAGGTTCAATCCTTGCAGCAGTTGTAGTCATTCATTGATGCCTCTCATGATACTTAACAGTTTAAATCTGTTTTACTCCTTTACAATTAGAAGAATGATTCAAGTACAAATTGTGCTATTTTAAAACTTTATCTCCAATTTTATTCAACAAAAAAATCTACAAAATTGTCACCCAGAAAACAATTTCTTACAATCTTGAGTAAAAACATTTACTTCTAAAAACAAAACTGAACTCAGTTATCAACTGAAAGGATGACACTTCAAGGTTTTGGATTTTAAACAAATTTTAAGCGTAGAAGAATTGTTTTCAAAAAGCATGAATACTAAACTATCATATTTTGTAAACCCTTATTTTTTTTAATCTGAAAATATAAATTGGTCATTCACCTTTCTATTTTCAGTTTCACCCAAGTGCTCCCTTCACTTGCTAAGATCTTGAACATTCCTTTGCTCTTCCTCAGACCAAACCAAAAGTGTGCTTGTAGCTTTTAGGAATCCACGTTTGAGTTTGCAGTGTCCAAGGTTTGAGACTTGTTGGGGTTCTTCCACAAACACTTGGTCAGATGATGTTCTAACTCTCCTTAAACATTTCATAATTGAGAACGTACAAATACAAGCATGGGGCTCATTGCCTTCTTGCTAGTGGTCAACAGTTCTTGGTATCTTTTTAATTCTCTGCTGATTTCCAAACTGCTCCAGCTCCAAGCCTGCCTATAGCAGTGAAAATTCACACAAATAAACAAAATCAAAAGAGGACAACCCCTACAACCTGTCCCCCGATTATCTGGCACATTTGTGATGTTACGGATAAAGATTTCAACTCCCTGAGTACAAATCCTAAATCCATCCTTTGTTCTGAAAAATACATGGATACTTCTTGTTTACTTATTGTTTTCCAACTTTTCTTTGATCTGGGCAATTACATAAATAATTTAAAGCTGTAATGTGGATAACTGCTACCTTATCAGACTCCTTGACTCCATTACAAAGCTAAGAAAAATCCATCTATTGGCGAGTTTTGAGAAGATTTGTAGCTCAAGCTGATGTTCTGGAAGTAGGTTTGCTCGCTGATCTGGAAGGTTCATTTTAGACATTTCGTCACCGTACTAGGTAACATCTTCAGTGACCTCCGGATGAAGCATTGCTGATGATTCCTGCTTTCTATTTATATGTTTGGGTTTCTTTGGGTTGATGATGTCATTTCCTGTGATGGTGTCATTTCGTGTGGTGGTGTCATTTACTGTTTTTTTGCCTCAGGGTGTGGTAAATCAGGTCCAAGTCAATGTGTTTGTTGGTAGAGTTCCAGTTGGAATGCCATGCTTCTAGGAATTCTCGTCTCTCTCTCTCTCTCTCTCTCTCATTAATATCCTTACATACAGATGAGGAAGGACACCACTTCAACTGGGACAACACATCCATCCTAGGATAAGCCAAACAGAGACACGCACGAGAATTCCTAGAAGCATGGCATTCCAACCGGAAATATCATCAAACACATTGACTTCGACCCAATTTACCACCACCTGAGAAAAAGAACAGGAAATGACATCACCAACCCAAAGAAACCTAAACATATAAATAGAAAACAGGAATCATCAGCAATGCTTTGTCTGGAGGTCAGTGAAGACTTCACTGTATGGTGACGAAACGTCTGAAAATGAAACTTCCAGCTCAGATAGCAAACCTACATCCAAATCCATCTATTGTTTATTGCTTTCATACCTTGAAGTTTAACCCCTATACATAAACATGGATCATCTTTTGGATGATAATTGCAATAAAAGTACTTATCAGTCTCTCAAATTCAAAATTCTTTCCCCCAACTCATTCATCTGCATTAACATTATAATCCCCCACCTGATATGTTTTAGTCCTGTAACAAATTACATTAAACATTTTCACAACACACTGATACCCACTCATACCGAGACACATGAAAGTGCACTGACTGTAGAACACACACACACACAAAATAAACTTACTCCTAACAGTGTCACCCAAAACCATGAATAATACAATCCATAAAAGGGGCTTCTGAATGTCTTAAACTCTCACTATGCTTTGCACCAATTGCTTATCAATTTCTATTCATACAAACAACATCTCTTGTCAAAAATTCCTGACATACATTGACCAGTTCCCCGGTGTTAGAATGCATTTGGACTTCCATGCACACACAAACAATTAACTGGTTCCCAAAGTTTAAAGACTTTCTAAGGTACCAGCAGTTCAACACCTTTCTTCTCACATGCTGTTTCCGAATGAGACAATTCCTAGCAGCCAGAGTGCAATTAACTTCAAACATCAATCAAACTATACGACTGAATTAGTGCTCTGGTTCGCATTACGGTTTTAGAACTGAACTAGTAACTTGATGAGTATGTATGCATGCGCATGTGAGTTCAAACTCTATCGTGGAATGTTGTCATGGCTTTCAATTATGATAACAGTATGCAGGCTAACATCATCGTTATTATTATCAAATCATTCAATACTCTCTTAGAAATTCTGCCATACAGTTATCGAGCCTATTTGTCAGTGTCAAATATAAGGATTGACTTTTGTTATTTCTGTGTGTCTAAAAAATTGTGGATTGCAATGAGAAATAACTGTTTTTAAAAATAGGTATTTATCAGGATAGCTGCATAATTTAATGGCAAGGAATTTGATATATGTTGTGAACTGTTTTTAGAGTTGTGGATTCCTGCGATGTGCAGCTGATTGGTTTTCAGCTGAGAAGGGTGGAACCGCACAGAAAATCATGCATGCAACTATTCTCTTTAATCAAAGTCACCTGTTCTCTGCAGTAAATAATGGTGGTTAAACTTGAAGTCAACCAGTGACTTTTCCTGCAGAAGTTGCTGTGAGCTGTGACTTTCAAATTAATAAATAAGATGCATTCTACTAGTGGACTATCCATTCTGAGCTTCTGACAAACCAGTTCATTCGAAAAAAAACAATAGCCTATCTCGCCCCAACATCAGAAACAGGAAGCAAAGATCCCTGAACTGACTTTCTACCTCCAATAATAATCTATTTCCCCTATCTATTTGTCTGTGTTTGTGTGTAATGGGATGTTTAAGGCAATTAGAGTTTCAGTTAGTAATATTATATGGCAATGGCTTATATCTCTTTACCTGTAGCTATTGTCTAATTACTTCTAATTAATATTAATTCTTGGTCACTACAAAAACCTGATAAATGCTGACAATTGACCTTGGTCAGGAAACTAGCCAATTGGGTACCATGTACATTTTTATTATAAGAAACAATTGTTATGACTCCAGATTCAGCAGGGCTCAATTTAGAGTGCGCTATCACAGTAGTCATAATAAATACAGCTATGATGTCTTTCTATCATCAGGTGGTTTAACAAGCCTTTCAACTATAAAAACAAAGTCATTAGATGTTCTGATATCATGTTCTCAGGACTTCAGAAGAAAAGGCAATTCTTGAATTATATTCCAATAATACCTCAGCAAGGCCAGCTGCAGAAAGATGTAGTGACAACATGAATGTTTACATATGCTGTAAGTTTGGATACAAAAATTTATAATAGAAATACAAAAAATATACAAGTTTATCTAAAGAGAGAACAGAACTAACATTACAGATTCTGACGAAAAGATAACATAAGCAATGGGAGCAGTAATACATCATTCAATCCCTCATGTCTTTGCAGCCATTCCAAAAGATTATAGCTGACCTGCTCCAGGACTAACTCCTCTTTTGCACCAGCTCCCAATAGATTCATGAAATATTAAGGAATTGAGAGCTATCGACCTTCCCTATAAATACTTTCTGTGGTAGACTCCACAGGTGTCTGCAGTAAAGAATTCCAGACATCACTACCCTTTAGAAGAAGAAACTCCTTTGTGTTTAAGTATTAAATGAATTTCCTGTTATTCTCTATGTTGCTCAGTTTGAGATTTCCCCATTTGTGGAAACATCTTCTCCACAAACCAGGTTCTGACGGGTTTGACAGGTCATATGTTCCAATAAGATCACCCCTTATTCTTCTAAATTCTAATATCAAATCTGCTTAGCCATTCAAGATAAATTCAACTCCTTCTTCCCAGGTATGAGCCCAGTAAATTTCTTTTGAACTGCCACCAATGTATATCCTTTCTTTAGGTACCAGAAAACACTAATTCTGTTTCTCTCTCCACAGATGTTGATACTTCCAACATTTTTTTATTACCAGTTTAAAGCAACAAAATTGCATGAGGAACAAAATAACCACACTCCAACTGGGGAAGACACAAGCAATCTCCCTGAGGTAACAGTGGCTGAAGGACCTGAACTTAAGGGAATTTATATTTACCAGGAATTGGTGTTGGAGAGACTGTTAGGTCCGAAGGTTGATAAGTCCCCGGGGCCTGATGGTCTACATCCCAGGGTACTGAAGGAGGTGGCTCGAGAAATCGTGGATGCATTGGTGATTATTTTCCAGAGTTCAATAGATTCGGGATCAGTTCCTGCGAATTGGAAGGTGGCTATTGTTGTACCACTTTTTAAGAAAGATGGGAGAGAGAAAGCAGGAAATTATAGACCAGTTAGTCTGACTTCAGTTGTGGGAAAGATGCTGGAGTCTATTATAAAGGATGAAATTACGACACATCTGGATAGTAGTAACAGGATAGATCAGAGTCAGCCTGGACTTATGAAGGGAAAATCGTGCTTGACTAATCTTCTGGAATTCAGCTACACCAGTCAATGAAGGTAAGCATGCAGGTACAGCAGGTAGTGAAGGCGGCTAATAGCATGCTGGCCTTCATAACAAGACGGATTGAGTATAGAAGCAAAGAGGTTCTTCTGCAGCTGTACAGGGCCCTGGTGAGACCATACCTGCAGTATTGTGTCCAGTTCTGGTCTCCAAATTTGAGGAAAGACACTCTGGCTATTGAGGGAGTGCAGCGTCGGTTCACGAGGTCAATTCCTGGAATGGCGGGACTACCTTACGCTGAAAGACTGGAGCGACTGGGCTTGTATATCGTTGAGTTTAGAAGACTGAAAGGGGATCTGATTGAGACATATAAGATTATTAAAGGATTGGACACTCTGGAGGCAGGAAACATGTTTCCGCTGATGGGTGAGTGCCGAACCAGAGGACACAGCTTAAAAATACGGGGTAGACCATTTAGGACAGAGATGAGGAGAAACTTCGTCACCCAGAGAGTGGTGGCTGTGTGGAATGCTCTGCCCCAGAGGGCAGTGGAGGCCCAGTCTCTGGATTCATTTAAGAAAGAGTTGGATAGAGCTCTCAAGGATGGTGGAATCAAGAGTTATGGAGATAAGGCAGGAACAGGATACTGATTAAGGATGATCAGCCATGATCATATTGAATGGTGGTGCAGGCTTGAAAGGCAGAATGGCCTACTCCTGCATCTATTGTCTATTATAACTTTTGAAAACATTACACACAGTGTGCATTTCCTTTAATGAATGTTAGTGCTCTCGCAAAGATCTTACTCAACCAATTTTTTAACCCTACACTCCAAAGTGCACATAGTTATATCTTCATGCTTGCCCAGAATTTAACTTCAAATAAAGATTGATATCAAAACGAAATCAAGAAAAACGTAATCTTGATTCAGGCTCATCAAAATCTGAATAGCCGACACTCCCCAAATGAAAACACTTTCTTTCCCTGATTGACACATGAATATGATGAAAAACTAGTTTGTTTAATCATTTTTATCCTGTTTTCATACACATTACTGATTACATTCCAAAGGTTCAAAATCTATAACTGCTCAGAAATAGCTCCCACCTCTTGAGTTTTAATTAATAAACATAATTCGATAACCGTAAAGTCACTTCGGGAAGAGGATTAACTGATCCCTATTTCTTTTCAAATATCCGCGGCATCTTACTTCTATTTTACCCAACTTCCTGAGGTTGGGCGCACAGCGCTTGCAAATTGTGTGTTTATCCAAATCCACCCTAACTGGTGATCACGCTACAAGGCCTCCAAAGATAGTGAAATGGGGGCGGGGCAGGTGATGCAGAAGTGCAATATTACTTTCAACAAAATCCCTTCCAGATCATGTGAAGGATCGAAGTTACTTACGAGATGCAGCAAAGCAGGTAGCAGGGGCCTCCCCGCTTGCCCCGGCTCTGCAGACTCATGTGAGCCAAAGCACCGCGTAGGATAGAAACGGACGCTTGAGGAGTCGGGTACTCACCAGCCACGAGCCGGATTACGCAAAGCTTGTTGGCTCGTCGCAGCGAACATCCACGGTGTTTCAAAGAGGAGTCTAGCTACTGCAACTGCGATAATACACAACTGTCAGACATTGGCCCTAACGAACTCCAGGAGCCACCATGTCCAGCCCGAGGGACGACGGGAAGAGAAAAGCCAACGTCCGGAAGGAGGCAGGAGGCCCAAACCATTCGACTGGGCCCACGTCGGCCTTTCCTCACGTTTCCAGACAACCCGGACGGCAGATTAAAAAGTGTCTGTCGCTATTCCGAAACAAAACGAACACGACGATCAGATTTCAGTGTCTTGCCTGCTCGTTGCAGCCGCTGCTCGGAGTTGCGCGGGTGCAGTGGACTCGCCCTGTAACCATAGCAACAGCCACAACTAAAGATGGCGACTGCGTTGACGCTGAAGATGCAGCTGCAGGGACTGGAAGAGGAATTTTTCCGCAGAAACAGGTAAGGAAAGGAGAAAGCACTATGCAAAAAAGGGTAGAAGAAAGACCTTCACTGCCGTTGAGGAATTATTTACAGTTGCACCCCTTCCCCTGTCAACTCAAGATGGTTTCAAAAGTAGTGTGCGTGAGAGATTAACTGGTGTCCTGTGTTCTACTTTATGTAAAATGTGGCTAATGTCTTAGTAAAGATAGTCGAGAATGACATTAATGTTATACTTTCGTATGCTGCACCTGAAGGCTGCTCGGCTTTGACACTGGAACTTGAGTGGGAAGAGTTATTGCTGAATTGGAATTAACATACAGTACCTCACAGTTAATATATTTTGTTACATGCAGGCAGATCAGATTAGATAGTGAAATATGTGGATGAGGGAGTGGTGTGAGATCTATGGGTTTTGATTCGGGAAACATTAATTCGAGTACTGTAGAGATACGGAGCTGTTCCTTAGTAATGGGTGGACAAATACGAACTACGGATGCTGGAAATCTGAAACAAAAACAGAAACTCCAGTGGGTCACTGAACCCAAGACGCTAAGTCTGCTTTCTCTCCACAGATACTGCCAGATCAGCTGAGTTTTTTTTCCAGCGATTTCTGTGTTTTTGTTTGGGTGAAACTCTAAGTGAGTTGAGACCAGTGCCCTGATGACTAGAAAAACTTGTGGTACATCGAGCTTTAGTAACCTAAAGAAAATGTATAGGAGTAGGAACTGAGGTGGGAGGATTTAATAAAACGTAAATTATAATAGAATAAGGAAACCTATAAAGGCAATAGATAAATATAACAATTTCGTTAAAATAAGCAGTATGAAATGGAGACACCGAGCTGAACAAGGCTATGATTCATTAGATAGGGTAAAAACACGAGGTAAAAACAATGACTGCAGATGCTGGAAACCAGATTCTGGATCAGTGGTGCTGGAAGAGCACAGCAATTCAGGCAGCATCCGAGGACAGGCAAAATCAACGTTTCGGGCATGAGCCCTTCATCAGGAATGTAGGGGATGGGGGAAAAGGGGGTTGAGAGATAAATGGGGGGGGGGGGTGGGATGGGATGGGGGGGGAGTGGGACTGGAGGGAAGGTAGCTGCGAAGGCGATAGGTCTGTGATAGCGAGTTTGTTTCAGGACATGGTTGAAGAGCTTCAGGGCTGAGGAAATGATCTGGGAGTTGCAGTGGGAGAGAGACTCCCTGAGATTCTTGTAGAGAGAGGAGGAAAACTTCTTCAAGGCAGGCATCCTTGCAAGAGGATTCGCAGTAGGGTTAAAATCACGAGGTAAAAACAATGACTGCAGATGCTGGAAACATCTGCAGTCATTGTTTTTACCTCGTGATTTTAACCCTACTGCGAATCCTCTTGCAAGGATGCCTGCCTTGAAGAAGTTTTCCTCCTCTCTCTACAAGAATCTCAGGGAGTCTCTCTCCCACTGCAACTCCCAGATCATTTCCTCAGCCCTGAAGCTCTTCAACCATGTCCTGAAACAAACTCGCTATCACAGACCTATCGCCTTCGCAGCTACCTTCCCTCCAGTCCCACTCCCCCCCCCCCACCCCCACCCCCCCCCCATTTATCTCTCAACCCCCTTTCCCCCATCCCCTACATTCCTGATGAAGGGCTCATGCCCGAAACGTTGATTTTGCCTATCCTATGATTCATTAGAGACTAACTAGCATCTGACAAAAAAGTAACATTCAAAGATAAAGATATCTGAATATGTGAATAGATGAATTAGACAAAATAGATTAATTAAAAACACAAAACTAAATGGGTTTGATCCAGTATTCTTTGCCCTTTTCTTTCTGTCGGAAGTCACGAGACATCAGATTGTAGCCTAGCAAGTTTATTTGAAATCACAAGCTTTCCGAGTACTGTTCCTTCGTCAGCTTCGCTCTGCAACTACGCAAACTAAAAGTTCAAAGAGATTTAACTTTTTTTCTTCTTGTTTCACGGAATGACGCTGTTGTTATGAATGATTCAAGTACACCTACAATGCTGTTAGGAACAGTGTTCCAGGATTTTGATCCAGTGACGGTGAAGCAATGGTAATTTAGTTGCAAGTCAGGATGGTGTGTAGTTTCGAAGGGAACTTGCATGTTATTTGCTGTACCCATATGGCTGCTGTTTTTGTTCTTCTCTGGTGCTAGAGGTCACCCATCTTGCATATGGCATACGGTGTTGCAATTATGCATTAATGGTGAAGGGAGTGAATGTTTAACATAGAGTACGGGGTGCCGATATAACAGTTTGCCTTTTCCTGGATAACATTGGAGATCCACTACTCCAGGCAATTGGAGTGTATTTCATCATACTCCTGAATTGTACTTGTAAATGGTGTGTAGGTGTTAAAGATGGAAGGCAAGTTACTTACCTCTGAATTCCAAGTCACTGATCTGCTGTTTTATCCATGTTATTAATATGGATTGTCCACTTTAGTTTCTTGTTAATGGAAGTTGGTAATCAAGGATTCAACAATGCTAATGTCATTGAAGTGGAGATAGTTTTTGTCATAATACATTTAGGCTTGCCTAAATTTTTTTGCAGGTTTTTGGAAGTCTGGGAAGGAAATTGACTACTATCTCCAGGCTGTTCCCTTTCCATATCATGAGTAACCCTCAGCCTTCCATCTTTAGAGACCTTGAAATCCAGCCAACGTAATAAATCTGACTTACCTGAATCTGGAAACAATTGAGACCTTCACCCTGGGACTGATTGCAGTCCCAACAGTACTAGGCGACATGGTTGGTCAGTAGTTAGCACAGTTGCCTCACAGCCAGGGACCCTGGTTCAATTCCAGCCTTGAGTGGCTGTGTGGAGTTTGTGTGTTCTCCTGGTGTCTGTGTGAGTTTCTGCGTGCTCTGATTTCATTCCCACATTACAAAAATCTGCAGGTAAGGTGTATTGGCCATTCTAAATAATCTTTAGTGTCAAGGGGTGTGCAGGTTAGGTGGATTAGCTACAGTAACTGGATCCACTATGTGGAATAGAACATAGAAAAGTACAGCACAGAGCAGGCCCTTTGGCCCACGATGTTGTGCTGAGATTTAATCCTAATGTAAAATATAGTAACTTAACCTACGCACCCCTCAACTCACTGCTATCCATATGCATGTCCAGCAGTCACTTCAATGTCCCCAGTGACTCTGCTTCCACTGGCAACTGCTTCCACTCTGGCAATGCATTCCATGCATTCACAACTCGCTGCGTAAAGAACCTGCCTCTGACATCTCCTTTATACCTTCCTCCTAATATGACTCCTCATATGACTCCTCGTACCAGTCAATCCTGCCCTGGGGAAAAGTCTCTGGCTATTGACTCTATCTATTCCACTCATTATTTTGTACACCTCGATCCAGTCTCCTCTCTTCCTCCTTCTCTCCAGAGAGAAAATTCCGAGCTTATTTAACCTTTCTTCATAAGGCAAGCCCTCCAGTCCAGGCAGCATCCTGGTAAACCTTCTTTGCACCCTGTCCAAAGCCTCTGTATCTTTCCTATAGTAGGGCAACCAGAACTGGATACAATATTCCAAGTGTGGTCTCACCAGGGACTTGTAGAGCTGCAGCAAAACCTCGCGGCTCTTAAACTCAATCCTCCTGTTAATGAAAGCCAAAACACCATATGCTTTCTTAACAACCCTAGCCACTTGGGTGGCAACTTTGAGGGATCTATGTACTTGCACACCCAGATCCCTCTGTTCCTCCACACTGCCAAGAATCCTGTCTTTAATCCCATTTTCAGCATTCGAGTTTGACCTTCCAAACTGCATCACTTTTCATTTATCCAGGTTGAATTCCATCTGCCATTTCTCAGCGCAGCTCTGCATCCTGTCTATGTCGTGCTGCAGCCTGCAGTAGCCCTCTATACTACTGATGCCTCCAACCTTTGTGTCATCTGCAAATTTACTAACCCACCCCTCAACCTCCTCATCCAAGTCATTTATAAAAACTACAAAGAGCAGAGGCCCAAGAACAGAACCCTGCGGGACCCCAGTCCATACTGACCTCCAGGCAGAATACGTTCCATCTACAACCACTCTCTGCCTTCTGTCAGCCAACCAATTCTGAATCCAGATAGCCAAATCTCCCTGTATCCCATACTTCCTTATGAATGAGCCTACCATGGGAACCTGATCAAATGCCTTGCTGAAGTCCATATACACCACATCCACTGCTCGACAGTCATCGACCTGTCTTGACACCACCTCAGAACTCAATAAGATTTGTGAGGCATGACCCTTTAATCACACTATGCTTTGCCAAATAGTCATAAATCCTATCCCTCAGAATTCTTTCCAAAACTTTGCTGACCATAGACATAAGACTGACTGGTCTGTAATTGCCAGGGATTTCCCTATTTCCCTTCTTGAAAAGAGGAACAACATTTTTCTCCTTCCAATCCTCCGGTACGACTCCTGTGGAGAGTGAGGAGGCAAATATCCTCGTCAGCAGCTTAGCAACCTCCTTTCTCGCTTCCCGGAGCAGCCTAGGATAAATCTGGTCTGGCCCTGGGGACTTATCAATCTTAATGTTTTCCAAAATTTCTAGTACATCAACTTCATCAATCTTGATCTGGTCGAGACTGTATCCCAGCTCCTCCAAGTTTTCATTTATAACAAGTTCCCTTTCCTTGGTGAAAACCGAAGCAAAAAACTAATTTAGGGCTTCCCCTATCTGCTTGGACTCCATGCACAAGTTCCCTCCACTATCCCTGATCGGCCCTACCTTCTCTCTGATCATTCTCTTATTCCTCACGTATGAGTAAAATACCTTTGGGCTCTCCCTAATCCTTCTTGTCAAGCTTTATTCTTGCCCCCTCCTGGCTCTCCTCATCCATTTCTGAGCTCTTTTCTAGCAAGCCTGTAATCCTCTAAAGCTGTGCCAGATCCTTGCTTCCTCCACCTTGCGTAAGCTGCCTTTTTCCTTTTGACGAGAAGTTCCTCTGTTCTTATCCTCCAAGGTTCCTTAATCTTACCCCTTCTTACCTGTCTTAGAGAAACAAATGCGTACATCACTTGCAACAACTGCTCCTTAAATAGTCTCCACGTGTCTGCTGTGCCCTTTCTGTGGAACAATTGCTCCCAGTCTGTACTTCGCAACTCCTGTCTGATAGCGTCATAATTTGCTTTTCCCCAATTAAATATCTTCCCTCGGTAACTGCTCCTTTCACTCTCTAAGGCTATGCTAAATGTGAGGCAGTTGTGATCACTCACCAAAGTGCTCTACCAACGCGAGATCTGACACCTGTCTCGGCTTGTTGCCAAGCACCAAATCCAAAATGGCCTCTCCCCTCGTTGGTCTGTCTACGTACTGAGTAAGGAAACCCTCCTGAACACACCTGACAAAAAACGGCTCCATCCAAACCATCTGCACTTAGGAGGTTCCAGTTGATATTGGGCAAGTTGAAATCACCCATAACAACAACCTTGCTACTTCTGCATTTTTCCAGAATCTGCCCGCTTATGAAATCTTCAATCTCTGTACTGCTATTAGGTGGTCTGTAGAAAACCCTCAATGTGGTGGCTGTTCCCTTGCTGTTCCTAGCTTCCGCCCATACTGACTCAGTAGACAAACCTTCCTCAACAACCTTTGTTTCTGTAGCTGTGATGCACTCTCTGATTAGCAATGCTACACCCCCTCATCTTTTCCACCCTCCCTGTTCTTTTTAAACGTTGGAACATCAAGCAACCATTCCTGCCCCTATGAAACCCACATCTCCGTTATGGCCACAACATCGTAGCCCCAAGTACTGATCCATGCTCTAAGTTTGTCAGTCTTATTTTGGACACTCCTTGCATTAAAGCAGACACACTTTAACCGATACCTTTGTTTCATCACGTGAGAAACCTTCCTGATAGGTTCAATATATCCTGTTGCTGCCCGGTCTGCAACTGACCTCCTCTCAGACATGTGGCTCTGATTCCCACCCCCCTGCCAAACTAGTTTAAACCCTCATGAATCACATGAGCAAATCTCCCACAAGGACATTTGTGCCCCTCCAGTTCAGGTGCAACTGGTCCTTCACGTACAGGTCCCACCTTCCCTAGAAGGTATCCCAATGGCCTAGGTATCTGAATACACCTTTGTCATCACAAAACAAAACAAGTTTGAGAAAACTGACAACATCATCAACAACATCCTTACTGGCATAAATTTCACAAAATAGGAGGAGAACAACAACAGATTAGATGTCAGAGTGGAATGAACAGTTAATGGGGAATTGCAGACCAGTGTCTACAGGAAGACAACACACACATCAAATACTTAACTACAGAAGCAATCATCCCAACACCCACAAATGGAGCTGCATCAGGACATTATTTAAATGGGTCACAACACACTGCAGCACCCAAGAACCACAGTCCACCGATACTTGAATAACAAATGAAACAAGTAGACAACATGCCCAGAAACTCTAGTCACACTACCATACAAAGACATCTCGGCGATGATTACCAGACTGCTCTGACCCCTAGGCATCATGGTAGCCCACAAACCTACCACCATTTTGAAACAGCTACTGATTAACCTAAAGGACTATATACCAAACCAACAAAACATACGTCATTTACAAAATACCATACAAGGACTGTAGCAAATGTTACAATCGGACAGACAGGCAGAAAACTAGCCACCAGGATACATGAGCACCAACTAGCCACCAAATATCATAACCAACTATCACTAGTATCCATACACACAGACAAAGAGAGAGACACCAGTTCGAATGGGGCAATACATCCATCTGGGACAGGCTAAACAAAGACACGCACAGGAATTTCTTGAGACCTGGTATTCAAATCAGAACTCCAAACAAATAGATTTGGACCCCATTTATCAACCTCTGAGAAAAAGAACCGGAGATGATACCACCCACCTTAAGAGATCATGATGCAAACAGAAAGTGGGACAGAACACCAGCGCTTCACCAGAGGCTCACTGATGACGTTACGTAGCATGGTGACAAAATGCCTGAAAATAAACCTGCCAGCTTAGTGAACAAACATAAAACCTGAACCTCAACCTGAGCAACAAATCTTCTCAAAAATCATAAATGTGAGGTGTTGCATTTTGGAAAAGCATATCAGGGCAGGACTTACATGGAGTCATAGTCATAGTCATAGAGGTGCACAGCCTGGAACAGACCCTTCTGTCCAACTTGTCCATGCCAACCAGAATCCCAACCCAATCTAATCCCACCTGCCAACACCTATCCCTCCATATCCCTCCAAACCCTTCCTATTCATATACCCATCCAGATGCCTTTTAAATGTTGCAATTGTACCAGCCTCCACTACCTTTGGCAGCTCATTCCTTACACATACCATCCTCTGCATGAAAAAGTTGCCCCTTAGATCTCTTTTATATCTTTCCCCTCTCACCCTAAACCTATGCTCCCCCACCCCCAGGGAAAAGACTTTGTCTATTTATCCTATCAATGCCCCTCATGATTTTATAAACCTCTATAAGGTCACCCCTCAGCCTCCGATGCTCCAGGGAAAACAGCCCCAGCCTGTTCAACCTCTCCCTATAGCTCAACTCCTCCAACACATAGTAAGGGCCTTGTCAGTGGTGCTGAACAAGGAGACTTTGGAGTGCAGATTCATAATTCCTTGAAAGTGAAGTTCCAAGTAGACGGGATAGTGAAGAAGGCATTAGGCATGTTTGCCTTTCTTGGTCAGTGCATTGAGTATAGGAGTTAGGCGGTCTTGCTGCAACTTCAGGACATTAGTTAGGCCACCTTTGGAATAGTATGTGTAATTCTGGTCTCCCTCCTATCAAAAGGATGTTGTGAAACTTCAAAGGTTCTGAAAAAATTTACAAGGATGTTGTCAGAGGTTGAAGGGGTTGAACTATAGAGAATGGCTGAATGTGCTGGGGCTATTTCCCCTGGAGTGTCGGAAGCTGAGGGGTGATCTTATGGAGATTATAAAATCATGAGGGGCATGGAGACGGTGAATAGCCAAAGTCTTTTCCCTGGGGCGGGGGTGTCCTAAACTGGAGGACATAGGTTTAAGATGAGAGAGGAAAGATTTAAACAGGACCTAAAGGGCAACTTTTTCATGCAGAGGGTGGTGCATGTATGGAATAGGCTGCAAGAGGAAGTGGTGGAGGCTGGTACAGTTATGACATTTAAAAGGCATCTGAGTGGATATATGAATAAGAGGGGTTTAGAGAGATATGGACCAATTGCTAGAAAATGGAACAAGATGATTTAGGATATCTGGTTGTTAAAGTACCTATTCGAGATGCTCAGGGAATCCCTGATGGACTCTATCGGTATCCTCTCTTGATTCGTCCCAGAGATCGTACTCTGTGGTAATCTGGAATGTAAAACTCTTCCAGACCATTTAGTTTAAATTATTACCTTTATTTACCAATGGCATCAATGTTACACTGTAATAAAGATACCTACAAGCCAGGCTTGAGCTAAGGTTCTAAATCCTTTGTAGAGTAGCAGCACATCCCTTATCCCTAAGAGCTCTCTCCGGCTACTCCCCTTATTGTTGCCAACGAGCTATTTTTATACAGAAGTTGGTATTAAAATTACAAAAACACATGTCATTAATCAGATAAGCAGCAATAAAATGGCAAAAGTTTGCAGAGGAAGAGAAACTCATTGACAGGTCTGAGTACGCTTGACTAATTAAGCTACATGCACATCAAAGTGGGAACCCTGGACCAAGTCAGGCCAGATGGTCAATTTTGGCTAGTACATTATAACGAGAGACTAGTCTAAATTATGCGGAAATGGTCATGAGGTAATCTTGCTCAGTTAACATGTCCAGTTTCATTGTCCTACAAAATGGCTTTTTCTTTTACAATCATCTTAGATTCCCAGAATGCAAATTAAATTCATAACATTCCCGGATCTCGGGGTCCAGGGAACAACACACAACATTCAATCCATTACAAGCCAGTGTTTACTCAAATCAGACTATAACTAGTTAAACTTTCCACCAGCTTTCGTCATGACTGTGTGTGTCTCTCTCTCTCTCTCTCTCTCTTTGTGTCTCTGTGTCCCTTGAACCCTTCAGTCAGTGAATGTCATTTACATAAAACTGTTTTCTCTCTCACTCACACATGAACATCTTCCAATTTTCAGCCTTTGTGTTCTCCTAGCCTGTAAGGGTGATGAGACATTCACTTCCCAGAGCAGTCAGTTCAGTGTGGTATACATGAAAATGTATCAGGATTGTTCTATTACGTACATATTCCACTCAGCTTATTAAATTATAAATTCTTTTCCTTCTGAGTATGTGTTTTGTTAAGAGTCTTTGATATAAACCAGCAATTTAGTTATCCGACACTCTACTGTGAAATATGCACACCTCCAGCCTCTGGTGTGAGAAGGAAGTACTGCCACACATTCCACAAGTGAATAAATGTTATCAACTGATTTACACCGATCCATTGACACTAAGAATACATGTCACTGGTTCTTTTGAACAAGCACTTTCTCGCATTCTCTGCAGCAAATGTGTCACATAGAAGGCTACGTGCTTACTTATGGTTGACATGGACAAATTGAACTGTAGAATGTGTTTCCATGCTGTTTAGCTCTATGACTCAATACCAACACCCGCTAAGAGTTTCCAGCAATTTCTAGCTTTAAAATAATGTTTCTTTTGTTATTTTGGGAGATTTTCTAAAAAAAAAATATTTTTTTATTATATAAGCAAAGCAATTTGGTTCTTCCATCTTGCTATAATGTATCCATAACCAATATTATTTTTTAGCATTGCAGAAGAAAACCGATTACGAGAACATTGCGCTGCTGTGAAAATCCAAAGCTATTTCAGAGGGTTTAAGATTCGAGCACATATCAGGTACAGTCAACCTAATTAAACCTAAATCAGTATTTCAACAATCATAATCTATTAATGTATCTTTACCGTATCCAATACCTTGCTTCATGTTTATCAAGCTTTTGTCACACTTCATTTTAACATTTTTCTAATATAAATCTCCGCAGCTACATTAATTATAAACACTGCACATCTATGCCATATGATGTGACTATAGCTGCCTCACATTTATCTGAAAAGGATTCTAGTGCATAAAGCTCACTTAAAAGCTCCTCAACCTATGACAGAGCCATCTATATTTTGGAATTGCTTTGCCCAGTCTAGCTGCAGGAACGTCAGTAACATTGTTGTGGCATCCTCTGGAATTTCATATATACAGGCAAAGTATAGAAGGCTGGTTTGAATGGAATTTCTTTGGTGCAAATGTACAAATCTATCACCTCTGATCTTTGCTTTGCAGACCCTGGAATTCAAGGCAATCATAGCTGCATATAAATTAGATTATTAACAAATGCATCAGTATAAACAGACACGTGAAGAGCCATCATGTAGACCAACAAGGCAAAAATGACACTGGTACTGTGTGCTGCTAAAAAAGATGCAGCAAAAGTAGTTTTACCAACAAGAATTTAAATAAAGAGAGCAATGCTTCAGTACAGCCCTTTCAAGTATACATATAGCGATTTGATGCTTAGAGTTCATGTTATGGAGATGTCTCATCATTAATGATCTGATTCATATACAAATAAATGAGATCGACAGATATCCTAAACTATAAAAGATTTAGGACTAAATTTGGACCAGATATTAATTTTGAAAATTTAAAATTTTAGAATTTGCAGTTATACTTGGTCATCTCTACCTTTTGTTCAAATCCAGTTTGTGACTTTTGCATCTGATTTATATAATTAATTAATGTGGAAGAAAGAATTGAGTGTCTTTTCTTGAGCAGGGTATTGATTAAATTGTGTATTTTGAACATTTGTCCTAAAATTTAATGTGAATTTAATTGGTATAAAAAAACGATAAGTAGAAGTGGTTTAACACTGATTATCACTTTTTGGAAAACCATGATAGTCTGGTGCATTTGCACACTGTCCTAAGGAGTTACTTTCCTTTCAAATCTTGATGTTCAGATTTTTTAATACTTTGAATTCATGCCCGGGGTCTAATAAAACAATGGAAAGATAAGCAGGATTGATTAGCATCTACAAGGGTAAAATACAGACATAATACCACGTCTCAAAACTCATAAAGGTTATCCACACTATTACAGAGCTTCTTTTTTATTTTCTCTTCTCCTCCCACCCAGCCAGACATCATTTGTCATATTTCTAACTTTCGTCAGTTCCAATGAATGATTCCATAACTTAAACGTGAAATAGTTTCTTTTCACCGATGCTATCTAACCTTCTGACCATTTCTGGCATGTATAGTTTATTTTCTACTGCAACATTTGATGCAGTAATGCTTCTTCCAAGCGAAATGCTTCTTCCAAGTGAAACAACAATTTACATAATCCTTTCAACTAGCATGGAATATTCGCTATCTGTTTGGCGGTCTGCTTTATTTTGGTGAAATCAAACTTTTTGCAAGCATGACCCCCAGCTTCCTGCCTGTTAACAGTTAAATTCTCCACTTTGCACCAACTCTATTTCAGTCCTTGACCTGCACAGTGTTCTACAGAAGCTCAGCTTAAGGTTGAGGACAGCATCACATTTTTCACTCTGTCTTTTGCACTTAATATTGAGTTCAGCAATTCTTAATCATTACGTCTACCTTAATGCTGCATTTTATTTTCTCTTGTTTCTTTGTTCCTTTACTTTGCATTCTGCAGGCTGTTATTCAGCCACTCATGTCTCATCCATACACTTTTGACCCTTTAAATTTACTTGCTATTCCAATTTCTTTGGCTTTTGTACAATATGACCTTTTGTCATTTAATCTCTCCTGCCCTCTAACCTATGGCAGACCTTCTGTTTTGTTGTTCTTCTCACCCACCCCACCTTTCAATTAATCAAAAACTACTACTTTGTTCACTTTCCTCAATTATAATAAAAGGTCACAAATTTGAAATGTTAAGATTGTACCTCCTCACAGGTGACCTGTTGGATATTTCCAACACTTACTGTCCTTAAATTGAAAGATCATGAAAATAACTTGCAGTGTAGAATCACAGAAGTTTGTCATTTTTGAATTTTTGGTGCAATCCAGAACTAATCTCATTAGTTTTTTTCCAAATTTCCCTGCATTCATATCCACTTCAAATATTTATTATTTTCTTTTAAAAGATATGATGGTCTCTGACATAAATGTTTGTTCTTGTAAAACCAACCTGCAGTGTAAAGAGAATTTTTCAAAGCATTCTTTTCCCTGTCATACTCACAATTTTAAATTGATTACACTCCACAATCAAAGGAAATTGTTCTTCCCTGTTCACTTCATCAAGCCCTTCTTAATAGTTAAATAAAAAAGCCTGCTTGGCCTCCTGTTTTGCAGCTTTCAACATTATTGATCTCACCATCTTCTTCAAAAACTCGACATTGTTGTCCAGCTTGGAGAGACTGTTTTTTTTTAGATTAGATTAGATTACTTAGTGTGGAAACAGGCCCTTTGGCCCAACAAGTCCACACCGACCCGCCAAAGCGCAATCCACCCACACCCATTCCCCTTTATTTACCCCTTCTCCTAACACTACGGACAATTTAGCTTGGCCAATTCACCTAACCTGCACATTTTTGGACTGTGGGAGGAAACGGGAGTACCCGGAGGAAACCCACGCAGACACTGGGAGAATGTGCAAATTCCACACAGTCAGTCGCCTGAGGCGGGAATTGAACCCGTGTCTCTGACACTGTGAGACAGCAGTGCTAACCACGTTGCCACCGTGCCGCCCAGTTTCTCATCAGCTTCCATGCTTTTTAATCTAATAAACAGCCAAAGTTTTGTTTGCAATATCTTCTCCTTACTGTTCCCACAAAATTATTTTGTGTGCCCTCAATGATCTATCCTTCACCACCTCTTATTCCTCATCTACAAGTTGCCCCTTGGCAACAAAATCCAAAAGGCCTTAGTTTTCCCAAATGCAGTGATGGCACCTAGTTCTATCTCATCACCATCACTTCCACCTCTAATGTTGCTAAGTTATCAGACTGCTTATCTGACATCCGCAACGGAATGACCAAAACTTTTCTTTATTAAATAGTGGGAAGATTGGAACCATTGTTCTCAGTCCCCAATAAAGCTCTATTTCCAAAGTACTAAGTCCGTCTCTGTTCCTGGCAAGAGTCTGAGGCTAAACCAGTCTATTTGCAACCTTGCTCAAGCCATGTTTGACCCAAGATGAGCTTCTGGCCATATGTTCATACCATCATTAAGACCTTTTGTAACATCACCTGACGTCATGTTTGTCCCAACTTATCTTTCTTGTTGCCTCAAGATTTGTCTATTCCAATATACTTTTGGCTGGCGTCTCACATTTTGCTCTCTCCAAACTTATGCAGTGGAGTTTTAGATAGCCTCAGCCTCATGTCATCCCTTAATCAGCACCCCATCACCTTATTTTCAAATTCCTCCACAGCCTCCTTTTTCTTTTTTCTTCCAGCACTGCTAAGCACTCATTTTGCGCATCCCTGATTTTAACTGCTACACAATTCATAGAATCATAAAATCCCTACGCTGTGGGAACAGGCCATTCAAGCCTATCAAGTCCACAATGATCCTCTGAAGAGCATCCCACCTGGACCCAACCCCTAACCTATCCCTGTAACCCTGTATTTCCTAGTGCTAATCCACCTAGTACTATTGCCAGAATATTGTCAGGGCATAAAGTCTTTATAGTATCGAGTGTATCCAGCAGTTTCTTGATTCAAAATGAAGTGAACTGAATTGGCTGAAACCTGGCATCTGTGATGCCAGGGTGCTCTGGAGAAGGTCAAGATAGGTCATCCAGGCGGAACTTCTAGATGAAGATTGTAGCAAATGCTCCAGCTTTACTTTTTGCACCGATGTGCTAAGCTGTCCCATTATTGAAGTTGGCAATACTTGAGTTGTTTAGTTGTCCACAAACTTTCCCGCCCAATGTGGCAGGACTGTAGAACTTAGATCTGGCCCATGTGCTGTGGAATCGCTTAGATCTGTCTATTACTTGCTGCATATGATATTTGGCACACAGATATGTTGTCGCTTCGAAGTTGATAGCTCATTTTTATGTCTGGCTATTTCTGTTTCTGGCATATCCTATCTTGTTCACTGTACAAAGTTGCTTCCTTACCTTGATGGTATTGGTAAAGTTGGGAATATGGGGAGAGTTGAGTGTGGTGCTGGAAAAGCACAGCCAGTCAGGCAGCATCCGAGGAGCTAGAGAATTGACATTTTGAGCATAAGCTCTTCAACAGCTCTTCTACATGCCAATATTTCTTTCCTTAGATAAGGGGCCTGAAACCGTTCATGGTATGCCAGCTCTAGTTTGACTGGAGCCTTGCATATTTTTAGCAAAACCTTCCAACATTTATATTCCATTTCCTTTGAAATACAGGGTAACATTCCATTTGTCTTCCTTATTTCCTGCTGAATTTAGAGGCAAGTTTTTTTTGATTCATGAATGAGCACTCTGAAACCCTTCTGTTTTGTGACTTACTGCATTCCTTCTCAATTTTAAGCTGTTTACTGGTCATCTAGTTTTCCTGCTAAAATGCAAAACCTCACATTTTCCCTTTATATTCATCTGACTAGTTTGTTACTACTCACTTAACCTGTCTTTATCCCTCTGCAGACTCTTTATGTCATCCTCATTACTTGTCATCCCACCTATTTTGTTCCTCCCCAAACTTGGCTCGAGTGCACTCACTTTCTTTACCCAAGTCATTGTTACAAATAATTGTGGCCTCAGCACTAATTCCTGTGGCACTGTACTATTTGCAGGTTGCAGACGTAAAAATGATTCCTTATCCCAACTCTCTATCTTCTATAAGGTCCTGATATTGGTGATCCCATAGGTGTCCCATTGATTTGTTTACAGATCTTGTCATTGAAGGTGAAGTTGGTTGTGAGGCACAGGTTTGAGGATTCTGTCCTTGCTGATGGAGTTGGTGCTGTCAGGTGTTTGTGTCCTTGGTTCATCTAGCAGTGAGGCCAGTGTTTCTTTGACTAGGGTGATATTTATTGATAAACATCGTATTCAGGAACAACAACCGATAAGCACAGTCCACCGATTCCTGCACAACAGACCCAAACAAGAAGACATAACACGCCCAGACAGTTTATCCACCCTGCCATACATCAAAGACCTCTCTGAGATGATGACCAGACTACTCCGGTCCCCACACCAACAACCAGCGGAATGAACGTCATATACAAAATACCCTACAAGGACTACAACAAACATTACGTTGGACAAACGGGCAGGAAACCACCAGGATACATGAACACCCACTAGCCATCAAAAGCCACCAACTGTCACTGCTATCCATACACACAGACAAAGAGGGACACTAGTTCAACTGGGACAATGATCCTGGGACAACTAAACAAAGACACACAAGGGAATTCCTAGCGTCCAAACTAGAACTCCATTCACAAACATATTTACCAACCTCTCAGAAACAGAACCGCAATTGATATCAAATACCACAACAAACCAAGACAGATAGAGAAATAGCAAGCACGGCAGAACACCAACACTTCATTGGAGGCTCAGTGATGATGTTACCTAGCATGGTAAAGTTGGTGGGTCCAATCACAAACTGCCAGTGGTTGGGACCTAGAGACCAAAATGACAAGTGGTTGTTCTCTAACCTATCCTTTTAGCCAAGAAGGACGTGCAGTACGAAAAGAATACAAGGAGTAAAACTGGGGAAGAAAATAGTAGTTTAAATGAAGTGTTTACCAAACTGAAAAGAAACACTTTACTGGTTATAAACTTAAAACACAATATATCAATCTACAAAATGGCATCAATTCATGACAATTACATTAGCAATCTTTCCACAATTAACTGGGACCTCCTCACTAATCTGCTCCAGGCCTAGTCAAGGTGGCGACAAACAGATCCTGGTAGCGGGCAACTGAGGAGTATGGTTAGTCTGACTGCCTGCCCTTCATTTGTGGTTGTGTACATTCCCAGTCGTCCTTGGAGAGGCTTGCAGTATCCATGGGCACACTTGAGGACATGAATGGGCTAGTTGTTACTTCAGGGGTTGCATTATTATTATAAATATCCAAAATGAAATATTTTCATTTTGAATGATTTGTTGGAGTGCTCCTTTAAAGGATCAGCAGTCTTTAGTTCAGTTTAATTTTACACTGTTTTTAAAAGAGCTTCCATGTCTGATGGATAAATTTCTCTCCCTAAGTTTGCAGTCTTGTTATAGTAGAGGTAACATGGCATCTTGGAAAACTGCATCATTGACAGAGTCGAACAGGATTTTCCCCTGTGATGTAGGACCCAGATGTCAGTGTCAAATAGGGGTCATAACCTGCGCTGTGGGGGTAACAGTCACTTGGCATTGATTTTCCTAAAAATGGGCCAATTAGTAGCCACAGGGCAGACTCACCATCCAATTAAGCAGGTTGGCTTTCAACTGGAGAGCCAAGAGGTTGCTCTTTATCTCGGAAGAAGGTTAAGCCTGCAGTTTAGAAAGATGGAGACAGAACACTTCTGTTTTGAGGTGCTGTCTCTGCATATTTTAAAACTTAGAAATTGAAAGAAAGAGCTTAGCTGCCAGGCCATTGCTGTGAAAAGAAAACCCCCACCACCAGTGATGACATGTAGTTGAATCCAGGCAAATAGAGACCCTCAACTTAACCCATGCAAATTTTATGAATTCAACCACCCCATCCCCCAATGTCTTCTGGCCTAGATCCAGACATATCAGTGGGCCTGTAGGACAAATAGAAAATTCTACCTACTTCTGACAATCAGCTGTAAAGGGACTTCTAATCCCTTTAATGGATTCCCGCTGCTTGCAGAAGTGGCTCTTCAGCTGCTGATCCTGTCTCCAAAAAATAATGCCAAGAAGCAATGGTGATAGTAAATTTACATGCTCGCTAGTGGCATAAATGTTCATACCCACCTATCTCTGTAGTGTTCTCATCTGCGGTCAGAAGTCCTACCACAGTGCCAACAAAGAAAGGCATGCAATTGAGCGTAGCACCTTATTGAATTCTTGTAGGGAACTTCTGTTCTGATATGATGTTGCTGCCCTATATCATGTAAGGTAGGTACCTTTGAAGAAAGCTACTTTTAATTGAAAATTTTCAGATTATAAAATTTATCAGAAAATTAATAACGTTAAAACTATTTTCTTCAAAAGATACGTGCAGAAAATTGCAATCATCATTCAGAAAACATGGAGAGGTTATCGTAGCAGAATGGAATTCAGAAGCATGGTTCAGGTAAAGACCTTGATTCTATTAGGCAATTCTAATTAACTTAGCTCTTGACAAAGATGCATTAAAAATGGAATGATGTTTTATTTTCATTTAAAGAACTTCAATCTTCATGTTAATTAATTTTAATTTTATGGACAAAATCTGGATTTATTACAACCTACTGGAATTTTAAATACAAATATTTGGATATTTAGCCAAGCTAACATACCTCTAGGTTTGGTAGTGCCCAATTTTCATGGACACATTCTGATCCAGAATTGTTTGAGCCATGCATATGTATTTGTGAGAAATAGTGCTATTGATGCTATCCTAGTTTTAAAATAGTATCATTTGTGCAGTTAGTATCTACTGGAAGGATGCAGAGCAGGCAGATTGTGCCAGCCTTCAGTGTGCAAGACTCATTTGATGACATAGCTGTAATTTATGGAGCTCCGTGCTCCAGCCAACACTCTTAAGCTTGTAGAGGTGAACATGTTAAGCACCAAGCAGAATCCCACTTCTCTTCACCTTTCTTCCCAACACCTCGTCCCCACTGCCTAATTTAATAGAACTGTCAAGTATTTACAGTTTTATTATAAGATGTTTTCTTATCTAAATTACATGGAGTATACAGCACATAAACAGGCAATTCAATCCAAAAAGCAATTACACCCAGTCTAACATTTTATGTTTCAACTGAATCTCCACCCCTTCTTCCTTATTTAATTCCATCCGCAAAACTTTCTATTTCCAACAGCAATTAAAGAGAGAGCCAATATTTAGACTGTTTGAGAGGAGACTGGTGATTGGCTGGCAAGTGGACACAGATTGAGGGAGGTGATGCCATGAAGGATATATCAATTAATGATGATTGACAGTTTTGATGTGATTTCTCAAGATGCCTTTACTAATGAACCAGTGATTGGCAGTCACCTGCTTGGCGAAAGTGAGGACTGCAGATCAGAGTCAAGATTAGAGTGGACTGGAAAAGCACAGCAGGTCAGGCAGCATCCGAGGAGCAGGAAAATCAACGCTTTGGGCAAAAGCCCTTCATCAGGAAAGAGGCTGGGAGCCTCCAGGGTGGAGAGATAAATGGGAGGGGGTGGGGCTGGGGAGAAGGTAGGTAAGAGTGCAATAGGTGGATGGAGGTGGGGATGAAAGTGATAGGTCAGAGAGGAGGGTGGAGCGGATAGCTGGGAAGGAAGATTGGCAGGTAGGACAGGTCATGAGCTTGGTGCTGAGCTGGCAGGTTGGAACTGGAGTTGGGAGGGGCGGGAAAATGAGGAAACTGGTGATGTCCACATTGATGCTTGGAGTTGAAGTGTTCTGAGGCGGAAGATGAGGCGTTCTTCCTCCAGGTGTCTGGCGGTGGGGGAGTGGCGGTGAAGGAGGCCCAGGACCTGCATGTTCTTGGCAGAGCAGGAGGGGGAGTTGAAATGTTCAGCCATGGGACGTTGGGTTTGATTGGTGCGGGTGTCCCGGAGATGGTCCCTAAAGCCCTCTGCGAGAAGGCGTCTGGTCTCCCCAATGTAAAGGAGACCACATTGGGAACAACAGATATAATAAATGTCATTGGTGGATGCGCAAATGAAACTTTGGATGCGGAAGGCTCCTTTGGGGCCTTGGATGGAGGTGATGGGGAGGTGTGGGCACATGTTTTGCAATTCCTGAGGTGGCTGGGGAAGGTGCCAGGAGGGGAGAGTGGGTTGTTGGGGGGGGCGCGTGGACCTAACCAGGTAGTCACAGAGGGAACGGTCTTTGCGGAAAATGGATATGAGTGGGGAGGGATATGTATTGCTGGTGGTGAGGTCCATTTGTAGGTGGCGGAAATGACAACGGATGATGCAGTTTATGTGGAGGTTGGTGGGTGGAAGGTGAGGACCAGGGGTGTTCTGTCCTTGTTGCAATTGGCGGGGTGGGGTTTGAGGGCAGAAGTGCGGGATGTGGATGAGATGCTTTGGAGGGCATCTTCAACCACATGGGAGGGAAATTATGGTATTTAAAGAAAGAGGCCATCTGGTGTGTTCTGTAGTGGAACTGGTCCTCCTGGAAGCAGATATGGCAGAGGCGGAGGAATTGGGAATACAGGATAGCATTTTTACAGGAGGTAAAGTGGGAACAGATGTAATCCAGGTAGCTGTGGGTGTCGGTGGGTTTGTAAAAAATATCAGTATTGAGTCAGTCATCATTGATGGAGATGGAGAGGTTCAGGAAGGGGAGGGAGGTGTCAGAGATGGTTCAGGTGAATTTAACGTCAGGGTGGAATGTGCTGGCGAGGTTGATGAACTGCTCAACGTCTTCACGGGAGGATGAGGTGGCTCATCAGTGTAGTGGAGGAAGAGGTGGGGAGTGTTGCCAGTGTAATTACAGAAGATGGACTGTTCTACGTAGCTAACAAAGAGACAGGCTTAGCTGGGGCCCATGCGGGTACCCATGGCTACCCCTTTGGTCTGGCGGAAGTGGGAGGATTCGAAGGAGAAATTGCTAAGGGTGAGGACCAGTTCAGCCAAACTAATGAGAATGTCAGTGGAAGGGTACTGGTAGGGACGTCAGGAGAGGAAGAAACTGAGGGCTTGGAGGCCCTGGTCATAGCGGATGGAGGTGTAGAGGGATTGGATGTCACCTGCTATGTTGAGTTGAAATAGGTGCAGTAACTTCTGTCTGCAAAAAAAAAGACCTTGTTCATTAATACACAAGTGCATTCAACTGCAAGCCCAGTTGACAATCCTAAATCAGTTAATGTAATTCTTTGCACAGTCTATATTATACATCAAATGTTGTAAGATTGTGGATTAACATCTCATTTTGGACATTGTGTTGCAAACTTTGCAATGTACTTTGATCAGTACATTGCTTGTTCTGAACAGCCAAAGGTATGTGCTGTTTGTTAGGATCCTCCAATATTGGGGATGTTCAGTCTAGATACTTGGTATCATACCAACACTGAAATTCATACACCACATTACTCACTTGTCTGCAGGTAGAATGTCTTTTTGGTTTGTCATCAGCATCCTGTTAGTGGCAGACACCATTCACGTGCCTGCTATAGCTTACGTGTAGCTGCCTGCTCATTCTTGATGAAGGGCTTTTGCCCGAAATGTTGATTTTCCTGCTCCTCAGATGTTGCCTGACCTGCTGTGCTTTTACAGCACCACCCTAATCTTGACTCTTCTGTGTAGCTGCTATTCACCTGTTGCTCAAACCTTTGAGATTCCATACTATTACAGAATAATGTGCAGTGGATTGGGCAGTAGCAAACTGATTGGTTTCCTTTACATCCATTCTGACTGCCTTTCTCTGTCTTCCTGCTCCAATGTACTTCTGCAAACTGCAGGATGGTTGTTGGAAGGCTACTAACTTTCACAACTAGAATGACTAGGGCTAAGAGACGAAAATCAGTAATGCTGAGAGAACAAGACAAGTTTCTGTTAATGTGCCAGTGCCACTCAATCAGGGTGATGCCTCAGCCTCATGCCATCATGGTAATCTGATGGTGAACAAGACAGTCTGCAGCATTCACAACCATATTGGCAGTTGTTGGACCTTGCATAACAGTTTGAGCTTGCATCAAGTTTAGTTGACCTGACACGCAAGGAATCTCAACTTTTGTAGCAAGACTTCTAGTGGCATCCACCATGATCTGCTTTGTCATGTTTGGGACCACCAAGTGGACAAAAGGATTTGATCATGCTAGAAAGGATGGAGTTCCAGTTCTGCTCAAAGTATTGTGCCAAGTTGGTACCGGAACCTTCCATTCCCTTGACTGCTTTCTGGCAGGCGTTCCATGCTTCAAGTGTTTCATTGTGTGTACACATCAGCTTTTTTCTATATCCTTGCCCATTGCAGTATTTCAGAGCACAATGTTAAGATCTCAACACCTTGGTGAGCTCACCTCTGCCTTATTCCAATCCCCAGCCCTGAGCACATTTGTGGGACACTGGGAATTGTTTAGGGAGAAGGTAGAAAGGCTACATTCTGCATAAATCTAGAATTAAGGAAAAAGATTGATCTCTAGTTTCTTACACTATCATTAGGCTTTGTATGTCTTGACAGATGCAATCCATTTGTGGCTGGTGTCGCATCAGATGCAGACCCTGCTTCTAAGCTATCCTCTTGATAATATGTGCAAAGTTGAGCTGTGTTTACAAGTATTAAATGTGAAGTACAACATTATGCTCTTGTCCCAATGCCTAGTGAGGTTGTGATTCTTGGGTATTGGATAAGTAAAAAGTCACGGGGAAAGGTTGTGATGAGGAAGTAGGGATTAAAGTAAGAGGAATATGCTTATGCCATCTGCAACTTGTAGGCAGAAGAAATTCTGAGATGAGGAAAAGTAGGATATGAGGAGAAGGATACCATTGTTTTGATTGGATTCAGCCAAGACTACTTTGCAGTTGGTAATGTTTCCTGTGTTGCCCCCTGTGAATTACAGGATAAAAGGCTACCTCTCTCCATCTGGTTAATGCCCGCTGCTCTTGTGTATAACCTGCTCTTGACAAGGAAGAAAGAACTGTGTCATTGAGCATGATTTGACGTGATTTGAGCAGTGACTGAGTCTGATTTAGTTGGAAGATATGGTATTTGAGGGGGCATTCACTGAGCTTGCCTGCTCATGTAAGATCATTAAACATCTTGCAACTCTGCGTTCATTGCATTGACTTCCATATCTGTCTGTTCCCACTCCCTTCCAAATCTGTGATTGTATGCTGTCTTGACTCCCTCTGGAAAAGGTAGACACTTCTCCTTTCCACCACCAATGTAACATTGGAAAACATCAGTTCCCATCCACTCCTATGTTCACCTGTTCTCTTTTTCAAAAGTCACTTAAAGCTTATAACCCTGATAGTTTATAGTGGGCGGCACAGTGGTTAGCACTGCTGCCTCACAGTGCCAGAGACCCAGGTTCAATTCCCGCCTCTGGAGACTCTCTGTGTGGAGTTTGCACATTCTCCCCGTGTCTGCGTGGGTTTCCTCCAGGTGCTCCGGTTTCCTCCCACAGTCCAAAAATGTGCAGGTTAGGTGAATTGGCCATGCTAAATCTCAGTCCAAGGTTTCTTTAATGTTAGGTGGAGGGAGAGAACCCACACTTTCTGACAGCCTCCAACTGTTCTGAGGGCCGGGTATATTTTGCTCCTACCTCATTCATGAGTTTGCCGCTTTCCTGTGGTTGATGTGCTTATTCAATAACTGCCTCACCTACCCAACTTTGTACGTCATGGAACCCATCCTCACATCGACCATGCCTCTTTACCATGCAGGATCATCCCTGAGGTTGCAATGCCAAGCTTTGTCCCCTGAAGTAAACTGTCTCTCTTGCTGAGAGGAATCTTGTTTCCAGCATTGATGCTCCACCTCGCCCCCCCCCCCCTTCCCCATTGGGGTTCTGGAGAGATCAGATTTAATCTGGTGCAGAGTATTTGCACATTGGTAACTCTCCTGGAGCTGTCCCTGTAGTTGCATGAAGGGTGATTTGACAATCAGGATTGTTTGGTATCAAGTGAAGCTGTGAGCTATTTCTTTAAGTCTGGCTTCAAAGTTTGGACTGCGCTTTACACCAGACCGTTAGATGATGGATAATATGGAGCTGTCCTTGTATGCCAAATGTCATTTAGGCAATATATGAATTCCTTCATGGTAAATGAAGGCCTGTTGGCTGTGACACTTCCTGGAGTCAGATCATTGCAAAAGGTATTCACTGCTTTTCTATCTTTGTCCTCATGTTTGACTAATAAGCCCTGCACACTGATTGGGTGTCCACAATGCCTCAGAAGATTGATCCCATGAAAGAGCCGGCCCAATCAACATGTAACCGAGTCCATGATTTGCCTGGCAGTTCCCATGAATGGGGTGGGGACTGGTTCTGCAGGCAATAATATTTGTCCTTGTTGGCATTCTGCCCACTGTCCCACCAACATAGCTATGTCTGCATCCAATCCTGGCCACCAGACATAACGTCTCACCAATATCTTCATTTTGGACACTTCTGGGTGACCCTTAGTGGAGTTCAGCCAGTATCGGTTAGTGACCTTTGCTCGGGGCAATCACTCTTCCTCCCCATAATAAAATGCCATCCTCTGCAGCGATCTATTCTTGCTGGCTCCTGAAAGATTTCAATTCTGGTTGTGATGACTCATTTGTTTCCCCCATTACCATTTGTTTTTGTTTTGCCAGGACTGGATCTTTTTATGTCTACAGTATGATACTCTCAGTGGTGACTGGAAGGTTTAAAACCAGAACTGACTCTTCTAGTGGCAGCACCACCAGTGATGTGTCTGCGGTGGGAGGCAGTTCAAGACACCCGAATTTGCTACTTTGCCTCCTGGACAATGTTGTAATTTGTAATAGTATGCACGTAGAATGAGAGCCCATCCCTGAATTTGACCTGAAGCTATGGGCCTTGTCTTCTTTGAGTAGCCATAGCAGAGGTTTGTGGTCTGTTTACTATTACAAAGTTACATCCGTAAAACATTCTCTCACCAAAGATGACTGCTCTATGTGGGCATACTTGAGCTCTGAATCAGCCAAAGTCCTGCTGTTGGGCGTTCCTCTCCATTGGGCCATCTGTGAGCCAACACTATCCAATATCATAAGGAGAGACATTGCATGTCACTACCAGATCCTGCTCTTTGGGTGTCACCATCTTAGATGATGATAGCTGCTTCTTCACTTCCCTAAAGACTATGTCTTGGCTGTGAAACCATTCCCAAGACTGACCCTTTATCAATAGCAGATGGAAAGGTGCCAGGATGGAGATCAGTTTACATGTGAACTTTCTGTAATAGTTCACCAGCCCAAGAAAGTAGTAAGCCACAGCATCTTTGGTCATCCTCACTTTATCTTTCAATGGGTGTAACTTGCTCTTGTCGGCTCTGTAGCTCAAGTGGGTCACTTGAGGGTGTCCGGAACACATTTTTCCCTCCTAAGGCATACACCCATTTTGGAGAAACATCTAAGGACTATTTCCAAATTCTCTAAATGCTCTTTATTAGTCTTTCCTATTATTAGCAAAGTCAGAAGTCACACGACACCAGGTTATAATCGAACAGGTTTACTTGAAATCACAAGATTTGGAGAGCTGCTCCTTCAGGTGATTTCAGATAAACCTGTTGGACTATAACCTGGTGTCATGAGACTTCTGACTTTGTCCGATACCGGCGCTGCCACAACATGGCAATTATTTACATTTCATCCAGATAAAGGCCAACCTGCGGTAGACCTTGTAAAATGTTCTCCATCGTCTGCTAAAAATGGCACAGGCTGACTACGCCAAATGGCAGTCGCATATTGTTATGAACCTTTTATGGGTATTAATTGTAACATACCTTTTGGGAATCCTCATCTAACCGCAATTGCACGTACGCATGCTCATATCAGTTTCATGAAGGAAACACCCCCCCCCCCCCCCCCCCCCCCCCCCCCACCCACCCACCCACCCAGTTTTGCATACAATTCCTCTATGCCCAGGATTGGATATTTATCCAGCTGCAAGAAATGGTTTACTAATTAAAATCCCCACAAAGGTAAAACGACCAGTTGGTACAACTGGTGCTGATAATTTTGCAAACTGTACTGGTTTGATGATTCCTTCATTTTCCAGTCTCTTGATTTCTGTTCCTACTTTAACATTGCAAGGCAAATGGCACAGGGCAGGGCAGGCAAAATGGTGGAATTGCTTCCTGGTCAACTGTGGTAGTGCTTATTTTTCCCCAGCACCCATGCTGTGTGTGTGCAGGTGTGAGACACAGTGAAAGACACATGGTGCACGAATCTTTATTCAAATTTCCACCACCAGGAAGAAAGGAAACACTCAAATGGCCTGTGACAAGCAGTGCCCTTCACATCAAAGGGCAGTGCTGTGTGATCAAACAGTGTTGGGGAGGGCAGGAAATAAATCAAAATAGAGTTAGAGGGGGAAATAATGCACTCCACTCCCTGTGGCACCCATTTCTCCCTGAACAACTCCAGGGTATTGGTGGACACCGTGTGCTCCTTTTCCAGACACACCCGGGCTCTAACGTAGACACTCCTGTCTATTTTTCTTTTTTGTGAACAGAACCTCTGACTGTCCTGTTTATTTATTTTCTTTTCTTTTTTTTTCTTTTTTCCCCAGCACCCATGTTGTGTGTGTGCAGGTGAGAGACACAGTGAAAGGCACAAGGTGCACGAATGTTTATTCAAATTTCCACCAGCAGGAAGAAAGAAAACACCCGAGTGGCCAGTGACAAGCAGTGCCCTTCACATCAAAGGGCAATGCATCGTGATCAAACAGTGAAGGGGAGGGCAGGGATTAAATCAAAATAGAGTTGGAGGGGGAAATAATGCACTCCACTCCCTGCGGAGCCCACCTCTCCCAGAACAACTCCAGGATGTTGGTGGACACTGCGTGCTCTTTCCCCAGAGACACCCAGGCTCTAACGTAACCACGGAAGAGGGGCAGGCAGTCGGCCCTAGCGATCCAGGGTGTCTTTTTTTTTCTTTTAAACCCCCACACTACTGCCTAACTGCGGTAGTGCTTATTCTTACCAGTACCCATGTTGTGTGTGTGCAGGTGTGAGACACAGTGAGAGACACAAGATGTACGAATCTTTATTCAATTTCCACCACCAGGAAGAACGGAAAAACCCAAGTGGCTAGTGACAAGCAGTGCCCTTCACAAAGGGCAATGCTGTGTGACCAAAGAGTGAAGGGGAGGGCAGGGATTAAATCAAAATAGAGTTGGAGGGGGAGATAATGCACTCCATTCCCTGTGGCACCCACCTCTTCCTGAATAACTCCAGGGTGTTGGTGGAGACTGCGTGCTCCATCTCCAAGGATACCTGGGCTCTAACATCCACTGCTGTCTATTTATTTTTCTTTTTTGTTTTGTTTTAACCTCCACACTACTGCCTAACTGCGGTAGTGCTTATTTTTTCCCCAGCACCCATGTGTGTGTGCAGGTGTGAGACGCAAGGTGTATGAATCTTTATTCAATTTCCACCACCAGGAAGAAAGGAAACACCTGAGTGGCCAGTGACAAGCAGTGCCCTTTACATCAAAGGGCAATGCTGTGTGATCAAACAGTGAAGGGGAGGGCAGGGATTAAATCAAGATAGAATTGGAGGGGGAAATAATGCACTCCACTCCCTGCGGCACCCACTTCTCCCTGAACAACTCCAGGGTGTTGGTGAAGACCGCGTGCTCCTTCTCCAAGGACACCGGGACTCTAACGTAACCGCGGAAGATGGACAGGCAGTCAGCCCTAACGATCCAGGGTGTCTATCCTTTTTTTTCTTACAGAACTTCTGACACTCCTGGTTTTTTTATTATTAAACCCCCACACTACTGCCTAACCGTGGTAGTGCTTATATTTCTCCACCACACCCATGTTGTGTGTGTGCAAGTGTGAGACACAGTGAAAGACACAAGGTGCACGAATCTTTATTCAAATTTCCACCAGCAGGAAGAAAGGAAACACCCGAGTGGCAGTGACAAGCAGTGCCCTTCACATCAAAAGGACGATGCTGTGTGATCAAACAGTGAAGGGGAGGGCAGGGATTAAATCTAAATAGAGTTGGAGGGGGAAATAATGCACTCCACTCCCTGCTGCACCCACCTCTCCCTGAACAACTCCAGGGTGTTGGTGGACACCGCATGCTCCTTCTCCAAGGACACCCGAACTCTCAGGGTGTCTATATCTGTCAGTCAGGGGTCCCTGACTGCACCATGTTAACAGCGCCAATCAGGGAATTTATAATCACTAGATTCAGCACCTATGCAGCAACAATATACATCCTTTTTAGAATTCTCGGCTAGTTTCAAATAATGTCAGTGACTTACCAGTTTTGACCATCTGCTAATGCATGCAACTAATCAACAGGATTTTTTGCCTGGATTGCAAACATAACACAAAATGAGGAGGCCATATCAAGGTGCTGTAACAAATCATGCAGTATGATTCTCTGGCCTATTCAAGGGCATTTGCCAAATTAATTCCCTGCTATCTTGTGAAGCTTTTTCTGAATTCAGCCTCAATAATTAAAGTAGGAATCTCTGGATATCATAAAGCACATCGTGCCAAAGGCAAATAGTTTTATTTTGTTGAACAGCCCGAATAAAAGGATATCAGTGTTAGAACATGGGTAATACGAGGTAGAATCATAGTACACTGCTTCAACAAACCCAAACTCAAATTTGCACCAATGTCCCAGCTCCAGACAATATCCTGACAATTTCTGCAGAAGTCCTGTTAATGATTTCTCTAATTCTAATTCTCTAATTAAATAGTTTAGTTGGCAGTTTTCTCCTAACTTGTATTTGGTTTATTCAGTATCAAAAACTGGAGTGCCGAAAATAAGTAACAACAGGGTGACAATATGTTCCATTGCAAAAGTCTTGAAATCATTTTGATTATTTATTTTCAAAATACTTTCTCAGCTAGCATGTTTGGATTAACATTTTATAAAACTTAAGTGAAACAGACAGTGCTATGAATGCATCTTAATTTGAACTTTTACACAGGAAAACATGGCAAACAAAGCACACATTCATTAAAAAAAAAATAATGAGCTTGAAATTTTCTTTTTTTCTTCTTTCATGGGATAGTGGGGATTGCTGGCAAAGGTCAGCATTTGTAGCCCATCCCAAACTGTCCTTGAACTAATTGGCTTGCTAAATAATTTTAAAAGGCAGTATTGTGAGTTTGGAATCAAGTGCAGGCAGGACCAAGCAAAGGGCATTAGTGAATCAGATGGGTGTTTTTTTAAAAAAAAACAATCAATGGTAGTTCTCATGGATACCAAGACTAGCTTTATAATCCAGGTTTATTGATAGCATTTAAATTTCACTAGCTGCCACGGTGGGGATTTCAACTCCTGTCTGCTGGGCATTGGCTTGGTCCTTTTGGATTACAAATTTAGTCACATAACAACTCTTCCACCATCTCCCAAAATCCCTCAAATAGCATTAAACGAATTAACCCCTGCATTTGGAAAAAAATGAACACTCAGATTCTAACTATTAGAACAATCGGATAACGAGGAACAGAATATATACAGAAAAGACATTAGAAATAAACATAAGTGATATTATTCTAAGATGCAACATTATTTCCATAAGTCACCTCAAAGATGAAAAAGGAAGAAAGAATGATGCTTAATTCAAGTCAAAATACAAATTTTCTGCATCTTTAATTTATCATATCAAATACTAATGTATTTACCAACACTATATTCAATTATTTAAACATTGTCTTGCTACTTTCCAAATGATGTGTTAATGTAGGCTGAGCAGTTGAATTGTTGTAAATTTAGAATACAAAAACATTGCGTCAAATGATATGAATTCATAGGACCCTCAAATTGTCGTCAAGAGGCTAAGTTTATGGCATTTTGCACAGATGGTTAGAAGGCATAATTTTCATTCTTAGGTACAGATAGTCTTTAAGGGTGGAAGGTAAAAAGCATTGTTTCTTTGAAATTTTAATTCAACCAGACATTGTGAAATGTAAATTTTATGCTACAGTGCAACTCTCTCTTTAAAAGACCTATGGCTCAAACTCTACAATACAGATTGCCATCAGCACTTGTGGATATTTTGTCTTTTGTAATTCTGGTCTTGGTAGAGTAACATTGATCATAAAACTCAATGCAGATCTTTTCATCATAATTTATCTCCAACAGCATGTAATTTGAATATAGTATGTTTTAATGGTTACGTTTGCATTATACATAAAACGATAGCTGTCTTTTGAATGCACAATTGGAGTTTTTTCTGTCTGTCACTGCAATTCTTATTATGTATTATTTATAAAGATTTTTAACTTTTATATGTCAACTTTGAGCTATATCTTCCTGTAACTACAGTCTGTGCTATCTTCTTTAATTCACAGAGAGCATATTTTATTATGAAGATGAATTTCTACAATGAAATGGCTGTCAGGGTAAATAAATCTCCCTCATTATTCAACAAATGATGGCATCAAAATGTGCTCTAAATATGCTTTTATGCTATATTTGCTAATCTAAATCAGAAGCAAAGTGAGTATCCATTTGGAAAAGTGCCAACTTCTTTCTTTTAATATAGTTCAGACAAAGGAATTCAATTTATAATATAAATTGTTCTTAGAAGTATATTTCTATATAGCAAGATGGTTTATAAATGTAACAGAATTTAACAAAGTGTATGGTTGAGTTTTAATAATGTACTGGTATATGTTAATTATTGATGCATTTCTTTGTCACCATTATGCCATCTTGTGGGTGCCAAAAACAGTAGATATTGGTTTGCATTTTGCAATTTTAGGAAAATATATACCGTTTATTGCTGGCAAAAGGGGTTAGACTAGTTTAGGATATCTGGTTGATGCGGACAACTTGGACTGAAGGATCTGTTTCCGTGCTGTATAACTCTGATTCTATTATTATTAGACCACTTACAGCATTATCATCATGTGCATCAGGAGATAAAACCAGATTGACGTGAACATTAGTATTTACTCTGAAATATGGCACTACTGAGACTTGTCAGAAAAATATTAAATGAGTTTCAAAAAATCAGCTCGGATACAGTAATTGGTGTCTAAAGTGAAATGCAATACTTGGGAATCTTGATTATGAAACAACATATTAGCATCCTAACATAGTATACAGTATAGCTGAATGTTAAAATGCCGGTTTTGACTCTCATTTCCTAATTTAGTGAGGCTTTGGTGTAACCTGAAATGACTGGGTTTAAGCATAGATAATAGTTAAAACCAGGACAGAAGGTAAGTTAGAAATGAAGTCATTTTGTCTAACAAGTGGAGTTTAACTGAAGAGTATAATTGGTGGAAGCTTGGAAATCATTTGCTTTCCTTTTGGTTGTACGAGCAGAATGTGGTCAAAAAAATAACAGATTTTAAGATGAAAGGTAATAAGCAATCATCTTCAATTCAATTGTTTAATGTAGTTATGCATGCATGAAACAATTATAGTAATTTACACAAAACTTGTTCAAATGAACATAGTAACGAACTTTGCATTTTTAAAGATTATGACAAAGTGCCAGTGAAGCAGCTCAAAAGCTAATCTTTGTATGTGAACTTTGGACTTAAATTTGAACACAGCACATACACCTTGTTAAGAATCCAAAGGCTAATCTTTTCAGTGTTTTAATAAGATATATGTGCTGTGTGTTCACATTTGTGTCCAAAATTCAGAAGCAAAATACATTCATTGATTTGATCTTCAATAAAGTCTTTTATCTCCTGATGCACATGATGAATCATACTGATTCAAGGCCTATCTGGCTTTTCTGGGTCAGGATGCTTTGTCAGCTGCTACCTGTGTAGCATTTGCCAAGGCTATGGGTTCGTGCAGGTATGTCCTCTCCATGCACCTACATGTGTTAATTTTATACTATCCTGATGTAACATCATCCAATATGCTGATATAATGCCAGGATCCCAAATCTGTAGAATGTAGGTTTTGACAATGCCTATGATATCCATTCTTTGAAAACAGAAGTATGATGAGAATGGTGGGCATAGCAACAGAATTGCTTGAAGGAGCAAGCATCCTGGTTGGAGATAAGGTAATGTTTGGACCTTTTCCCACATGTTGTGTCTGAAAATACTCGAAGTCTTTTAAAAATGTTTTGTTGAGTTCTTGAATTTGCCAGTGTTTGGCCACACCCCCACAAGGATGGCAGTGGAGTAAATGATCAGTCCAAAGAGAAATTACAGCAGGTTTAGGGGCAGCTTTGCCACTGCCTCTGGGGTCTACAGGATGATAGGGAAAGGGAGTAAAGTTTCTGGAAAGGATTAGTTCTATTTCAGGTCTTCGGCTAAGTCTGATTATGAGATCCCAGTACCATTTAAAAAGAATGGCATTGCATACACTGTCCATTAATACCAGCATGAAACAGCCTAACAAGCAGACCTTAGAAACTCTGTGAAGGCATTATTTTCCTCAGGGACATTTTTCTAAATTGGTTTTGAAATAGGAGGAGGATGAATGTTCTTCCTAAACTTTCAAAACCTTCAGGCCTACTGCTAACCTTTCAATAGCTGTCTCCAAATGTCTTCCATCTTCTTTTGGGCTTGACATTACTAGCATGGTTTCAAAGGTGAATTGAAGGATACCCCTCCTTCCCCGGTGCTGAGCTGTCAGTAATTTCGTTCCTTTCTGGGTGAAACTTAAAAATTGCCCCCGTGTGGTTTACCTGAAATATGTGAATTGCTGTCATGTAAAAACTGATAAAGAAATTAATATTGTTCAACAAAATCAGTTGGGAACATATGCCATGAAACATGAAGTGTCATTTTCTATAGATTATAGAAATTATTGTTTATGTGCAGAGCATTCTGGGGAGCTTTAATGTGATTGTCTTGCAAGCAGCAACAAAGTTTCAAGGTAAACCAGAGTTAGCCACTACTTTGTCATCGATGGAACATTTTGCCTATACAACAATACAAGAATAGTTGTTGAAGTCAAAAATCAAATTAGAAGTTTGCCCCCTAAGTATAACAACGCAAGAGTTTGAGAATAGGATGAACAGCTTGGCCTTCAGTTTAATTTGGAATTTCTTTAATGTTAAGAGAAAGAAATTGTAAATAGTGGTTAGTTAATTATACTCTTATACTTGAAGAAATAAAATTGTTAATTTTTACTTTATATAGTTCTTGGCCACTCAAGTTTTTACACATTACTGCACAGGATAAATCGTCTCTGTGTTGCTGGTGTTAAATTAAGCAGGCGAGTTTACCCCGTGTTCGTAACACTGTGTGAAAAATATTTTACTTGATCTTGGCTGTGCCATGAAATATTTGATGTATATGTTGTTTTAAGAAGGATGGAGGGAAAGATGATAATGCTAAATGGGAAAACTCATCCTTCAGATCACTCATCATATAAACATATGTTAAGCATGGATAAGCCTGTGGATTTCTGCTGTTCTGTCTAATGCAAGAAAGTGTAACATCGTGATAAATACTCGGCAGAAATTGTTTGAGACAAACTGATAATGGAGACAAAGTTCTTTCCAAGTTCCTGCAATCTCCTGCCAAGACACTGGCAGATTCTAAGTTCCTTTGTAAAGGGTGAAATTTCCAGTAGATGAACTTTGCCTGACCAGTGGATTCTAGGCTAGGAAAATTGTAGTGGATATTGGTCACTTGTGTTTGAAGGTTCGTGAAGTAGAACCACAATGGATTTTCCTATCTGTGTTAAGAATCTAGTACCTTCCTATTGTATGCACATGAGGTGCCCTGAACACACAGTGATGGTCCAATGATGGTTCAATGTTAGCAGCAATCCTTGTGTAACTGCAAAACTTGCATCTTGAGAGTCAATATTTGACCCTCAATACCCTTTTAATTCTGTTGGTGTTTTGCATATTGACTCAGCAACATTTTGTAACTCAATTTTTATTTCTACAATTTGAAATACCAGTTTCATAGATTAAATGTCATTACAGTTGTAAGGCATTGAGTTGGTTGGTTTTAGACTGACATTACTTAATGAACAATCTGCATAATTGATTGGATGATTCAAAAGGTCACTTACAGCTGACCTTTTGAATTGGATATGCTTTGCTGTTGAGATGATGTTATCTGCTGAGTACACATTTGCTTCCATTGAAATTTTCCAACAAGTATTAATCAATGACAATAGTTTTGGCATACAAATAACAGCTCAAAACTAAATATCAATATGTGCCTCGAGTATTTTTGGAACAAGTTGAAGTTTCAAACATCTGTGTTTGAAATAATTAAAAAAGCCTTTCTAATTAATTATATTTCATTTACAACTGTTATAATCCAGAAAAAGACTCTTCTACCCCAGAAGCTGTTACAATCCAGTTAGGAACTAGTAATTTTAGTTGTATTAATATTTGATTAATTTCTATGATTTCACATTGCACTGAGAACAAAGCCTTAAGGTTCACAGTTCTAAATGAACAAAAATTTTATCATTCAAGAGTTGTCAAAGCAAATAGTCAGCATTCATATCTCAGACTCTTAACATATAGGACCAGCGCAAGGTTAGCATAAATGCACAGGTCATGTGTAATCAACTGCACATTAAATGAAAGTTCCTGGACTTTGTTGAGCCTGAAATCCTTTTTGCACTCAGTATGTACTGATCCTGGACTTTCCTCAACCTCAACTCTCAAGCATTACAGACTATCATTTGCTGCTTAATTTTTAAGGAACAGCTCTGTATGTATTTCTGGTGAGCCCCAACTGCATGGAGTTGGCTTTATAAACTTTGCATTATTTTAATTGAATTCATTTAAATTCCACCAGCTGGCTTGCTGGAATTTGTACCCATGACCCCAAAGCATTAACGGGATTATTAGACCAGTGAAATTACCACTATGCCATAATCATGTGGTACTTCAGCTATTTTATCTCTCTCGTTTCACTCTCATCGTCTTGGCTCTTCCCTTTTTTGAAATTGTTTTTACCCTTCCTAATAGCCAGGTAGAATTCATAACACATCAAGGTTTTGAGCAGGAAGTTATTTTATAAATTATCTCATACCTGATTTGTCATCTGCAACAACTATATCTCTATAGTGGTTTTTAATATAATGAAATTTCCCAAGTTGCTTCACTGAAACATTATAATGTGTTTCAAAATGTCTCAGTGAGCCATGTAAGAAAAATTGGGTCAAATAACCAAAAGTTTGGTCCAAGAGGAATGTTTTAAGCAGTGCCTTAGATAAGGAAAGTGAGATGTCGGGAGGCTTTTTCAGAGCTTAGGCACCAGACACCACTGGTGGAAAGATTCATTCTGACCTTCTGCGCCTGCCTGATTTTCGAGTGCAAATATCTCTGAAGACCAAAGACTATTACAGAGGTGTGAGGCTTTGGGTAAATGTTTAAATGAAGCTGAGAATTTTAAAATTACAATGTCACTTGACCAGTAGCCAATGTAGGTCAGCAGGAACAGTGGTGACAGAGGAACAGGACTTTCATATTAATGTCATTTGCAGCAAAATTTTGATGTTCTCAAGTTTATGGAGAATAGCATATAGAGGATAGCTAGTAATGTTTTGAAATAGTCAAGTCTAGAGATGGCAAAAGCATGAAAAGATTTCAACATCAGATGAGCTGAGTTGTGGTTAAAGTGAGACAATATTTCATAGGTGGAAACTGAAGATCTTGATGAAGGCAAGAATGAGTTCCGAACTTTCAATCCAAATGTGACAAAGGTTACAAACAGACTGGCTTTAATTCAAGTAATTGATAGGGAGGAGGCAGGAATCATTACCTAAGGAGTGGATTTTGAAGTGGAGGCAGGAAAACAATGACTTCAATCTTTCTAAAATTTAATTGGAGAAAATTTCTGCTCATCCAGCAGTGGAAAACATAATTGAAAAGTCAATGAAATACCACTATACCTCTAGATTCAAGCTGTAATTTATTGAACAACAATAGAACAACAAGAAAGTAACAGTAATTAAGAATTAGCTCAATAATAGTAGTCTAGCCTCTGTCAGAAGCACAAGGTTCAAATTTTCATTTTATATCTTCAACACATGTTCTAGTTTAAAGAAAAATATTCTCCAATCAACCTATTCAGAAATGTTGTCATACACCTCTGAAATGGGTGGGATTTGAACCTCAGCTTCTTGATGCTTAGTTGTGGTAGTGAGAGAACACTGCATTGTTGTTGGTAAAGTTATCATAACCAGTTCAGTTGGCTAGATGGCTGGTTTCCAATGCAGTGACATCAACAATGAAGGATCAACTCCTGCACTGGCAAGGTTAAACGTAGAAGAGCAAGAGCAGTCATTTGAGCTTACTCATGGCTGATCATCTGATTCAATAGATTGTCCTTTGATTCCTTTAGTCCCAACTGCAATACGCAACTTTCTCTTGAAATCATACAATTCTTTGTCCACAACTACTTACTGTGGTCACGAATTCCACAGACTCACCTTTATCTGGATGAAGAAATTTCTCCTCATCTCAGTCCTAAATAACTTACCCAGTCTGTGATCCCTGGTTCTGGACTCCCCAACCGTTGGGAATATATCCTTCTTACTATACCATTGCTAGTATTGCTCGAATCTTCTAGGTTTGCATGAAATCTTCCCACCCCTCCGCAACTCCCCCTGCCTGACACTACCCTCCCCCCACCCCCGCCCCCATTCTTCTGAACTCCAGCAAAAACTAATCCTAAACCTTAGCTGCAATAATTGCATTCCCTCTATAACAACAATAGCAATAGACATGAAGCTCCCACCTTCTCAACTTCATCCTTCGCCTAAGGCTTGGTGACCCTCAAGTTAAACTCACCACCAGTCATCTTCTCGAATGACAGTGGCCCTAGGATACTCTGGGACAATAGAAATTGCATTGTATTTATTCCATCCTTGCATCCAGCAACAGGTGCAAAGATGTTAAATGCATTAAGATTGAGACCATCCCCTCAGCTATCTCCATCTCTTACTTCCCTGTCTCTATCCTACCTCTTCGTCAAATCCCTCGTACTGAAGCACTGAACTCTCAATTTCTATTGTATCTCCAATTTCTCCACATGCCTTCTCTGAGCTCACCTTGTCTATGAGATCCACCTTGAACCTGCAGAGAACCTAACATCCTTTCCTGACACTATACTACCTGATATAAGCTCCAAGATCTCCATATCTCGTTTCCTTTTATTGGACTTGTATCTATCCCACAGTGCTAAAATGCTGTTGTCAGTGTCACAAAGGACACTCTTTATGATTTATGACAAATATACCCTATCCCTTCTCAGCTTTCTTTGACCTATGTGCAGCCTTTGATGAAGTTAACTACACCAACCTTGTCCAAAACCTCTCCACTGTCATCCAGATGTGAGAGTTTACACTGGGGCTCACTTCTGGGACTTACCTCCCCATTACAGCCTCTGGTCCAGGATTTGCCTTCTGTTATGACCTCCGGTCTGGGACTTGCCTCCAGGATTTACCTCCCCATTGTAGCCTCCAGTCCAGAGCTCACCTCCCGGCCTCCAGTCTGGGACCCACCTCCCCATTACTGCCTCCAGTCCGGGACTCAACTCCTGGACTTCAGGTAAGTTTAAAAAGTTAAAAGTTTCAATTAAAAACTCAGAAAAGAGGAGGAAAAAGAAGATTAAAAGAATGGGCGGAGCAGAGGACCTCCGGGTGATGCGTACTACTTTGCTGCCATTTTTATTCTAATGGGAGAGCTTTTCCAAAGACCCTTAACTGCATTAGCACTTCGTCTCCAAGTTCCCTCACCAGTTAGGGAAAGCATCAAAAGGCACATGGTGAACTTTTGTAGCCCATGTCATTGTCCCTCTAACTGAATCTTTTTCCACACAGAATCTTGATAGAATGATGTGTTATCCTGGGCTGATGTGTTATCCAGGATAACACATCAGGAGGAGAAAGTGAGGTCTGCAAATGCTGGAGATCAGAGCTGAAAATGTGTTGCTGGAGAAGCGCAGCAGGTCAGGCAGCATCCAGGGAACAGGAGAATCGACGTTTCGGGCAGATTCCTGAAGAAGGGCTTATGCCCGAAACGTCGATTCTCCTGTTCCCTGGATGCTGCCTGACCTGCTGCGCTTCTCCAGCAACACATTTTCAGCCCAGGATAACACATCATTCTATCAAGATTCTGTGTGGAAAAAGATTCAGTTAGAGGGACAATGACATGGGCTACAAAAGTTCACCATGTGCCTTTTGATACTTCCAACAGTTACAGGAATGGAGGAGTAACCTGGAAATGTTGTTTCTTGGATCTGTCACTGTCATTCTGACATACCTGGAGATCCTACTGAAGGAACTGATTATTGCAGTGAAGTGATTTTTTCCAAGGATGAGAGAAAGTGTTGCCTTTCCAGCCAAGCAAGCATTAATTTAAGTGGCTAAGCAAATCTTAAGAAGTGTCCACCCTGCAGCCTTCAAGTAGTGCACCAAGAGGATCCAGAGCTTCAGAAAGTTTAAATAGTGAGTGGCACAATTCTTTCAGGTGTTTTGGGTTTGGAGAAAAAAAGTTGATACTTTTCAAGTCCCTGTTTGTAAAAACAAACAAACTATTCTGTAATAATGTATCTTTAGATTGTCAATAAAACTATACAATTCACCTCTGAGGTGCTTATGAATTTTTTAAAAAGTCAATCAAGTGTTTGTAATTGGTTTATTTGTAATTGTAGGAAAATAAACATTTGTAACTGAAAGTAATAGAGATTATTGAAAATAACCGTATAACCAGGCTTTTTCTCGGGTACATTATATGTTCTCTCAATCAAATTAGTGCAGGAACATCCAGCTTTTTTAAAATCTCTGAATAAAATGTTCGAGCCAATTTTCCTTTGTCAAATTTAAATCACTTCAAATCAGGACACCTGAGTTCCAAACTACTACATTCTTCAATTTTGAATACATTTTTTTTAAATGGGAAGAGTACTGTGGTGCATCTCAACACTTCTACAATGCTGATTAAAGTAATGGGGAGAAAATGAGGACTACAGATGCTGGAGATGAAAGTCGAGAGTGTGGTGCTGGAAAAGCACAGCAGGTCAGGCAGCATCCAATGAGCAGGAGAATCAATGTTTCGGGCATAAGCCCTTCATCAGGAATTCATCAAAGTAATGGTCAAGCTAACTTTCCAGGACTGAGGTAAAAGACACCCAACATCTAAGACAATGACATTTGAAATTGTCAGAACACTTCATTGTTGGGAACATTCTGACTGATTGTCCAAGGCTTTGAAACTCTCATTCATGGTAGGTTTTCAGGTATTTTCCAAAACCCATTTGTCTTGATGAAGACACACAAAGGGCAGGAAATTGAAATTTCCCTTTAGGCTGTCAATGCCAAGCTGAATATCAGAGGGTATACATATATGGTCTTAAACCTCTTAATGACTGTGAAAAGATTGTATGGACATATTTTTATACAGGAAATTTAAATTGATCATGAAGATGGAACAGTTTTTCAGTGACTTCCAACTCTAGAAGGACACAAAAGTCTAACCCACAGCATGCAAAACCATGAACCTTTATAAAACGGCGGTATAACTTCAATTGGCGTCCAAACTTTAGAAAAGTAAAGCTTCAGAGATTTTACTGAAAAAATTTAGGAGATTTATTTCAGGAATGAGGATATCAGCTATAAGTTAGAGAAATTAGCATTCTTCTTCCAAGACAAGAGAAAATTGAGAGCATGTGGTTGAGGTTTTCAAAATCAGGAGGGTCCCAGATGAAGACATCGAGAAAAGCTGTTGGTAGAAGATTTGAGAACTAGACGAGATAGATTTACGGTAAATTGAAATAAGATATATAAACAAGTTTAGGCTCTTTGGCCACTCGAGACAGGCCTATTATGGACTATACCAAACACCCCTCAAACACATCAAGGAGATAGATAGCCTAACATTTTCTTATTTAAGGGCAAGTATAAGGTGCTGTGTTGATTGGTTACACTGCTCGGTTTTAAGCAAAACAGATTTTAGTCTAACTCAATAGTTAAAATACACACAAAAGAAAGAAGAATTGGAATAACATAACTTTCATTGGAAAACATAACAGAATAATAGGTTATTTAATGACTACACAACAACTGTTCCAATATGGTAATATCCCATAAACACCACATTGGCAAAGGCAAATTCAGTAAAACAGATTGTCTCAAAGGCAGTTCTGTGAGAAAGATAAGTTCCTGTCATCATTTTCTTAAATTGGAGATACATTATCTTGAAACTTTGCCCACAGTCCTAGAATTCACCCACAAGAACAAATTTCTTTTCAGTCTCTGCCCTTTCAAACCTACCCTGATTATTATGTTTCAATAATATCATCCCTCATTCTACTAAACCCAAGTTAATTTAGGCCCAATTTATTTGGCAGTTTAATTGACCAAAAAATTAAGGAGGATGCAAAAGAGAGATGACCCCGAAGGAGGTAATTTTGACTTGTTATGTAACTGCAAGACCATAAGATGGTGAAAAAAATAGGAACAGAAGTATGCCATTCAGCCTGTTGAGCCTACGCCACCATTCAATAGACATTCCTCGTGTTTACTTTCATGTGTTTTCTCTGCAACCCTTGATTTCCCTACTGATTAAGAATCTATCTCAACCTTAAAATATACATGGTACTCTGTCCCCATAGCTCTCTGTGGCAAGGAGTTCTCAAACCTTGGAGAGAAGAAATTTCTACTCATCTCAGACATAAATTGCCAACCCTTAATTCTGAGACTATGCCTTCCAATCCTAAACTCTCTGTGAGGGGAAACATCCTCTCAGCATTCCTGTGATCAAATAAAATCCCTGTTGAGCCCCATAAGAATCCTGTATGTTTCAATGAGATCACCTCTCATTCTTCTAAACTCCACTGAGTTGTCTCAACCTGTTTGACCTTTATTCATATGACAATTTCTTCATACCAGGATCATCCTAATGAACCTTCTCTAAACTGCATTCAATGAAATGATATATTTCCTTAAATAAAGGGATCAAAAATACAGATAGTATTCCAGCATTTTGTCTAGTTGCAATAAGACTTCCATACTTTTATACTCCAAACCCCTTGAAATAAGAGCTAACATTCCCTTAGTCTTCCTGATTACCTTCTGCCCCTGTGTGTCAGCTTTGCATTTGATGCACAAGCACCCCAAGTCTTTTTATGTTGCTGCTTTGAGGTTTTCTTCCTTTAAATAATATTCTGCTCTTTTGTTCTCCCTTCCAAAATAAACAATGTCATTAGCGAGTTTTGAGAAGATTTGTAGCTCAGCTTGATGACAAGTAACAAAATTTGCCACGTCCTCAGAAACAAACCCAAACAAGCAGACGCAACACAACCAAAAGTTAAAGCCACATTACCTTACGTCAAAGACATACAGAAATGACTTCCAGACTATTCAGACCCCTTGGCATCATGATAGCTCACAAACCTAACAACACACTTAAACAGTGATTAATTAACCTAAAGGATACATTAGATACCACAAGCAAAACTAACGTCACTTACAAAATACCATGCAAGAACTGTAAAGAACACCACATTGGATAAACAAATAGGAAACTAGCCACTAGGATACATGAACTAACCACCAAAAGACATGACACACTATCACTAGTTTCCATACTTACTGACAAAGAACGACACCACTTTGACTGGGACAACACACACATCCTAGGATAGGCAAAACAAAGACACACACAAGAATTCATAGAGACATGGCATTCTAACCAGAACTCCATCAGTAAAACATTGACTTAGATCCCACCTATCTTCCCTTGAAAAAAATGGAAATGACATCATTCACCTTAAGAAACCAAGACCTATAAATAGAGAGGTGAGGCATACCACCAGCACTTCACCAGAGACTCTCACTGATGATATTACCTAGTCATGGTGTCAAAACATCTGAAAGCAAACCTTCTAGCTAAGTGAGCTAACTTACTTACTAAACAATGTCATATTTTCCCACATTGTACTGTATTTGCCAACTTTTTGCTCACTTACGTAACCTATTAAAATGTCTTTGTAAACTGTTCCCTCTCACAACTTGCCTTCCCACTTATGTTGTGTTGGCTACAATTTTGTTTACAGTACATTTGTTTCCTTTCTCCAAGATATGAATACATATTGTAAGCAATTGTAGTCCCAGCACTGAATATTCTGAAAGGATTGGATAGATTTGGCAGAGAGATTCTTTCTGCTGGTCAAAATTTCTAAAGGTTGGGGGCATAATCTCTGGGTAAGATGCTGATCATTTAGGACTAAGTTGAGGAGAAATTATTTCACCCAAAGGATTGTGAATTTTTGGAATCTTGTACACTAGAGGGTTATGGTTGCTCCATCAATGAAATATTTTAAAGCAAAACAGACTTTTGCTTTCTTGGGGAATGAAAGCATAATGGGGAGCAGCTGGAAGAGTGCAATTGGAGTTCAAGGTCATCAATGAATGACAGTGCAAGTTCAATTGCCTTTATGGCCTATATCTGCCTCTAGTTCTTGTGAGTGGTTCAAATCTGAAATGAAGATGCCTGAAAAGGAGGTAGAAACAGATTCAATCATGCCTTTCAGAAGAAAGCGGCCTTGTTTAATGTATTTAACAAATACAGACTCGTTGGGGAAACTGTTTGATGTTCTGTAATCTGTTCAGGTCCTGAGAAACGGTTGGTAAGAGTTGATTAATGTTATAATGTTTCCAAAGTTTCGATTGAGTCTTGAATACGTTGCCATATTGACACTTTTTCAGAGGTAGCTCTTGATGTAGAAAAAGGCCCAAACAATATTAAGAGTGTGGGGCTGGTAAGGATTGAAGATATGAAGAAGCAGTGATGGGTTGAAAGAGGTGTTTTAATTTAGTCTATCTTGTAATAGTAAAATGTACAACAAAAACCGTTTTATCAATGAATGAATGAAAACACGTCATAGTAAACAGCGAGTTAGCAAAGAGTTATGAATGAATGATTAGGAATACAATATTAATAAATATAGAAAGCTGGTGAACGAGTTAGTAAATATCTCACAGTGGGATCAACAAGGTTGCTCTTGCAGTGAGCCACCACCGGTGAATGGCCTATTTCTGTGCTGAAATTCTGTTCTCTAATTAGAGTGATAGAGTTATACAGCACAGAAACAGACTAGATATCCTAAACTGATCTAGTCCCATTTGCCAACATTTGGTCTATATCTAAACCCTTCCTATTCATGTTCTCATCCAGATACCTTTTTAATTGTTGTAATTGTACCCACCTTCATCACCTCCTGTGGCAGCCCATTTCATAGACGCACCACCCTTTGCATGAAAATGTTGCCCCTCAGGTCCCTTTTAAATCTTTCCCTTCTCACTTTACATTTTTGCCCTCTAGCTTTGGACTTCCTTATCCTGAGAAAAAGACCATGGCTTTTCACTCTGCACATGCCCCTCTGATTTTATAAACCTCTATAAGGTGTCCCCTCAGCCTCCACCTCTCCAGGGATAAAAAGCCCCAGTCTATTCAGTTTCTCCCTATAACCTTAAACCCTCTAATCTCAGCAGCATCCTTGTAAATCTCTTCTGCATCCTTTCAAGTTAAACATCTTTCTAACAGAATAAAATTGAACACAGTATTCTAAAAATTCTGACATCTGACTCCCCTTATACCTCAGCCTATCAATTCAAAACCTTATTATTCCCTTCTTTATAACTAGACAAAACTTTTCCACTGCATTTTTGACCAGCTTCTTACTTTCTACCCCTTGTAAACTTGAGGTCAATCTAATCTTTGCTGCCTCTGTCTTGACTCAAACCAAGACTGGTCTCTCATCATTCTTCTATTTGTTGATCTACATTGGTGCTGGTAATGTACTGCCTCAATTTTAAAATTGTCAGTCTTGATTTTTCAAGTCCTTTCACAGCATCCCATATACTGACCTCTGCTAATGGCTCTAAAACAATGACTGTCCAAGATATCCACACTCCTTTAATTCTGACCTCTCAACATCACCAGTTTTAATCATTCTATCCAGTTGTGGCCATGACTCCAGCTGCGAAGAATGAATGATTTGGAATTCCCTCATTAAGGCTTTCTGTCTCTTGCTTTCTTTAGTACTTTTAAGCCTTCCTTAAAACAAGTTATTGGTCATCTGCCCTAACAGCTCCTTATGCGTAAAATTATGCTTTTAAATTTCCTGGTGACTTGCCTTGATCTAACTTAGTCGACTAAAAATGATTCATAAATTCAAACTGTGTGCTATAGAAATGATGTTTTCCAAAGAAGATGTGAAAATGAAGTTGCAATTTATTGCTTGAGCAAACATGGAAGAATCCTTAATACATGAAAATGAAGCACGAGTTCTCTCATCATTTTGGCCAATGTTTATCCAGCAATAGGTTATCCATTCGCTTATTTTATTGCTGTTTGTGGAACCTTACACTTTCCAGATGAGCTGACGTATTTACATAATTACAGTGATTACACCTTAAAAATAGCTTCTTGGCTTATGAAGCTCTTTGGATATATTGAAGGATTGAAAGGTGTGTTTTATAGGCTGGTTCATTCTCTTCTCTTATACACTTTTATTAGAGTCAAGTTTCTCCTATAGTAGGAAAAAAAAATAGTTTGCAGTTCTTGACTAAACTATACTGCAATCACTTATGCTGTCTATCCGCTGTACTCATTGATGTTATGGGGACACATTATGCTAGCTCCTCGAAAGTCCGTATTGAAAGGGGAGGACTTGGAAACATGCTAGCAATGAAAGCATATTGGTAATGCTTCTCCCTTTTTGACACATAACTAATGGTGAAACCATGAACCCTTGATCCAATACTGCACATCTTTTTGGTTAAATCCCTCCATCCTTGGCAGCTGTTGCAATCTCTTTAAAACATACTAAAAATAAAATCATTCTCAAAGTCCAAGGTTAGAATCACCTTTCTAACTCAACAACTAGTAGTCATCATCATCATCCCAGAGGACTGCAGAGCTGCTCTCTCATTAGCGAGAAATGATTGGTGGTGAGCTTAAGGTGAGGGTCATCACGCCTCCGGTAACGGGCAAGTTCAGAGAGGTTGGACCCTCATGGTGACCTCAGCTGGTGCAGGAACCTACGTGCTATAGATTAGGAAATGCTCCTTTATCTCATCTATTCCATTTTTTAAATTTTCTACCTTTTACTTTGGCATGTTTTCTACATTGAGTGCAGTATACTATTATATATAGATATAGCTATTGTTCTGTTAATGGTATGGGATCGGACAGCATTTAAAGAGCCAACTCCAAGCTAAACCTTGGACCCTAAATGCTTATTTTTTGTCACAACTTTATCCCTGTGACTGATTTGAAAATCCTTACTCAATTGTGCCAGCAGTGGGAGGCTTGGTATATTCGTTTTGGGAGTAAAGGACAGAAAGATGTCAGAAAGTGATCACACTGAGTTCTGGAAGTTTATCCCAGTTTGTAAATGCTGCATGGCATACGAAGTAACAAACCTGTTTCTCTGTTGAAAGCCTGTACTTGAACACTTAACATAGTAGGGCATTAATTCTCTCAATTTTAATTACATTACTAGATCCAGAAAACGTGGCGTGGATATTATGTTCGAAAGTGCATCCATAATTACTATGACATGAAAAAGTATTTCAAAGGTCTTAGGATGAAAAATGAAATTGTAAGGTAAGCTCCTGCAGTTTAAAATGTATTTGTTTAGAAACTTATATCATTTAAAGATCTGAAGAATTGCAAAATAATACAATGGAATTGTAATTTTAAATATTTTATAAAACGATTATAACCAAATAAGATTTGAAAAGGTAATGACCTAAATCTTCCATGTCCAGAACTTAAGAGTGTGGATGAGTATGAGGACCCTGCATGAATCCCAACCCAGTGATCTCCATGGAAACTGCCCAGTTTGACCTTCTGGGGGAATTCTTCTTCACCCAGGTACCCTCCACAGAAGTATCTGGCTGAGCTGTTCTCATGTACTTATTCACAATGTTTCCTAGGAAACATTATAGAATAAGAATCTCGTCTAACTCTAAGGGAGTTGCACAACTAACTGTCTAACGTCCCTGCCTACCCAACTACTCCTCGCAACTACACTATTTCTTTATCACTTGACTACCCTTGATTTATCTCCAACCTGACTGTCCTCCTGACCCAATCTGTTAACCACAAGTGATTTCTTAACATACTGTCAGTGAGCATCTTCAAAAAAGGAGCATTGTCTTGTCTTTGCTCCAACTGTGCAGTACATGACAGGGATCGCCAAAGGATGCCCTGTTCTTCATTTCTATGAATGTTTGACTGGTTATACTGGGCAAGAAATGCAGAACAGCATTTTGGTGGTTTAAAAATTGAGCAGTAGAAGTCAGATGATTGTCACTCCTCAGAAGATCCTGGCCAATGCATCAAAGTCAAAGTTATGTACATTTAATAACATATTCACAAGGAAATGATTGTCTTCAGGAGTTTTGTCTATTTTTGGTTTCTTGTCCCATCTCATCTTGTCACTGATGAGATACAGTACCCAGCTCTCTGTTGAATTTGAGAGTGGTTGCATCAAAGGGTGTGATATTGAGTCACATAAATCAGAAAAGTTCCTAAAGATCAAAAAAGGAAGTATCATACAATCGAAAATCACCTAATTTCAGCATAACGGATTTATCTGAAGTCTGCCAGGAATTTTATGTGCTGCTTAATATGACCTGCCAATCTTTGGGATATTTGTGACCTTACTCCAGCACTGAAATTTAAATAGTTGAAGCAGAGTGTACCATAACCATCTTGCAGGATAATGCCTACTTTGATCAGATCATTTCTTGCTACCTTTACCACAAATTCATGAATGGCCTTTGGTTTTGAAAAGTGCCCAGCCTACCCCAGATTGCTCAAAAAGGATAAGGTACCTTCAAGGTTTGAACAACTGGTGAAGCTGGCCTTTTTTACACTGCTACTATACAGTAACAACAAAAGTGATGGTTGCTGCTAACAAGATGCTGCCATCAAACCAAAAAGGTGTTCTACTTATCACATAAATATAAATATGCATTTCAGTTCCAGTGCAATGCAAGTATGCAGTCTGGCAGGTTGTATCAAACAGTGTAGCCCTTCGGCTGTTTGTAGCAGGCACGTTTGCAGTTAGACTATACCCAATAAGCCTATGCTTCAAACATTCACAATGCAATATCCAACATTAAACGTGATTCAGAAATTGAACATCATTTGCTGGATAATGTTGTGCATGTGAATAATTACGCTGGCAGCCAACTCAGAATGTGGCATACGAGCATATACCAGAAAGTAACATATGTAAATACACTGGGTGCTGTTCTGTCCAGGCAGAAGTTCCTGCATCTGTTTCAACTCAACAAAATAGGTGACAGCCATTCGGAAGTATGACAAATTTAAACAAGACCTGGCAGTTAATTGTCAGACGTCATGTATTGTTTCATGCTTCATGGCAACACCTCAACCATTCAGAGTCTGCTTGCCAAACAATCAACAATCTTTTCTCTTACAGTAGAAATGTTGTTCTTCCTCTTAAATTATTGGTTCTGAATTGTGCTGATGAATACAAGATAACGTTTTTGACAAAATGAGTCTTTCTTTTTCAGCAACACCCAAACAATTACTGGTTAATTATGGTTCCAGTTTCATTAACTTATCATTATGTAAAATCTTATGGATTCCACTCCATCCCAATCATTTTGGTGGAATAAATAGCTGAAATGCTCTTCAAATGGACAAATCCTTGTTCTGCATAATATTGCAAGTGAAACACTTAAGACAAAATGTTCTGAGGATGTGTCATATCATAGCAGCAGGTAGTAGCCCACTCACTATTGGATATATTGCAGTTGAGCTAGTTTTTGTTTTTTTTTCATTCAAGGTGTAACAAATGAGCTCAGCAGGAAGTTTATCTACACATTCTATTGGAGCAAGATTGGCAAAACTGGTAACTTCTGTAAAAATTAAATTGAAGAAACTCCTAAACAGTGCGTTTACGAATGTTATGTTTGCACAATATAGACTTTATGGAGTGTAAATTTATATCAGGGACATTAATTTTAAGAAACAAATGAAAAATGTACATTCTGCTTTCAAAATAAAATGGAAAGGTCAGGTGACTGTTCCTTTTCATGCCAATGTACAGGGAGTTACTCAAGGCCCTGAGCTATTTTTCATGTCTGGACAAGGCATTAAAATGTGAACAAACTTTTAGGATATCCCATTTAAAAGACTTTAAAATACAACAAACTTTCCAGTAGATTAATAGCTATCTTTATTCAAGTAATTATAGAAACTTGTTCATAGTGTCCTTGAGATTTTCAGCTTTAGACTGGAAATGCAAATAATGGATTTGGATAAAGCCCCATTCTGTCACAAGGACATGTGAATGTGAAACCAATGAGTACCAATTTCAAAATCATCGGACACTATTTTTAAAGATAATGGAAGGCAAATACTATAGTCACATGTCAGAAACCAGGTTTTTGGTAAAAACGAAGGAGGACCAGCAAAGGGACCAGACCCTGCCTAAGATCCAATAGGAGGCAGAGAATTTGGGCTGTATTACTCATGTAATTGAAGAGCAAATACAATTTTTTGCTGCAGGGTTCAACTGGAGAAAAGCCAAGGAAACTTTGTCCTGCAGGTTGTTAACCATTGCGGACCCATCTTCTTCAACCTGAAAAATCTGTTTCTTCAGTGGGCCAAAAGGAAGTCACAAACCATCAATGTTCCAAAGCTGCTGCTTAGGAAAAGCAAGTGATACAGTGATTTTTCTTTTGTGTAATTATAAGGCATATGTGCATGCTATCACTTTTGTAATCACATTTTCTTTAGCATGCGTCCATTTATGAATGGGTGCTGTTTGTAATAAATTTAAGTATGAGGCAGTAAACATTTATACTGTTTAAAATCTACATGAAAATCTGTTATTGTCACTTCTTGAGAGTCAGATCAGTCAGAGGTTTTTAAAACAGAGGCTTTTAAACTTTTTCTCAATTGACTATAAAAATGGGAAACCATTTTGCCATGTCTTCCCTGTCTATAACATATCAAGGGCTCATTTGGATTACGTATGTGAATTGAAAGCAGCAAGTAAACAGATCACTGAAGAAATTAATCAGCGGGATTTCTTGTAATTTCATTGTGATAAATACTTAAGCTGGCCAGGTTTAACACCAAATATTTTGTAGAACAGAAAGGCTTAGGGATAGTCAACATGGCTTTGTGCATGGAAAATCATGACTCACTTACTTGATTGACTTTTCTGAAGAAATGGGCGTTTTCATGTGGACTTCAGCAAGGTGTTTGACAAGATTCCGCATGGTAACTGATTCAAGGTTAGATCATATGGAATCCGGGAAGAGCAAGTCGTTTGGATACAAAATTGGCTTGAAGGTAGGATACAGAGGTTGGTGGTGGAGGGTTGTTTTTTGGACTGGAGGACTGTGACCGACAGTGTGCTGCAAAAAATCAGTGCTGTGTCCATTCTTTTACTAATTTATATAAATGATTTGTATGTGAATATAGGAGGTAAGGTTAGTAAATTTTCAGATGACTTCAAAATTAGTGGTGTAGTGGACAATGAAGAAAGTTATCTCAGAGTACAACAGGACCTTGATCAGATGCGCCAAGGGGTCAAGGAATGGAAGATGGAGTTTAACTTAGTGAAATTTGAGGTTTTGCAGTTTGGTAAGGTAAATCAGGGCAGAGTTTGTACACTTAATGGTAGGGTCCTGGGGAATGTTGCCGAACGAAGAGTGCAGCTTCAAAGTTCCTTGAAATTGGAGTCGGAGATAGATGGGATAGTGAAGAAGACATTTGGTATGCTTGCCTTTATTGATCAGTTCATTGAGTAGAGGAGTTCGATATCATATTGTGACTGTACAGCACATTCATTAGGTTACGTTTGGAATACTGCATTCACGTCTGGTCTCGCTGCTGTTGGAAACATATTATCAAACTTGAAAGGGTTCAGAAAAGAGTTCTAAGGATGTTGCCGGGGTCGGAGGGTTTGAGTTATAGGGAGAGGCTGAATAAGCTGGGGCTTTTTTCCCTGGAGTGTCAGAGACTGAGGGGTGAGTTTATAGAGGTTTATAAAATCATGAGGAGCATGGTTAGGGTGAATAGCCATGGTCTTTTTCCCAGGGTAGAGAGAGACCAAAACTAGAGGGCAAAGGTTTAAGGTGAGAGGGGAAGGATTTAAAAGGTACCTAAGGAACAATGTTTTCATACAGAGGATTGTGTGGGAATGGAATGAGCTGCCAGAGGAAGTAGTGGAAGCTGGTACAATTATGACATTTAAAAGATATCTAGATAGGTATGTGAATAAGAAGGGTTCAGAGAGATATAGCTAAATGCTGGCAAATGGGATTAGATTAATTTAGGATATCTGATTGGCATGGACGAGTTGGATGCATTGATCTGTTTCTGTGCTCTACACCTCTATGACTTAGACTCTAAATAACTGGGAGCATTAATTCCGTTAACTTCTGGGGAACTAAAAGCTGTAGCAGATAGGAACAACTGTACAACCAAAAGGAATGATTCCTGATACTCTTAAAAAATTAGCTATCCATGACATTGTCCAAATGATACTCTCTCACACATACAAAACTTAGATACAAATGAACGTAAAATGCTATTGCAGATTATAATTGTCTCTGTCTCTCTTGTGACAGTTGTGCAGTTTTTCAGTTAAAGTTGATGCTTTAAGGTTGAAGTGAAGGTCTAACAAAGTAAACCATGAGTTTGTTGTAGCAGAATATCTAGGTGTTTTGCTTCCCCAGATGAGCTCTAGCAACAGATTGGGAAGAACTTTCCTCTGTGTTAGGACCATTTTCAATGTATTGCTGTTAATTGCTGTTTCGTGGCTTGCAGTTAGATCAACAGTTTTCAATGGAATTCTCTATCTGCAGATCACCATCTAGCTGATTTTAAAACAAATTGGCTTCACTATGACTTCCAGAAGTTCAAAATCATTTTTTGTACTAAGGTTTGTATGTATAATGGCTCAAATAGTCCTTTGTTGTAGGTTAACACCTTATGGGTTTAAAACAGTCAAGATCCTTGGATTTTGATTCAATTTAATAATAGCCTTTTGAATTAGTTTCACTAAAAGGCGAGATGTAAGATCAAAACTGAAAGAACTGCGGATGCTGTAAATCAGAAACAAATACAGAAATTGTTGAAAAGCTCAGCAGGTCTGGCAGCACCTGCGAAGGGAAATCAGGGTTAACATTTCTGGTCCGGTGACCTCACAGGACCCAAAACATAACTCTGATTTCTCTTCACAAATGCTGCCAGACCTGCTGAGCTTTTACAGCAATGTCTGTGTGTTGTGTTAGATATATAATCATTCTGGAATGTTCCTTTTATTTCCTCTTGTGGCAGGATATTGTTTCAGTTTTCAAAAGTCAGGTGAATCTCTTAAAGCCATCTTTGCAGCTTTTAATATTCAGTTGTAAAATATAAATATTGACAAAGTTAAGAACTGGACCAGGACAATAACAATTTGAGCACTGATCCTAAGTGATCAAAAGAGGTTTGAACCCTCCTTTTAGCAGGCATATTAGACAAGAGAAGCTGTGAATTTATTCCATGTTATCTGAGGAAAGTTCATTGAACTATGAACCGACTAAATTACTATTAGCAAGTTGAGACCTGAAGCATATTATCAATTTGTCAGCAATATTTGTAAAAGGTCTGCTGAAACCAATGTTGAATTTGGCAGAGTTACATTTCTGGCTTTTTATTGCTGGAAGTTTGGAAGATTGCTGGATCTTTGAAATTAGAACTCTCTTAGGAGAACTTATGAGAAGTACTTCTATTTGAAGAATTTAAAAATTATCTCAATTAACATGAAAACTGTGATATCAGACAATAACGAACTCTTAAGCAAACCCTTTAATCAGGAAAAATGCTTTCCTAATTATCTCCAGAGGTCTGGAAAGGACCAAGTGAGAGAGTAAGGTGACAGTAAAAGCACATTGAAGTCCTTCTTGAGTGAAGGCACAATTGGTACGTATGATTGCTGAAGACTTGTATTTTCATTGTAATCAAGACATGTGAAAACCAGCTACCTGAAGTTGAAGAGGGAACCGCAAAGCCAGTCCAGGAAAGGATGCCGTAATAAGTGGGCATCTTTGGTCCTAAGTATGGTGATTAGCACTTCCAAGAATGGATGCAGTAAGAATAGACAAAATCTTCAAGATTATCAGGTTTTTTTTCCCTCTGAAGGGGTAGAAGGACACCTTTCTGTCAAAAAAGTAAACAACTCCATGATCCTGCTCACAGATGCAGGGGCCAACCAACTTTTTAATGCTGGTTAAAGGCAATACTTCTCCTTAGAGAGTTTTGGTGAGTGAAGATGCTATATAGACCATTGAAAGTGGGTACATATCTATATGCTTATTGGAGTCACTTAGATTTTGACTGACTCTCTTGACTGGTTGAATAGGATTGTCAGCAGTTTGCCTGTGGCTGAGATAGGTTGGCTTCTGGATATTTGACTGGAGATAAAGTGTTAGCCTCCACAGTGGCCTTTGCCAATGCAAATTAAGTCAGGGACACAAAGCAGTTACAGAAGGAAGTCCCTGGAATATTCACTGACTGGGCCATTGATTGGATAACTTCCAAAGTAAGTTCCACCAGAAACAGGTGAGCCAGTACTTTGGATGGAAAGCCAGAGGTCTGCCTGGCCGGAAGTGTTTTTGGGAGATTTAAATGGGAAAAGGAGGCGTTCAACATATATTCCTTGTTAAGACTTGACAAGACGTTATGCATTGCATGGGCATCAACAGTTGAAATCCTTAACATACCAGTAACAAAGGGCTCTGGAACAATGCTACCAATTCGTGAGAGCCATAAATAGAGTGTCTTACTGTGAGGACCACCATGATTAGGATGAGAGGTTCATGTTTTCTGTTATTTACAACTAGAGATCCTCAAGTTTTATTGTGTTAAAATTGCATTAATATATAAGCATTAAGGAAATGGCTCCTTTAAATGGATCGAGGAAACATTCCTGGATCAGAGGGAGGAAATCTTATAGTTGAATTATGTCTCCCTTCAGCAAGAAACTCGCTAAACCATATGCTGTGACCAAAGAACACCTTAAAGCCTTCAAAGTTTGTGCGAAGATTTGTAGCTCGGGTGCTCGTTGTTGTGGTTCTGTTCGCCGAGCTGGAAGTTTTTGTTGCAAACGTTTCGTCCCCTGGCTAGGCGACATCATCAGTGCTTGGGAGCCTCCTGCGAAGCGCTTCTTTGATGTTTCCTCCGGTGTTTATAGTGGTCTGTCCCTGCCGCTTCCGGTTGTCAGTTTCAGCTGTCCGCTGTAGTGGTTGGTATATTGGGTCCAGGTCGATGTGTTTGTTGATGGAGTTTGTGGATGAATGCCATCCTCTAGGAATTCCCTGGCTGTTCTCTGTCTGGCTTGCCCTATGATAGTAGTGTTGTCCCAGTCGAATTCATGTTGCTTGTTGTCTGCGTGTGTGGCTACAAACAATAGCCAACCTACTGGACATACAGAACAGAAAACAGGATGCTGAACCTATCAACAAAGACGGCATACTTAAACTACTGGATTTGTGCCTCACAACACACTTCACATTCAACAACCAGATTTACGAACAAATCAACGGAACACCCATGGGATCACCAATCTCGGGACTCATAGCAGAGGCAGTTATGCAAAGGTTAGAACAAACAGTCCTACCACATATTCAACCCAAACTCTGGGTCAGATATGTCGATGACACGTTTGTAATCATTAAAAACACGGAAATAGAAAAAACACACCGGATCATCAACGCCACACTCACAGGAATCCGATTCACGAGAGAAGAAGAAAAGGATAGCCAACTCCCATTCCAAGACGTGATGGTACAGAGAACACCAGACGGAGAATTCACTACAAGAGTATACAGGAAAGCCCCACACACAGACTAAGTCCTAAATTATGAAAGTAACCACCCCAACACACACAAACGAAGCTGCATCAGGACACTATTCAAAAGGGCCACAACACACTGGAGTACACCAGGACTGCAAAAAGAAGAAGAGGAACACCTATGCAAGGTATTCGCCAAAAACGGATACCCGCGCAACTTCATCAGCAGATGCCTAAGAGAAAGACCACGGAACGAGGACATACCACAACCAAAAGGACTAGCCACACTACCATACATCAGGAGCATCTCGGAACTGACTGCCAGACTACTGCGACCCCTAGGACTCATAACGGCACACAAACCAACAGCCACGCTCAGACAACAACTCACCAGAACGAAGGACCCGATACCAAACATGAGCAAGACAAATGTAGTGTACAAAATACCATGCAAGGACTGCACTAAACACTATATAGGACAAACAGGAAGACAGCTAACAATCCGCATATATGAACATCAACTAGCCACGAAACGACACGACCAGCTATCTTTAGTAGCCACACACGCAGACAACAAGCAACATGAATTCGACTGGGACAACACTACTATCATAGGGCAAGCCAGACAGAGAACAGCCAGGGAATTCCTAGAGGCATGGCATTCATCCACAAACTCCATCAACAAACACATCGACCTGGACCCAATATACCAACCACTACAGCGGACAGCTGAAACTGACAACCGGAAGCGGCAGGGACAGACCACTATAAACACTGGAGGAAACATCAAAGAAGCGCTTCGCAGGAGGCTCCCAAGCACTGATGATGTCGCCTAGCCAGGGGACGAAACATTTGCAACAAAAACTTCCAGCTCGGCGAACAGAACCACAACACCTTAAAGCCTCCCAAAAGGTCATGAAACAACAGGTAGACAGACATGCTGAAGCACAAACATTCAAAACAAGGGATTAGACTCTTTTGCTGTTCACGTGCAAACCTCTGAGCATTTCGTTTAGTCTTGCATTCTGTAGAGGGAAAATAATGAGCAAGGTCACTTACCACCACCTCTGACTGGAAAAAAAAACAACTGTGTGGCACAAACATATTAAAAAGATATTATCTTCAGAAATAGAAACAAAAAGGGTCAACATGCCAAGACTTGAGAGTAGATTCTGACACAAAGAATAGTAAGGAAAAACTAGGGGAAGAAGGAGATCTAGAAAATTACCAGATTGAATCCCCTATTGTGAAGCTAACATAAATATTGGAAAGGTCAGACTACACATCAGATTGTACAAATGCAGTGCAGAGGAAAAACATAATAGGAACTACTGGGTGAATTGGTTGTATGTGGAGACAAACCAGATTGTGCTTCCTTGACCCTTCATGATGTGGACAGTTAAGACCTGATCTAGATTAGATTACATTACAGTGTGGAAACAGGCCCTTCGGCCCAACAAGTCCACACCGACCCGCCGAAGCGAAACCCACCCATACCCCTACATTTACCCCTTAGCTAACACTACGGGCAATTTAGCATGGCCAATTCACCTGACCCTGCACATCTTTTGTGACTGTGGGAGGAAACCGGAGCACCCGGAGGAAACCCACGCAGACACGGGGAGAACGTGCAAACTCCACACAGTCAGTCGCCTGAGGCGGGAATTGAACCCGGGTCTCAGGCGCTGTGAGGCAGCAGTGCTAACCACTGTGCCACCGTGCCGCCCACATGCCACCGTGCCGCCCATCTATTAAGACAGAACCAATAATAGCTGAGCTCTGATAAATTAGCTTGTTGAAGAGGACGTTTGATATAACACAGACAATGACATAACCAAATCAGGTCAAAGCAACTGGCATTGCCCTATCGTGTTAGTCCCCAAGCTGAACAGTTCCAAGAGACTTTATGCTGAAAATCAAAAAGTTAATGCTTGATTCTGAACCCATATATATTCAATTCTTCACAATGAAGATTGTGTTGAGAAAGTTGGCTACACCACTCTCATCAGCAAAAGCGATTTATCAAAAGAATACTGACATGTTCCCATGACCACCGAAAAAGGCAATCTCAGCATTTGTCTCAGTAGATAGCTTATTTTAATAGCAAGTAATGTATTTGGTTTCAAGAATGCCCTGTCACCTTTTAAATGTTAATGAATCAAGTAGTGGCTGTGAATAACTCCACAAGGGCCAACATCCCGACACCAAGTCACACTTTACTTATGTGTGCATAGTATATGACACTGACCCTGCCAGAACAGAGCCAGCTCCTGGAGTGAACAGAACCCCTGACACGCCTGTTTATGTCTGTCAGTCAGGGCTCCCTGACTAGAGCAGATTAACAGCCCAATCAGGGAGTTCATATTCAGTGAAACCAACCAGGCTAGCATCATTCCAATCAATACAGGCTGGTTATTGTAGCTGTGGTGTGTATTTTGATGATTTGCTAGTTTATAGAGACATCTAGGAAGACCATCTAAACCCTTTAAGGGCATTATTAAAAAGCTAACAAAAGGCTAATCTAGTAATATATTTAGCCAAAAGCAAATTGCCAAGGCCACGGTGACGTACTGGAACATTTTTGGTCATGGATGGATTTTGCCAAAAATACGTGAGGTGGATTTTTTCCAGGCATTGAACATTGTTAGCAATGCAAGTCAGTTGGGAAAACTTACTCTCTTGCATGGGGTTCATACATGGTACAGCCTTTGTAGATTGATTTGTGTAGCTGATCAGACAGGTAACAATGTAAATTGACAATACCTTTAGAATATGGCCTTCTATTTCTGCCCTCAAAAAAAAGACTTTTCTTTGTTTCCTTCCTATTACATGTGAAGGGTATTCATGACTTAGACTTTTTGGCCTTGGAGTGGAGTTCTGAAGAATGGGTATGGAGATCACAGTGGTATTTAAGTCAATTAGACTTGAACAGCACAGCATATCAATACCAGGACATCAGACACCAATTGTTAGGAAAAATTAAAATAGATAATGGACAAATCAGACAAACCAAGTTTCTCAATTAGGGAACATTTCATCAGGCAGAAAGAGAAGGAAAAGATATCAAGAGCTGCAAAGAATCAGGCCTTACCTAAGAGCCAAGTATGAGCCGGCAGGAAGTTTGGCTTACTTTTATCTGTCTATTTAAAGAACCAAACCTGATTTTTGAAGAAGGGTTTTTGATGTACTTCAAGTGGACTGTAAGCAGAGAAACACAATAGTGCAAGCAGTAAATCATTGCACATCTGTCTTCATGAACCTTCCTAACTTCTCAATTTTTTTATGGACCGAAAAAGAATCGCAGGTTTGCAACATTCCAAGGTTTCACCTTAAGACAAGCAAATATGATGAGGAACATTAGATCTTCAACTCCTAAGTGTATGCTACCTATGTTGTACTCTGTGGGTACTGTTAAATGCATTTCAGGTATTGACTAATAAATCTTCAACCTTTTTAAAAAAATGTCATTTGTCTGTCCATGAGAGTTACATCACTCGAGGTGAGGGTGTTGTTAAAATATTTTTCTTTCTTTTAAGCAAATCTCTCTTCAGTCAAATGAGCAGTAAGAGAAGGGGAAATCATTCTAATATCCATTCTATGTGTAACAAACAAATGACCAAAAAAAGTGGTAAAATTTCTTGATACGTACAAAGCTTACAAGAAAAGCATTTTGATTGCATCATAAATATAATTAAAGAGAGCACAATTTTGCGAAATTTGAAATCCTTTATAGTAGTGTTAAATTATGCAACATTTATGGCATCATACGATATAAGATGAAATGGACTGTATAATGGATGCAGAACAAGTTACCTTGGTGCATGACTGCACCTAGTGCTGTTTAGAAGAACATCACATTAGCGATAAACCGTGAAATTTAACAGACAATATAGTACAATTTTCAATGATATTCTATTGGGAGAAGGAAACTACTAATTTTCAATGTGAACTGTTTATATCAACTACTCTTACCTTAGTATTGTATTATTCTCCATGTACAATACTTAATATGTCTTCAAATTAAGACTTGTGTTGCTGCAGTGATAAATTGATCTGATTAATTTAAAGGCTGAGTATGCAGTTGGTAAGCTTGTACACTTCTAACCTCTAGCTAGATATGCAAAAATAGACTCCTGTTTGGATCAAACAAATGATATCATGAAATTAAAAATTAGCTGCCCTGGTGCTGAGTCATGACATTAATAAAACATTATTAGCTTGAAGCTCAGAAAGCTACTGTTATTTATTGCAAAAGTCAAAGCAAACATTTTATTCATGTGCACAATCTTGAAATACTCTTTCTTTTAAATTGCCCCTGATTTATTCTGGAGGGGACCTGACTTGGGAATACTAAAAGTAACATAGTAATTGCATCATACAAGACTGTTGCTCTTAGTCATTTCCATGGATGGATATATTGCAGTGTCCATCTTCTGATCATTCAACTTTCCTGGAAAATCACTTAATGAAGTTAGGAGACCCAAGTTCACTACCATAATTTTGTAATGCAGTTTTGCACAATATAACAATTTATCACTTGTCAAGCAGACAGTTTTAGTTTATACATTTAATAAGGGCATCCTTTAGTATGGGTAATTAGGACTGAACAGTTTGCATATTTACTAAATGCAGAATGTCATTGCCACCACGGCCTATTGCCTACATGAATTATTTCTCTATCTGTGTTAAACAGCTGTGCAATTATTACTGCCATAATCAGATAATTTCCCCTATGTAAGTTTTCTCTTGTGAGACAATTAATTTAACCCTCTAAAGCTAAACAGAATCTTTTCATAAACACACATTTGTGATGAAAGAATCTAATGTAAATGTATGATAAATTGCATATTTTTGTAGAGATAGTTTGGGGACCGATATGCATACATATTCAAGCAAAATTTGATTTTGGAAAATCGAATATTTCCTGCTGTGTCTTTTAGTTTTAAAATTTAGTATATACTTAAGAAAATGTAATATTTTATAAATAAGAAATTATTTACAAAATTCCAACTTTAATAAATTTAATCCAGATATTTTTGTAATATCATCTTAATTAGATTAAAATATATTAGAATAAGTCTAACACTTTTTAAGCAATGCAGATTGACATTCAAATATATTGAAGGAAACTCTGCAGAGTATTTGATTCTAAATATTAAACCTTACAATGAACTTGTATATTCTATATATTAAGAGAAAGTTGCACTTCATTTATTGTTTATACCTTTTTACGTGTATATATGATCTCATTTCTGATAATCAGAATTGGAATTTTCTGCATTTAAAAATTCTTTTTCATCCTTTTAAACATTCCAATGTGAATATTTAAGTGGCAATTTAGAATAATTTTGTTTTAAAATGAATATTTATATGAATATGCTTTTTGTTGGATAGATTTATATAATGTTGATTATGATTTTTCACAGCAGCACTGAAGGACATGCAGAACTTGAGTAATTAAAATTGTAATACTGGTTAAAATTGTCTTTAGTACACAGGGATGGAACGTTTAATTACTAAAATTTGATAAAATCTTAATAGCTATTATTAAGATTTTACTTAAAGTATTTCATCAGATATCCTCTGATCAATCTGCTGTTCTTTTGTTTAATTTTATGTTCTGGCACATGAGAAGGATTTTTCCTATTTCCCTCATACTTCTTGATTTTGAAAACTGTTTTGCTAAAGCATAATTAATTTTCCATTGTATTTCCTCTTACATAATAATTTAGTATAATTTAATCCATTTTCTGCAATAGACTACCTAATAAATTTTTCTTTAAGGACACAGAGGTCATTGATGTTACAAACACCTTAAATCTAGCATATAGTAAGGTTTGTTGGGCACCACATAATGCAAATAGCACAAAGGGTTTTTCTTTGAAAATAATTTTGTTTAGCTTTAAAATTCTACTTAGCAGTTAACGATGGGTTTGAGATGTAGATCAGGAAAGGTCATCTTTCTACAGATTTTACTACAGTAGAAAAGGTGACTATAACTTTTCGATCTCTTGGGGCCAAAAAACTATCCACAAACCTAATAGGCTATTCTCTAATTTGTTTCATAATAAACAATTTCAGAAGTAGGATTTTAAAATGGGGTCATGTCACTGCAGGTGATTCGTCTCTTTTGCAGTTTAGCCTAATGTTAATTAAAAATTCACGCTGCAAAACCAAAGCAATGTGATTTTTTAAATGTCAATATATTCACTGTTGTAACCTTGAATAATATAATATGCTTCAGAGTAATTGAGAACTATTGAAACTGAAGGAGTTACTTATAAATTGTGCTTTGTTCAGTTCATCTGCATCGTAAATCTCTGCTTAACTGCAGGAAAGAACTGGAGGAGTACGAAGAGACAAAGAAGAAGGAACGGGAAAAGAAAGCGTTAGAAGAGGAAGAGAGAAGAAAGCATTACCAAGCCCGAAAGATACATTACCTCCTCAGCACTGAGCAGGTCTGTGTACCTGTCCTGACAGCTTGTATAGTCGCCTGGGTCCCTGCCTGACAGAGATAAACTATCAGGCTGAATGGGACATGACTTGCTGAAATGATATCACAAAGACAATACTTCGAGTTCAATTTAGTGCCTTTCTATTGTGGAGTGCAAGCACCATGACTACTAGGTGACAGCATCTTCATACAGGCAGCATCAGCATTGTTGGCAGAAAGAGCCCAAGTCAGCAGTTTGATCTGCTGGCAGATAACACAACAGGAAGGGCATAACCTCAGCCTAACAACTCATTTTGACTGCCTCGTTTTGTGTTGTAGTATTGTCAAGCACAGCCAACAAGCTGTTAAACTAAGATGGTAAAGCTTTTTTTTTTAATTGTCTTATCTTTTTTGCAACTGTTTCAGCAGGGTAGAGTTCCGAAGCGTAGGTTAATTGCATCTGACAGACTTGTTTTATGAAGGCTGCTTTAGGTTCATAAAGCAGCCGCTTTTCAAAATCAATGTGTCTAGGAATGTCTGGAAGAATTTTTTGATGAGTTGCTACAAGCAAACAAAGCATCCTCTGTTTACATAGTGTATTTAGCAGAATGGGTAGAAAACTTAAATAATAATAGCACAACAAAATCCTTTTTTATTGTCTATCTGCTATTCTACTGATGCTTTGTCTTTGCCATATACGTGTTGTACAGAAGTCAATTCGTTGATAAGGACAGGAAGCTGAGCTCATATTTCAATTATCACATTATAAAAGTGTACCTTTTGTGATTTTTTAAAAAATCATAGTTTGAAATAGAATAATAGAAGTAATAGAAGTACAGATATTTATAGATAGTTTAATATTAATGTTCCAGGTTACATAACAAAACTATAATCTTGCAAGGGCTGGGATGTAAATCGGGTCACTTGTATGATTTGTCCATTCATGAATGTGTGCTGGCAAATATGTGCTGTATCAGAAATCGGTGAGCCAGACTATTGTTATGGTTAGGAAAGTAGTGCAGTATGAAATTCTGACCCACTTATTATAGAAGCCATATAGAGCTAAAAAAAACTGACATTTTTTTGTAAGATTGTTGAGACTTATTTTTTAAATGCAAGTAACTTGCATATATTTGCATCTGTTGTATCTTTATCCTTAAAATTCAGAAATTGCACAATGAAAGTCCTGAAGAGATATTTCATAATTTTCAGTTTATACATGCATTTCAAAGCCATCACTTTATTATGCACATTATTTTCAAAATAAGGTTAGAAAGCAAGTCAGCAGACCATGCGAATGAATGAATTAATAGCATACTGATAAGCAATAGGACTAATTTGGAAGGAAGCCCTCCTGCAATAGAATGAAAAACCTCAAAGAAGCTGAAATACTGGAATGGAGACTTCTCCAAATATATTAAACAATAAAACTAATAAGACACCAGGAGAAAGTGAGGACTGCAGATTCTGGAGATCAGAGCTGAAAAATGTGTTGCTGGAAAAGCGCAGCAGGTCAGGCAGCATCCAAGGAGCAGGAGAATCGACGTTTCGGACATAAGCCCTTCTTCAGGAAATGAAGAAGACTTATGCCCGAAATGTCGATTCTCTTGCTCCTTGGATGCTGCCTGACCTCCTGCACTTTTCCAGCAACACATTTTTCAGCTCTAATAAGACACAAGCACAAACATGCATTCAATGTAACAAAATGCAGGGATTTATTAAAGTTCAATTCAGTATATTTTTGACAGTTCTTAAAGCTTTGCACTCTTCAACCTAGCCACAAAAAGAAAGGAATCCAAATTATAATCCATATAATAGCTTGGTATAACTTATTCTCAGTAATTCCTATGGAAATGTGTTTTTATTAAAATAAATGTATTTTGCTAAGTTACACAGTCATTGTGAAACAATCAGTCCTGACACCTGGGTGAAGGAAGATCATGTCCAAGGGCTATAACTTTCACATCAAAGACCCTCTCCCAAGGTCCCAATGCATTATGTCATTACAGCCCCTCAAGTGTGTTTGTGTCTGTTTTATATATATATATATATATATATATATATATATATATAGACTGATAAAACTTCTATTATCATTTCATGACAGTGTTCTAAAACCAGAAAAGGAACATATTTTATTCTTAATACTGGTTCCCAAAGGAGAGGTATCAGACTCATTTTTAAATATTAACGTGCTGAATAAGCTGCTGAAATATAAAATTCAGTATCATGTTGGCGTGTTTTAAAGTTTAAACGTCATTAAATTTAATAAAAATGAACTAATTCCACACAACCATGTGAGCTATCAATCAAAGTTTTCTTTTCAAAGTATGACAAATGCAAATTTTTGTTAATTGGTATAACCTCTCTAACTGAACCCTCAAATACCAAAATATGGTGACAATGACATTTTAAATTGTGCACTTTTAATAAATGTTTGCAGGAGATAATCAGACAAAAAGATTTATGTGAGACAAACCCTTTTTGGAAATTTGGTCAATAATTTGATTTGCGGGGGCAAATTTTAGAGCTTAGGATCTAGATGGTTGAAGGCAAATTCATCAATGGTAGTGCAACAAAAGTTAAGGATACGTGAGAGATAAAATTTGGTAGAATAAAGATGATCTTTGGTAGGCTGTAAAGTGACTAAGACCATGAAGGATTTGGACGCAAGTATGTTCATTTTTAATTCAATGATTTTTCAGTTTGAGAATCATTTTAGAACGACAAGTGTGATATATTATGTATGGGTATTTTTAGTTAGTGTACTTCAGTCTCCTGGAATAAAGAAGTTGTAATCATATAATTTATCTCATAACCTTGAGGCATTCCCAACATATATTAGAGCTAATTAAATAATAGTAGTGGCTACAGATTTCTTGAATCAATTCCAGGTACCACTGATAACAATAATGAAATGATGCAAAAACAACTGAAGATAAATGGGTGAATTATAAATAGGAGTAGGCCATTTGGCCTTCAAGGCAGCTGTGCCATTCAGTTAGGTCACAGTTGATCTGGTTGCTCCATATTCTCCAAAAGCCTTTTACCCTCTTCCACGAATCTTTAATTCCTCTCTGGCCACAGGGGAAGTGCCAGAGGACTGGAAGGTGGCAAATGTAGTTCTACCTTTTAAGAAGGATGCTAGAGATGAACCAGGAAATTACAGAATGGTGAGTCTCATTGTCAGTGATAGGGAAAGTAGTGGAGAAAATTCTGAAGAAGTGAATTAATACCCACTTGGAAAGGCATGGGGTTAATTAGGGGTAGTCAGCATAGCTTTGTCAGAGGGAGGTCATGTCGAACAAATTTGTTAGAACCTTTGAAAATGTGATCATTTGTGCGGATGAGGGAAGTTCAGTTGTTGTAGTTTATGTGGATTTTAGCAAAGCTTTTAACAAGGTCACACATGGGAGACTAAATGAGAAGGTTAAAGCCGGATGGGATGGAGAAAAACTGGCTTACGAATAGAACACAAAGGGTAGTGGTAGAAGGCTGTTCGAGTGACTGGAGGCTTGTGTCCAGTGGTATACCACTTGGCTCAGTACTGGAACCTTATTGTTTATTATATACATAAATGATATAGATAAAAATGTGGGGGGCATGCTAAGCAAATTTGTAGATGGCACCAAGATTGGTAAAGTGGTTAATAGCAAAGAAGATGGTTGAGGTTATAGGAAGATATAGATGGGTTGATCAGATAGGCAGACCAGTAACAAATGGTATTTTACCCTGATAAGTACAAGGCAGAATATTTAATGAATGACAGGACACTGCATAGCTTAGAAGAACAGCGGTATCTTGAAGTAATTATTCACAAATCCCTGAAGTCAGCAGAGCATGTGAATAGGATCATTAAGGCGGCGTATGGAACACTTGCTTTCATCAGTCATGCCATAGGGTATAAGAGCAAGGAGGTAATGTTGGATTGTACAGAGCATTGGTCAGGATTACTGTGCAGTTCCATTCACTTCAATACAGGAAGGATGTGATAGTACTGAGGGTGGGGTTGTGGGGGAGGGGGGGGGGGTGATAAGGGGACATTCATGATGTTGTCTGGGATGGAGAAATTGAGTTGTAAGAAGAGACTAGATTGACTTGGATTATTTTCTTTAGAGCAGAGAAGACTGAGGGGAACATGATTGAGGTATATTAAATTATGAGGGGTGGACATGATGAATAGAGAGCAGTTATTCCCCTTGGTTGAGGTGTTTTGGGGTAAGGGGCAGGAGATTCAGAGGGGATTTGGGAAAAAGTTTTTTTCATTCAGCGGGTCGTGGGAATATGGAATGCACTACCTGGGAAGGTAGTGGAGGTAGGAAACCTTACAACCTTTAAAGAATATTTGAATTAGCTCTTCAAATATGATTCAAGGATGGGGGACAAGTACAGGAAATTGGAATTAGCGCACTTTGAGTCTGCATTGATATAACTAGACTCAATGGACTGAAGGTCCTTTTCTATGCTGTGTAAATCTACGAAGAGTCTATTTATCTCTTCCTTCAAATTTTTTGAATATTTGGCTTCAATTGGCTTTTGAGGAAGAGTATTCTGAAAACTCTTAAACCTCTGTTAGAAAAAAAATCTCCTCACCTGCATTGGATGGGTGACCCTTTATTTTTTAGAAATTGACCCCTTCGAATAAGTTATCTCACAAGAGAAAACATCCTTTTCACATGCACCATGTCTAACTTCAACCAAGCCATTTCTTACTCTCTAAATGTTAGCAAATAGAAGACAGGCTTGTCCAAACTTTCTCGTAAAACAACCCACCCTTTGCAGGAATTAGTCTAGTGGACATTCTCTGAATTGCCTCCAATGTATTTGCGTTATTCCTTAAATAAAGCAACCAACACCATATACAAAGGTGGCCTCACTAATGTCCTATATAGCTAAAGCATAATTTCCTTACTCCTGTATTTCCTTTTTTCTTTATTCATCTACGGGCTGAAGGTGTCATTGGCTAGGCAGCATTTATTGCCCATTCCTAATTGCCCAGAGGGCTGGTGAGAGTCAACCACATTTGCTGTGGGTCTGGAGTCGCATGTCGGCCAGACCAGATAAGGATGGCAGTTTCCCTCCCTAAAGGACATTCATGAACCAGGTGGGTTTTTCCAACAATCAGCAATGGATTCATGGTCATCATTCGATTCCCAATTCCAGATATTAATTTGAATTCAAATTCTACCATCTGCTATGGCAGGATTCAAGCCTAGGTCCCCAATTCATTTTGCAATAAACAACAACATTCTATTAGCTTTCTGAATTATTTGCTGTACTTAATTACCAACCGGGTTGGCAATCCATCCATTAAAACACTAAGATCCCTCTGCATCTTGGAGCTCTACACTGTCTTACCTTCTGTATAATATGTTTTTAATTCTTCCTGACAAAATGGACAATCTCACATTTTTCACATTGTACTCCATTTACTCATTTTCTTAACCTCTCCATATTCTTTTGTAACCTCCTTATGTTGTCTTCACTACTTTCTTGCCTACCTACATTCGTATCATCAGGAATTTTAGCAGTTAAGCCATCATCTTCATCCAAATCAGTGAGATAAATGTTAAAAAATTGAGAACCAGCACTGGTGGCATACCATTATGGTTGCTGAAAATTGGAAATAAAAACACAAAGTGTTAGAGAAACGAAACCAGTCTGGCAGCATATGTGCACAGAGAAATAGAGTTAATGTTTTGAGTCCAGTATGACTTCTTTGAAAATGAGAGCAACTGGAAAATAATGGACTTTCTAAAAATCATTTCTAATGTCTTCCCATCCCCTTTCCTTTTTTTTGAATAAAGCAGTTACCTCCACCATTTTCCAATCTAATGGAATCTTCCCAGAATCTATGGAGTTTTAGATGTTTTTTAAAAAATGCATCAACTGACCTTTCCTTTAATTCTGTGAGACAAAGTTCATGACGATCCAGGCACTCATCAACTTACAGCTGCAACAATTTGTTCAATACCTCTTCCCTGGTTATTGGATTTCTTACCTCCCTTTCATTTTCTATTTCTGAGATGTTAATTGTATCCTCTATAATGAAGACTGCGCAGCTATCTGCCATTGCTTTATTTTCTGTTATTAATGTCCCTTACTCATATTCTGAAGAACCAATGCTCACTTTGTTACCTCTTTCCTTTTTAAATATAGTTTTTGCTATCTGTTTTTATATTTCTAATGAGCAGTCAACCATACTCTTTTTTTCTTCTCATTAACTTTTTAGTCATCCTTTGCTTTTTGAAAAAAAAATACTATCCAATCTTACGACTTATCCCATCATTGTGTAATTATTTGCTTTTTCTTTAAGTCTGATATTACCTTTAACATTTTTATTTAAACCATCCATGGTAGATCCTCTTAAGTTTTTTTGCTTGTTCGAATGTTTCTATTTTTGCATGTTCTGAAATGTCTCCTTAAATGTATGCTATTGCATCTCTATGGACCTGACCCTGAACCTAATTGGCCAGTTCACTTTGGCACTGCTTTCAAGGAGTCATAATTGCCCTTATTTAAGTTTCAAATACTTGTCTTGGACATATTAGACTAAAAATAGATTTAATTATAATCAAACTTCTGAGCATGAAATTTCCTAAACCATCTACCTACGATCAGTGCAAGTAGTCACAATCTGATATTGGGATTTCTACAGCGGTATTTTGGAAAATTTCTATAATTTAAATTGACAATGCCTCTCTTGCTGAGGTTGAGACAAGAAATTTTGATAGCATTTCAATTCAGTTTCCATTTAGGTTGAAACTAGAAGCAGTTTGGCTGCATTGCAATACTTCACTTCAGTCTCAAGCAGGTCAATGGTTGCTTTCTGCTTCACAAGTAATTTATCCTCCTTCTGATTCTGTGGCTACTATTATGATATAAATTGGCCTTGACTAGACAGTTAAGTAAATTTCACGCTCAGGTAGCTGTTCCACTTACCCAATCTGGCATAAAGGAAGGCAATACTTCACTTTCATCCAAAGGTGCTGGGATTTTTCTTTCTTTCTCTTTCTCATGGTCACAGATCTTCAATCTACTCAAGAGGACTGCTACCTCCACCAAAAGGGATATTATTAGGATATCAAAAACATTCTTGATTATGGACACATGAATTCAGGCATGATTCCCACCACAATTTTGAAAATCTGTGTTTTGCACAGATTCTTTGTTGCCAGCTTGTATACATGAACACTTAACTGGATCAGATTGTCCTAGGTTAATAACTGTATTGAACATTTTAATTTAGCTTGACAAACTGGTTTCCACAAACAGAATCTGCAGGTTATAATTTTACTTCATGAATGAGGAATGCTTTTAAAAGTACTGCAGCATGATATTTTACTTGGAAATTTATTTTAAATCCGGATATTTCAGGTATCCACTCCTGAAGTTTTAAAAATAGCAATGACATACATTGTACAGAATGTTGATTTCTAACTTAGATGAAAAAAAATCCAGTTATATATTTACAACGTTGATTTGACCAGTTTTATTAAAGCCTGAGTGCTCCTAAGAGAGTTATCTGGAACAAATTTGTACCTTCCACCTCAAGTGGGAAAATGAAATAGCCTGCTTGCAAATTCTAAAAAAGAGTTATAAAGGATTACAACATTAACTTTGTTTCTCTCTGCACAGATGCTGCCAGACCTGCTGAATTTCTCTAGCACTTTGTTTTTACCAGCTGCAGCTCATGCTGTTCTTCACTTCCTGCAGAAACCATAAAATAATGATTATGTGTGGATGCGAAGTGAAAACTGATTCAGCTTGTTTGCATGACTTGTAAAATCAAGTAGTTGTATCTTTCTATTCTTCCCAAGGAAAATAATGTGGCAGAATGAAACAATTCACAAACTAATTAACAGCCTAAAAAATGCCAAGGTGAGCACAGCTATATGGCTGTAACATCAATATAACATCATTAGGATGACTATCATAAAATTATTACAGTTTTTTAGTGCACTGGCAGTCTTCACAATATAATGTGGGTTGGGTGTGAATGCTAAGCTTGATTCCAGCGCTGAAACTCTTGTATACTGGCAAGACTTTCTGGAGCAAGTTTGATAACCTTCTACATCACAAGTGGAAAAATGAATTTATCTGATAACATAATTCAGTTAAGTCTTTACATGAGAAAGGACCATTTGCATTATGCACTATGGGGCTCCAGAATCAAGCAACTGTACATGTGAACCTTCCAGGAAGAAGAGGGATAAAAGAAACATTTTGAGAAAGGAGAATATTTGTCATTAATATAGCTTAAAAAAGCATTAGAAAATAATGCAATCTTACAGTGGATTTTAGTTTTGTATTTTACCACATTTGATTTCTAGAGTTAATTGCGAGGAAAGCTAAAATGAATGTGATGTTTCTGTGCTTTTCTCTTTTTAACATTATTATTGGAAATACTGATACTGTGTACAAATAAGCCATTATGTCTCCTGCCTTAATGAACCAGTTTTTTTTAACTGAATGGCCACTGTTGGATTGATTGTTGAAATCAGCATGCCTTGTTCAACAATCGATTTTTGGATTCTATTCACTCATTGGAAACAAGCTAGTTCTTCACTGAAACATATTTTATGTGTGTGCCATTTCATGCACATATGATCTGACTTTGAATTATAAATTCCTTAATGGGTCTTCATTATTATTCTGTCAATTGCTGGGCTTGAACTCATTTCAGTTATTCCCTTGTGAATGCAGTTGGATGATCTTTTCACAAATTTTTGACAATTTTCTTTGGGAGAGGAAAATAAGTTCATAAGACAGAATATGAAAGAGAAGTCAACTGTTTGCAACAAAGCAATTTAATATGGTTTGTGCATATCAAGAATATTTCTGCAATTTCATAACTGAAAAATGTTAATCTCCAACTCAGCCAGAGATAATTGCAACTAATTTAGAAATGTAATTCATTTTTTAAGCAAAATTGTGCTCCATTTATGTTAATGAGCCAAGATATTGTTATACGATTCATAAAAACGTAACCTCGGTTGTGGCACATGCCAAAACGTGAAATGTCATGAATGGCATTATTTGTACCTCTTTAGTTTGTTTTGCAGAACTCAGCTCATGGTATATTATGTAAATAAGTCTGATCATGTGATAATCAGTGTTGAAAGGAAGATTTTAAATTTCAATTCTGCATTGTGCTAATCTAGCTCATATTTGGTCTGGATCAGTGGGGAAAGGGATTGGAGGAAGGAATATACCGGAGTTATAGAGTCACAGTCATAGAGATGTACAGCACGGAAACAGACCTTCGGTCCAACCCATCCATGCCGACCAGATATTCCAACCCATCCTAGTTCCACCTGCCAGCACCCAGCCCATATCGCTCCAAACCCTTCCTATTCATATACCCATCCAAATGCCTTTTAAATGTTGCAATTGTATCAGCGTCCACCACCTCCTCTGGCAGCTCATTCCATACACGTACCACCCTCTGTGTGAAAAAGTTGCCTCTTAGGGGTGGCTCAGTGGTTAACACTGCTGCCTCACAATGCCAGGGACCCGGGTTCAATACCCGCATCGGGCAACTGTCTGTGTGGAGTTTGCACATTCTCCCCGTGTCTGCCTGGGTTTCCTCCGGGTGCTCCGGTTTTCTCCCACAGTCCAAAGATGTGCAGGTTAGGTGAAATGGCTAAATTGCCCGTAGTGTTAGGTGCATTAGTCAGGGATAAATGTAGGGGAATCGGTCTGGGTGGGTTGCTCTTCAGAAGGTCAGTGTGGACTTGTTGGGCCGAAGGGCCTGTTTCCATGCTGTAGGGAATCAAATCGAATTGAGTCTCTTTTATATCTTTCCCCTCTCACTCTAAACCTATGCCCTTTGGTTCTGGACTCCCCGACCCCAGGGAAAAGACTTTGTCTATTTATCCTATCCATGCCCCTCATAATTTTGTAAACCTCTATAAGGTCACCCCTCGGCCTCCGACGCTCCAGGGAAAACAACCCCAGCCTGTTCAGCCTCTCCCTATAGCTTAAACCCTCCAACCCTGGCAACATCTTGTACGTCTTTTCTGAACCCTTTCAAGTTTCACAACATCTTTCCAATAGGAAGGAGACCAGAATTGCACGCAATATTCCAACAGTGGCCTAACCAATGTCTGCAACATGACCTCCCAACTCCTGTACTCAATAATCTGACCAATAAAGGAAAGCATACCAAACGCTTTTTTCACTATCCTATCTACCTGCGACTCCACTTTCAAGGAGCTATGAACCTGCACTCCAAGGTCTCTGTTCAGCAACACTCCGTAGGACTTCACACAGTCCTGCTAAGATTTTGCTTTCCCAAAATGATTTGGATGCGAGCATTTATCTGAATTAAACTCCATCTGTCACGTCTCAGTCCATTGGCCCACCTGATCAAGATCCTGTTGTAATCTGAGGTAACCTTCTTTGCTGTCCATTACACCTCCAATTTTGATATCAATAGCAAACTTATTAACTGTACCTCTTATGCTCGCATCCAAATCATTTTTAATCCTGTTTACTGTCGAATTATCACTGCTGGAAAGTGTATATTTGCAGTGCTAAACTAAATTGTGATACAGGCCAGCCACAGCAATGATCTAATGACACTTACTTGAGAAATTCTGTGAAATTAAACAAACCATGATTGCATCTGAAATCAGAAAAAAAAGAAGCAAAATAGTTTAATTATGCATTTGAGAGTGCTTTTAAACTTAGTTAAAGGACAGGTCTGTCTGCTAGAAGTATTTCTTTAGGTTTAAAAAGACTCTATTACTATCTCCAAACTGTTATCATTGACACAAGTGGATTTCTCATTCAATAATACGACTGTTGGAGTGAAATTTCACTTACATTGACTGCTTTCCTAACTTACTCAAGTGGTTTATTTCATATACACAGTCGGCATCTACAGTGATTGTCAACAGGTTATTCTGTCATATCCTTGTTGAAATTTATTCTGTATTTAACTGATGTCCTTCCTTCCAGAGATGCTCAAATGTGAAATTCAAAAATGGCCAAGTTCAGGAATCAGAGTATCATGCAATATTCTAATGTAAAGAAATTTTCAATTGAATAATTTATGGATTGCCAGTCTGAATCTACAAAAGAGGGATCAGTATGTTGGTTGAAACAATTATGTCTGAAGATTTTGGAGAAAGTTAACAGTTGAAAGTACCTATGGTCAGTGATGGTAGAAGATGGAATTCAGAGAAGTGGAAATTAAGTAAAGGATTAGCTGTGATTGGAGTAATTGGAATAAGTGTAGTGGAGTATTGTGTAATAGAAAAATATCACTGAAACTTACAACGATAGTGATACCATCTTGTTTAATTGTGCAGAAATATAGGCAAAATCAAGAAGAAAGGAACAATGACTCAATGTGAACACTAAGATGGGTGTGTAAAGCATTGAGAAAGGACAACATCATGAACCAACAGATCAGGGACTCATAAAGACTGGGAGCATTAAAGAAAGTAGCTGAAGTCGTATGATCAGCTGTTATGGAGAGACAGCAGATGTGATGAGGTGTATAATCAGACTACCAGGAAGCAGAAGAGGAAGGCCAAAGACTAACTTGAAAGGCACATGGTAATGAGCGATTTAAATATGGCAGGACTCTGAAAGAGAGTTGGGTGGTTGCAAGGAGGAGATGAAGAAGTGTGAATAACCAGTGGTGACTGCAAGTACAGTAGTAGAAGCCAAAAGAAGATGCTGCAAATTCTGAAAGATGGACATAGTAATATATATAATGCCAGAAGTTATAACTACCATCAGTTTAGAAAAGTAATTATGTTTGCATTCTGGAAGAGGTATATCTTTAAATATAATTTCCTTATGAGATAGTAAAAATGATGGAGATTTAATGAAAATGTGATACTTCAAAGTATTTCTTGCTTAGACCTATAGTTATGTTTAGTGTAAAGCTTTGTTACTACGTAAACTTCCAGAAATCAAGTCCTGCCTAACTGCCACTGTATAAATGATCAAATCTTCATTGGCTTTGATATAGGTTATATTAAAATATTTGAAGCTTCTAAAAATATCTCTTACAATACTTGGCAAGAGCTTTCCAGTTTGCAGACTGGAGTTTTACGTCTGATTGACATTGTGTGTCATCTACAATTATGATCAGTCTTGTTGATCTTTTGGTCAGATTCTTAACATTAGTGAATATCTAGGAACGTTGGCATTAGATGTAAGCTAATGGCTTTTTGAGAATTCAGTAAAGTTCAGATCTTATTAACAGCTCAGATGCTTAGTATTTTGAATGTTTACAGCTTTTTAAGCAGCTGATTTCAATTTTGTAAAACCTTCCATTTAGCTTATTAAAATGAACAGATAATCAATATTGACAGTGGTGGATAGCAAAAACCTAATGTATGAGATACTTACGCACTCTGTATTCTCAGTTTCACATTTGTAATTATTATGGTGATTTGATTGCGCTATCTAAAGTAACATCAAATAGATATTCCACAATAGATTTGTGCTTGTGAGTGTAGTTTTGTATTATGATTCAGTAAAAATGTTAATGTTTCCTTTTTTACCCAAACTTTCCAAGTTGAGATGTAAACTAGCTTATTTAATTTCAATATCTCAAAGATTTACAAATACGTTGTGGAATATTTTGGGGCAGACAAAAGTAACTAAGTTACTACTTCTTAACTCACACTCAGTACATTATAGTATCATGAGACCTGGACATGATATACTATGCAAAGAAAAGACTGAACAGTTAGCACCATTGCTGTCTCAGACATTCCTTCAGTAGGGCAAGTGATATAATGATCAAAATAATAGATACACATTAATTTCATTGGCTTAGATTCAATGCTATTGATGAGGTGGGTGATGGCTACATACCTAAAGACCTACTGGATGATGAACTGGTCGGTGAACTGGTCTCCTGAATGCCCATGTTTCTACCACAAGAACACCTACAAGTGAAATATGAAAATACAAGATATTGACATTGACAACTGCCAAGCAGAATGACCTGATTCCTCTGATGTTCTTTTTGCAAGAAGTGGGTAGAACGAAAAGATCAGCTGGCCAAGAAGGCCCAGAGAAAATGGAGTCCAGTAAAAACTTCACCTTCCCTAGTGACTTCTTCTGGAACAAATGCTGCAGAAAATGTGTGCCAAGGCACATTTTGTTTTACAGACAGTTGACCACCACTGCGCAATCATCTTGTGAGACAAGGCTGTAAAACATACTAATTTTTTGTATCACCTTGCATAAAGTCATGGTAGTGAATTATTTTGCCGAACACTAGTCTCCTTCACCGAAAACTTTATTCTGAACAAAATGGTGTACAAATTGCTTAACATTATTTGACATCAAATCAATGTGCCCCATTCAAATACATGTTCCTTACCAAATGATCCTCTAGACTTGGATCAAAAATATCTATCATCCTTCCCAGCTGATGCTAAAATCTACTAAAAGGTGCACGTTGACTTCCACTCTGTCATCCCAAATTGCTGCTATACTTAACGCTTTCAGTGAACATTAGAATCATTTGCAGATTCAAAATAGGGAAAAAAGTAATTAAATATATTCCTTTAAAGCCAACACATAAACTACTTACAGGAGTGATGTATACAATCATTCTTTGTATAGGAACTGAATTATTTCACATGTAGTATAGAACTAAGATAATGTATTTACCCTTGTGCTATCATCTCGGGTATTCTAACAGCTCTTTTTAAACCCATGCATCTCTTATGGAACGATTAGTTTAATTGTATACACAGCAACAGCTGACCTGTAATGTTTTGGACTTAGATGTGAAGTCAGGCATGTCTGATGTACAACCACAACAGCACGTGTCTTTATTTTACAGTGCCTTAAATTACACCGGCATAAATAGTGCTTTAAAAGCCAAAAATCCTCATTTGCAAGTCATCATCATATGACAAGCCAATTATCCTTTAAATGCATTCTTAGAGCTTTGAAAATTAACACACACAGTTGTTTGTTGAATTGCAGACTACAAGGTATTGTGTGCAATAGGTAGTACGTATTTGAACAGGTGTATTGTAAAGATAGGCACCTCAATCATGTAGTCAGTTTTGAATGCTGCTCATAGAAGGCAATTAATTGTGTCTGTTAACAGTTTTCTCATTGAATTTTGAACAAGTTGTAATCAAGGCTAATTTGTTGTACAATAAAAATTGTAATAACACAATAATTCCTGCTCGTCAACCTGTTAAAATAATTTGTGGCAGAATGCTTCCAAATATAACATTCAAATTTACAATATCCATTTTCTGTAGTTTAAGTTTAGTCAAATGTTAATTCTGAATCAGTTTATGATATAATTATTTTCACTGATAATTTTTAAAGTTCTCAAAAATAACTGATCATAGCGAAAATTAAATGGCTTTCGAGAAGATATTGCAATTAAATACAAATAACTGAAATTGCTCCTAATTTAAATTATTTCAATATAATTAGATACTTTAATTCTTAGAATGTAATGCTTTATATTTGCTATGTAAAGTCTTTGCTAGAAAATGCCCACAGTATAATTATTGGGAGTACTTCAACTTGTGTGAATTTACGTTTAGTTATCTTCCAAAATTAATTATTTGTATTGCTTTGCCAATATCATGAAGTTGTCCCTTTACTTGTGTTGTAATGCATACTTTAAAGTTCAGAAAAAAACTACATAAATCTTGTAGGTAATTTGAATCACTATAAAGAGTTTGTGCACTCTCCAACAACAAAATTTCATTAATGAAAACAAAGAATTAAATCTGAAAAAGCGGTAAAGAAATGCAAAATTAAACATAAAAATGCATTAATGTTTAAATGAAAAATGTAACAGCAAAAATAGCATATAGTTTACGATACTCAACTTACTGTTATTTATCTCAGAAAACAAAACAAAAATTATGATAGAAATGTTATACCTTTAGTTTAATTATTATTTAGCATATTGTAAAGGAATTGATGAAATGCTAAGAATAGCTTTTTTATTATAGATTAAAGAGGATGACAAAAATGATGGCTATTAATTGAATCTTAATTAATGTTTTTTCAAATTTATAACTAAGATTGCACATTCAAATTCTGCCTCTCTGTAAATTGCACATTCAAACTAAAACGTTTTTGTTTTCATCAAAGATTACCCAAAAGAATCAGTTATAAAATGCTGCAGATTCTCCTGTTCTACTTAATTGTCAGAATTTTAATAACTCCAGATATTTGTTAAATATTTGTAATAAAACATTTAAGTATCATTTAGAAGTTTGACTAATTCTAAAATTAATTTCCTCTTCCAGTATGCATACTTATGTTTAAAATACAAAAGTTACTTGTGATTGTTATGTTTTATATTTCAGTGCAAATTTGGTTTAGTTTTCAGGGTTTTGGGGGAAATGTTTGGTTTATCTCTGTGTTTCAAACTGTGGCTTTAGTAGTCTGAAAAAGTAAGTCATAGTTAGTATTAGGTCATCTCTGCTTCTCAAGTGGCTTGTTTTGGTAATTACTTTCTGCATTAATTATTATATTTGTTTAATTAATCTTCGCAAAGCATTTGTGTGATGAAAGGATGTACGTGTATGGCAATGTATAATTTCAGTTCTCTCAGGAGTACCCATAAATGTGTTTACAACCATTCAGTTAAAAGTGAAATTGTGCACTTGGCAAGTCAAATGTTACCTTTTGAGCTTTCATTGAGAATAATTAAATCTTGAATATCTTATTGCATGTTTTGGCAATGTGCTAACAATCCACCTTCTTCTTAACATCAGGTCAATTATTTGCTGAGTGCGATTTTTATAAATCTCGTGGCAGTTGCATGTCTTGATAATTATGATGAAGTATGTTGGTCAGTGTTGATTCAGCAATCCTATCTCAGGCAAATACTTCATTCACTGATCTCCTTCATGCTCTTCTTTACGGTCATTAAACTTCTTGTGCCTTTTCTTGCCATCCCCTGTGGCCCTAATTATAAAAGGCCTATATGAAAAACATCTAGATTGGGGAGGAAGCTGACTGATGGATTGATAGCTTTGCAAAAGGGTCCAGAATTTAAATGCTATTCAATGGATGACTGGCCAACAAAAGGCACGTTTGCAGATATGCTTGACCTGGTGCAATTAATATTCTAGTTCATGCATGAATTCCTCTGATGGAGGGGGACTTAAAGTGCCAAAAGTGTGTCGCCTGCATAACTTATTTTCTCTTTCACGACAACCAGAATTTTATACTTAAAAATATCAGTGTTTTCACAGCTCATTTGCCCCACTGTGTGATCAGTATACTAGCCAGAAGTAGAACTTGATGCAGAGAGGTCAGAAGGAAGCTATTAACAGGGTCGCTCCTGAGAATTCAACAGCTTTATTGAGTTCAGTTTTAGCTTGAACGTACAGCATGAACCCAGGTGTGTGTTTTTTTTTAAAACAGCGAGTGCAGATTTCCCCAAAGTCTTTATCGGTTTAGAAAATTGCCAAAGAAAATGGATTCCCAGGCCACTGCTGGCAAAAGGCTGCTGAAGTTTATGACAAAACTTAAATGGTTACGGAGAAGAAATATGTGACTTGCGCACAAGCATTTAGAATATGTTGCTTTATAATTTTGGCACAAATCTGTAATTTTTTCTGACTGATTAAATTTGATATGAGATTGTCATTTCCATTTGGAGTTTGTACGAGTTTAATGCCAAAAATAGTTGCATTTTCATTGCTCTCATATATTTATGGAACTATTTTTGGTATATTAGTTCACTAAATACATCTAACCATGGTTGGTCTAAGTTTGTTTTCATTTTGAGGTTGTTGCAAATTTAGAGTTTATATTTTTGTGCATTGCTTCATAGCTGAGAGTTAATACCTGTTACCTTTCTACCTAGCTTCCAGGTATTTATAACTCTCCATATTTGCTGTGCCCAAATGAGATGGAGTGCAGGTTGCAACAGGTCAGGCCATTGACTCCTAATTCATCTCAGAAAAAGGATATCACTGAGGGTCTTGTGGATCCATCAATACCTGAAATTCCATGCACCTCTCCTTCGTTAGGGCGACTGCCACATTTAGGCTGGAAGAAACCACAGGTATGTTCTTTTATCGTCATGGAGCAGCTTTGGCATTTTTTGATAAAAAGGGATTGTTCTTGTTTTGTTTTTCTTCCAGTTAATGTCACAAATGGTTCTCAGTTATTCATAATGTACACAATCACAGACTTATGCAACATTAATAATTTGTAGAAAGCAGCACATCACCAATATTTCTATTTATATTAAACGTAATTGTAGGAACAAAATAGAGGTAAATTTGGTAGGTATTCTGTACTCTTACATGATAGTAGTAAGTCAAAGAAATATGAATTATTGACAGAAAACATGTTGCAATTTCTTCTTTGATTTTGCATCATTGCCGATGATTCACTTTAAAGCTCATGCTATTGTTCTTCTTCATGAGTGTGTTTAGTCCAATATAAGCAAGGCCTTCTTGGTTACAGTGTGGTGAAATAAGTTCAGGAATTGGAAATGTTTTTCAGTGGTACGTTAAACCAGTTTATGTGCTTGGACCATAGACAAAATGTGTAACTGGTGATTGTAAAGAAATCAATCAATAGTGCAAATGTTCTTAAGTAACACAATTAATATCATTTCTAAAATAAACTCCAAATCCTCTGGCTGATTAATGGTGCCAATTATTAATGGTGCCAATTTTTCCATTTGATAACATTGTAAGGCAAATTTTAAAAGGAATTCCAAATCAACTCAATGTGAATTTTGGTCATTATAACTGGATAAGGAGAGCTGCTGATGTACTGGATAATTAATCCAATAGTCCAGGCTATGTGTTCAATGTCTACCACAACAGCTGGTAGGCTTTAAATTCAATAAGCTGGAATATAAAGATAGTCTCAATAATAACGACCATGGAACTATTGTTGATTCTTGTGAAAATCTATCTGGTTCACTAATATCCTTTAGAGAATGGAATCTGTGATTTTTCTCTCGTCTAGCCGATATGTAAAGGAAAATGTGTCAGTTTGGACTCAATGTTAACTTTGTTCCTGTTTGCACATACTTACTGAATTTCTCCAGCATTTTCTGCTTTTACGTCAGGTTCCCAGCATCCACAGTATATTGCTTTGATTACACATCAAATCTGCTTTGTTACCTGTGTCACTGTCTGAATTATGTGCTCAAACCTCTGGAGTACAAATTGAACCTGTAATCTTTTAACATAGAGGCAAGAATGCTATTTATGAACCACATAAATGAAGTGAGATTCTAGGTGTTGCAGTTCTGAACAAAAGGTATCTTGGCATTCTTCTTACCTCAACAAGTCTAGTAAAATAATTGATTGTTTCCCCTTGCTTTGTGGCATTCTACATGGCCATTCTTCTGGTCTTAACCAACTCTTTTCATTGCTTCACAAGTAGATGCATGGAGGATTTTCTGCCCCAAGTGATGAAGGATATTTATTTTTCACTTCCTGCATTTTCTGCAGGACGTTTGGTGCAATATCTGAGACTCTTAATTGCAATTATTCCTTCATTTAGTCATCTTTTCCAACATTATTGCAGTTTATGCAGCCACACACAGCTCTCATTTAAGAGGTGATGGTTGGCTTTGAAGTGGCATCCTGGATTCCCAATATAATCACTAATCCTGCCCTTATATTCCCCTTTCCAAAAGTATGCAGATATTCTGAAGAAATGTCAAACTCAAAACATTAACTGTGTTCCTATCTCCGCTGATGCTGCCAGTCAAGCTTTCTCCATTATTTTCTCTTTTGATTTCAGATATCCAGTATCAGCAGTATTATGCTTTTATTTAGCTGTTCCTTTAGATTTTGTTTTTAATTCTGGTCTCAGTTATGGTCTCCCTGTTTTTGAGGGATGTTATAAAATTGAAATGGTTCAGAAAAGATTTACAAGGATGTTGCCAAGGTTGGGGCTATTTTCCCTGGAGCATTGGAGGCTGAGGGGTGAGCTTATAGAAGTTTATAAAATCATGGCCAAACCTAGAGGGCATAGGTTTAAGGTGAGAGGGGAAAGAATTAAAAGGGATCTAAGGGGCAATGTTTTCACGCAGAGGGTGGTATGTGTATGGATTGAGCTGCCAGAGGAAGTGGTGATGGCTGGTACAAATACAACATTTAAAAGGAATCTGGATGGCTTTATGATTGGAGGGGTTTGAGGCTTTTGGACCAAATGCTGGCAAATGGGATTGGATTAATTCAGAATATCTGATCTGCATGGATGAGTTGAATCGAAATGTCTGTTTCCATGCTGCCTTAACTCTAAGACTCAAAAATGTTCAAATTATCTAATTGAATTATGTTCTAACAAGATAAAGACTGTTTGTTGATATGCAAACATAATGGCAAATCTGACATTTAAAGTTACTTTTAAAACACACTTTTGCTTCACTCAAATGTAGTAAGAGATTATTTGCCTAACTTTATAGAGTAAGAGACAAAATCACTGCAGATGCTGGAATCCAAAGTAGACAAACAGGAGGCTGGAAGAACACAGCAAGCTAGGCAGTACCAAGAAGTGGAGAAGTCAACATTTCAGGTGTAACCCTTCTTCAGGACTTTATAGTGTTCATCCTTTAAACATTACTTCATGGGATGAAGGCATCCTGGCTGAGCCAGCATTTAAGGCCCATCCTTAATTGTCCAGAAGTATTTGTAAGACAATCCCATTGCTATGGGTCTGGAGTCATAGAGATGTACAGTACGGAAACAGATCCTTTGGTCCAATTTATCCATGCCAACCACATATTCCAATCTAATCTAATCCCACCTGCTAGCACCCGGCCCATATCCTTCCAAACCCTTCCAATTCGTATCCCCATCCAGATGCCTTTTCAATGTTGCGATTGTACTAGCCTCCACCACTTTTTCTGGCAGCCCATTCCACACGCGCACCATCCTGTGTAAAAAAGTTGCCCCTTTTATATCTTCCCCTTCACCCTAAGCCTATGCCCACTGGTTCTGGACTTCCCCACCCAATGCCCTATCCACGCCCCTCATGATTTTATAAACTTCTGTAAGGTCACCCCTCAGCCTCCAACAGTCCAGGGAAGACAGCCCCAGCCTATTCAACCTCTCCCTGTAGCTCAAATCCTCCAACCCTGGCAACATCCTTGTAACTCTTTTCTGAACTCTTTCAAGTTTCACAACATCCTTCCAATAGGAAGGAGACGAGAATTGCACGCGATATTCCAAAACTGGCTTAATTAACATCCTGTACAGCTGCAACATGACCTCCCAACTCCTATACTCAATGCTCTGACCATTAAGGAAAGCATACAAAACGCTGTCTTCATTATCCTATCTACCTGTGACTCTATTTTCAAGGAGCTATGGATCTGCACTCCAAGGTGACTTTGTTCAGCAACACTCCCTTACCATTAAGTGTATAGGTCCTGCTAAGACTTACTTTCCCAAAATGCAGCACCTTGCATTTATCTAAATTACTCAGTCCATTGGCCAATCTGACCAAGATCCTGTTGTAATCTGAGGTAAGCTTCTTCACTGTCCATGACACCTCCAATTTTGATGTCATCTGCAAACTTACTAACTATACCTGTTATGCTCACATCCAAATCATTTATATAAAAGACAAAAAGTAGTGGACCCAGCACCGATCCTTGTGGCACTTCACTGGTCACAGGCCTTCAGTATGAAAAACTATTCTGTATCCAAATGGCTGGTTCTCCCCGTATTCCATGAGATCTAACCTTGCTAGTCAATCTTCCATGTGGAACCTTGTTGAACGCCTGCCTGAAGTCCATATAGATCATGTCTACTGCTCTGCCCTCAATCCTCTTTGTTACTTCTTTAAAAAAACTCAATCAAGTTTCTTAGACATGATTTCCAATGCACAAAGCCATGTTGTCTATCCCTAATCAGTCCTTGACTTTCCAAATACATGTACATTCTGTCCCTCAGGATTCCCTCCAACAACTTGCCCACCACCGATGTGTTTTTCATATAGCCAGCTTTTTATTCCAGGTTAATATTGAATTCAAATTCCATTATCAGCTATCACATGATGTAAACCCATATCCATAGAACATTAGCCTGTGATTCTGGCAAACTAGTCAAGTGACATTGCCACTGTGCCACCACGTCCCCTCTTATTAATTTGCATTTCCTCTTGACAGTATCTGTAGCAATTGTAACAAGGTCAGTTAGCTGGACATCATAGAATATGAGTTCCCTGATTGGGGCTTTAATCTTGTCCAATCAGAGAGCCCTGGCTGATCAATGAAATGAGGAATATCAGAGATTTTGACACACTAGGTACTGACTTCTAATGTGGCTGTGCCAAAGTCAAGGAATTTATATTTGTAAATAAAGAGTGATTTGATGATGGGTTATTGGCCTCTGTGGCGTTATTTCAGTGGTGACGAGAGTAAAACACATTCCTGAAGAAACTCGCTTGCAACAGTCATCTTTTGAGTTGGTGTAAGCATTTCTTGCATTATGCCAAGATTTGGCAAGCTTGACTTGTTCAACCCTAGTGTCGAAGACTGGGCCCACTATTTGGAAAGAATGCATTCATTTTTTTCTGGGCAAATTACATTAGGGCAAATGAAAAGCAATGGGTAATTCTCCTGACAGCTTCTGCACCTGCACCTTTTTCAGGTTTTAGGAGCCTAACTTTCCCTGATGCACCAAATACTAAAACCTTTCAAGAGTTGATGGATTCAGTTTGACTTCAAGGCTCCTTTAATTCTGAGATGCTATTGTTTCTACTCAGCATTTTGAGAACGAGGTGAATTTGTGTCAGGATTTTTTATTTATGTTTTTCTTTTTTTTTTAAGTGAAAGACACAAAGTGTACGAATCTTTATTCAAATTCCACCACCAGGAAGATAGGAAAACACCCGGGTGGCCAGTGACAAACACTGCCCTTCACATCAAAGGGCAGTGCTGTGTGATCAAAACAGTGAGGGGGAGGGTAGGGACTAAATCAAAATAGAGTTGGAGGGAGAAATGATGCACTCCACTCCCTGCGGCGCCCACCTCTCCCTGAACAACTCCAGGGTGTTGGGCGACACCGCGTGCTCCTTCTCCAAGGACACCTGGGCTCTAACGCAACCGCGGAAGAGAGGCAGGCAGTTGGCCCTAACGACCCCCTCCACGGCCCGCTGTCTGGACCTGTTAATGGCCAGTTTGGCCAGGCCCAGGAGCAGAGTCAGGATTTTTTACTAGGTTAAGGTAATTGTCAGAGGCATGTGATTTAGGTTTATCCCTTAATGAGATGCTTAGAGACTGGTTGGCATGTGGGACTAGTGATGTAACCATCCACTATCTGAACCCTAATTGGACTTCAAACAGGCACAGCAATTGGCTTTATCCTTGGTGAATGTGACAAATAAAGCATATGAGTTGCAGGTTATTCCTAGAAGTAGAACCCCTCGCCAATCTGATTGAGCTTTGGGAACACTGCTTCAGTGCAAGCAAGTGCATAGCTTCACTCAAGACATATTCTGATTGGATGGACTCTAGATTGGCCACAGCAAAACCCCAAAATAAAGCTAAGCCTCAGCCAGACAGTTAAAAGTTTCTTCAAGATCTAGGCCAGCAAGCCATTGTAGTTACTGTGCAGATTTGAGACAGCAAAAGAGTCCTATGGTAATATAACGTACAAGCCATTATTCAATACAGTGCACACCCTGGAAAGTCCTCCTACATCTGGATTGGAACAGTTAAATTGCTTAGCACATCCAAATCAGAACTAATCAAAATAAACTTCTGATTAAATGGTCATCCAGTCCTAATGGAGTTTGTAGCTGTATCAGTGATTGCAGTACCAGTTTTTAATAAAATACACTCTGGACTTTAACCTCTAAGTTTGGGCAAGACCTTGGCTCGGCTGAAAACCTATAACTGGGGAACCTTTACAGATTTAAGGGTACCGTTTCAGTTTCATATGAAAAGCAGCTTGTTCAGCTACCACTGATTGTAGTAAAAAGCTTGGATCCAAACTGGATGGGGCAGAATTGGATGAGAGAGATTCACCTGGATTGGCTCAACATTTTTCGATTCAAAAATGGCTGCCTGAGAGAAGTCCTAATGAAGTACCCAAAAGTCTTCCAGGAATGTCGAGGGGCTATCGGAGGAGCCAGGGCTATCGGAGGAGCCAAGGCTACCTTACATATTGACCAGGAAGCAATTCCACAATTCTGCAAGGGCCGCCCAGTACCATTTGCCCTTCTGACAAAAGTAAAGGCAGAAATCAATGGATTGAAAAGTGAAGGAATCATCAAAACCAGTCCAATTTGCTGAATGGAGCACCAGTCATACTGATTTTGAAGTCCGACAGGTCAGTTCGCCATTGTGGGGATTTTAAACAAACGGTAAACCACTTCTCATAGCTGGATAGATACCCAATCCCTCAGATGGAGGATTTATACGCAAAGCAGATAGGAGGGGCTTTCTTTTACAAAGCTGGACATGAGCCACACCTATTTGCAATTGTGTTTAGATGAGGATTCCCAGTAGAATGTTACAATTAATACAATAAGAGTTTGTCAGCCCATTCAAATTTTCAGCAGATGATGTAGAACATTCTGCAAGGTCTACCTAAGGTCACCATTTATTTAGATGATGTGCTAATAACAGGGAATACTAATATGGAAGTTAGAGAAGTTGGACATACAGACTGTTCGGATAAATGTGATCGTTCTGCTCCTGTGCGTTCCCGCTTTATAAGAAAATTGTGTAGTAGCAGCACCATTTAAACAAATGGCGCTGGAATTGTGTTATAGCCAATACATTAAAAGAAAGTTTGCATTATAAAAATAATGGTCTACAATCTTCAATTGCATTATAGCCATTTAGCATTGAAGAAAGAAGCATTATTGCAGAACTAACAATAGTCCTAAGACGATTTTCTGGGGTGACCATATGCTAAGAAGGGAAAAATGCATGCTTCAGGCACCCCAAGTGATCTACTTGGGCTACAGAGTTTACAAGACCAGGTTACACCCATTGGAAGATAAAATGGGGTGATCAGGAATGTCCCGGTTTTTGATCAGGAGTTTAGATCATTTCTTGGGCTGGCAAATTATTATGGAAAGTTCAATCTAGCCTCCAACCTGGCATCTGTACATCAACTCCTAAAAAAGAGTCAGCTTTGGAAATGATCACAAAACTAAGCCAAAACTTGCAGGAAAGTGAAGAAACAGCTATCATCCTCTGAGGTGCTGGCACACTATGATCCTTAATGAGATCTGTTATTCACATGTGATGCCTCCAGTCTGGCATTGCAGTAGTATGACGCTATAGGTAGCCCAGTGGAGAGGACTGCCCAATAGAGTATGTATCAATGACTTGGCGGTCATATTTTGAGTCAGGAAGTTCCATTAATATCTTTGTAGATGCAAATTTATGATGATAACGTACCAGAAACCCCTATTAGGTTTGCTTAAAGGGGACAAGGCAGTGCTGGCCATAGCTTCAGGCCAAACTCCGTGATGGATTATAACACTAAGTGCCCATAATTACAAGTTAGAATACCATCCAGGAGGTCAAGTAGCAAATGCGGAGACTTTGACTTGCCTCCCGTTGGCAGATAAATCACTGATGGTACCAGCAACAGAAGAATCTGTAATGGTTTTAAATTTTCTGGACACATTTCCAGTCACAACTGACAATATCAGACGTTGGACACAAGAGATCCAGATCTATCAAAACTGAAGCAACTAATGATGATGGCGGAAACCAAAGAACCATCACACCCAGAATTGAAACTCTTTTGAACCCAATGAGACCATCTCACAATAGATGACAGCATATTGTTAGGGGAAACAAGAGTGATTATCCCAAGCAAAGGCCGCTGTCAGATACTAGCTGAACTTCACCAGTGTCATTCAATCATCTCCAAAATGAAGATCCTGGTGAGAAGTTATATCTGGTGGTCATGCTTGGATGCAGACATAGTCATGTTGGTGGGGTTGTGACCAGAGTGCCGACAAGGACAAACATTGCCACCAGAAGCTCCCCCACGTTTGTGAGAATGGCTGGGTAAACCTTGGACTTGGTTACACATTGACTATGCACGTTCTTTCATTGGATCAATGTTTTTAGTCATTGTGGATGCCCACTCAAAGTGGCTGCACATGCTTGGAGTTCATTTGTCAAACATGGGGACAATAATAGAAAAGCTGCGCATATCTTTTTCAATAAATGACTCATGGATGTATTGGTCACAGATAATGGGCCATCGTCTACCAGCAGGAAATTTAGGTATTTCCTAAAATTAATTGGAATTCAACCTATAAGGACAGCCCCATACCATGTATCATCCAATGGCCTGGCAAAGAGAGGTTCAAACTTTGAAGGCAGGCTGAAAGAAACAGCCTAAATCCTCACTAGATACCAAACTGTCACAGTTCTTATTTGATTGTAGGACCACACCACATGCAACTACAGGGATAGCACAAGCAGAGTTGCTAATGGGTAGAAGACTCTACACACGGTAAAATCAGATCTTCCCAGATGTGAGGGGGAGAGTGAAAAGGCATCAGGAACACCTATGCTGGACTTGAGACTCTGCCAAGCAACAGAGACAGTTTATTATAGGGGATGACATTTGGTGTAAGAACCGTGTCAATGGTCTTGCATGGGTAAGAGGCATGTTTGGCATGAGGTCAGCACTGGGGATACATAAATTTTGGGTTGGTGCAATGGTCCAGAGCAAGCACATGGACTATATGAAAGCCGCAAACTCTCAAATGTTGCAGGAGCAAAATGTGTTCCGCTCCTTGGAACAGTTGGAAAGGCTATCGGAACCCATGGTTCACCCTCTCCATCAAGCATTGATGAGAATTCTGAATGTAAGTTGGGGAAGACAGATGTAGCCAAATTGATGGAAGAAGAGTGTGAATTTCTACCGATGCATTGTTGGCACAAGAGGCAAGCTCCCATGTTGGATGCTGAGTCAGATCCGGTGCTAAAATGTACCAAGACACTCCCCAGGAGAAAGAAACAGCCTATGTCCTCAGACTCTGAGAGGGAGGGATTATTATAACAACGTCAGACAGTAAAATTTAACAGCTTTAATAAGACAAGGATTCATATTCAAATTATTATCAACTCTTTAACATTTCTTCAAAGGTTGAGCCTGTAAAATTATTTCCTTGCTCTATAGTGATAAAGGTGAATTTTCTTCAATTAAGGTTGAATAGCATAAACTATTTAAAATTTTGATATGATCAAACTGCTAGAAAATTTCATACAAAGTTGGTCATTCAGTGCATACCAGAAATAAGATGCAAAGTGAAGTTACTTTCATCAGTAAAGAATACAATGACAAGTGGGCAGCATGGTGGCACAGTGGTTAGCCCTGCTGCCTCACAGCGCCAGAGACCCGGGTTCAATTCCCGCCTCAGGCGACTGACTGTGTGGAGTTTGCACATTCTCCCCGTGTCTGCGTGTGTTTCCTCCGGGTGCTCCGGTTTCCTCCCACAGTCCAAAGATGTGCAGGTCAGGTGAATTGGCCATGCTAAATTGCCCGTAATGTTAGGTAAGGGGTAGATGTAGGGGTATGGGTGGGTTGCGCTTCGGCGGGGCGGTGTGGACTTGTTGGGCTGAAGGGCCTGTTTCCACACTGTAAGTAATCTAATCTAATCTAAAAATTTTGCCATCCGTTTACATATAGAAATTATAATTAATGTTAGCAAAAAGAAAATGCGATGGTAGGTGCTTCTGTTCAATCTATAACTAACTTTCGTTATGATTTTCCAAAATAAAGTGATTCACAAAGTTATTTTTGAATGTGTATTTGATCCAAGAGCTATTACCAACTTGTGGCTTTTCAGCTGACTTAAAGAATCTAGCTGTGGTAAGAACAAAACAAAAACATTTGATTAAAATAGTTGCTTACAGCTTTACTTTGCAATTTAAAAATATCAGCTGACCTTTGACATTATGTTATAATTATGAGATTTATGCAATTGTTATCTTTTGAGACTTTTTGCCTTTAAATTAAGGGCCAATGAAGGGGTCATGTAACCAGTTCTGAATTCGGCCTTACAGCATTGTTTATTTGATGAGGAAAATTAGGATTCCTTCTCCTAGGGTGCAAGGCATTTATGCTTGGAAACAAAGGCAGTAACCCACATGTTAAGGGCAGACTAAGAGTCTCCAAAGTTCCAGAAAAGTATTGAGAATGTTGAGTTGTAAACACTTGTGCTTTAAGCACTCCATTTAGTTCCAAGATGGGCTCTGAAGGATACCTTATTAGCATTTCTACTGAAATTCATGGACCATATGATTCATATTGCTATAAGGAAGGATTCAAAGAGAGCCATTGCAAAGATCAGGTTACAGGCTTTCCTGAAATATCACCATCACAGTGCATTTTAATCTGTCTGTTTCTGAGAGGGAGGTAACAACTAGAAAAAGCCTGAATGATTCACCATTCAGGATGTATTAGAAGCTCATGTGCACTGAAAAACAAAATTCATGAGGAAAGCCTAAGAATATACCTGCAGTCAAGACTGGACACTTCAAAGAAAGCAGAGAAAAACAAAAAGAAATAGTCTGTGCTTCTGATATATTGTGATTGATTTTAATTTACATATAAACTGGAATATCTGATTGGTAATAGTAACCTTAATGATGTACATAAATGATCTTGAAAGATTTCTTTTAGAGCAGCACGTTCTGAGACTGACCAATGATCAGGCTATAATAGACTTGCTGTTGTGTAATTTGACAGGATTACTTAATGACTTTACACTAAAAGCACCTCTAGACATTGAAGTAAAGGACATAACTGCTGGACTGGATCTACGGCAAAAAGTGAGGGAACCAACAAGAGGGAAAACCATACTTGACGTCATTCTTGGATGTAGATGCAACTGTCCATGGCAGTATCAGTAAGAGTGACCACAGCACACTCTTTCTGAAGATGAAATCCTACCTTCGCATCAAGAATATTCTCCAATGTGTTATATTGCACTATCACCATGCTAAATGGGACAGACTTCAAACAGATCTGGCAATTGAAAACCTCATCTGTGAGATGCTGTGGACCATCAACAACAGCAAAATTGTTCTCTAGCAGATTGTACAATCTGCAACCTCATGGCCAGGCATATCTCCCAATTAACCATTACCATCAAGGCAGGGGATCAGTCCTGGTCCATGGAGGGTACAGAAGGGCTTGCCAAAAACAATATCAGGCATACCTAAAAAACCTGTGAAGCTAGCAAACAGGATTACTTGCATGCCAAACAGCATAAGCAATGAATGATAGACATAGCTAAACAAGCCCACAACCAATCAGATCTAATCTCTGCAATCCTGCCACATCCAGTCATGAATGTGGCCAATTAGACAATTAATTGGAAGAGGAGGCACATCAGTGCAAAAGTTAAGTTTGAAGCATTCACTACAACCTTCAGACAGAAGTGCCGTGTGAAGGATCCATTTCAGCGTCCTCTAGTGGTTCCCAGTATCACAGATACCAGTCTTCAGCCAATTTTATTCACTTCACATGATGTCAAAAAATGTTTGGAGGCTCTGGATACTGCAAAAGCTATGATTTCTGACAAGATTCCAGCAAAAGTATTGAAGACCTGAATTCAACAGCTTACTACTACCCTAGCCAAGCTATTCCAGTATGGTTTCAATGCTGGAATCTAGCAAACAATGTGAAAAACTGCCCAGGTATGTCCTGTACATAAAAAGCAAGAAAAATCCAACCTAATTACCATTTCATCAGTCTACTCTCAATCGTCAGTAAAGTGATGGATGATGTCATCAACAGCCTTTGCTCAGCAATAACCTGCTTGCTGATGCCCAGTTTTGGTTCCACCAGGGCCACTCAGTTGCTGACATTGTTATAGCCTTGATTCAAACTTGGAAAAAAGTGCTGAATTCCAGAGGTGAGGTGAGACTGACAGCCTTGATATCAAGGGCTACATTCAAGCAAGTGTGACATCAAGGAGTTTTAGCAAAACTGGAATCCATTGGTATTTGGGGCATACCATCTACTGGTTGGAGTCATACCTGGCATACAGGTTGTGTTTATTGGATATTAGTCATCTCAGCTATAGGATATATCAGCAGGCGTTCCATCTAGGAGGTCTTCTAGGGCCAACCATTTTCAGTTGCTCCATTATAAGGTCAGAAGTAGGAATGTTTGCTGATAGCACAATGTTCAGAACCATTTGCGGCTCTCTACTGAGGCAGTCCACATTCAAATGCAACATTGCATAGTCAAAATGCAATATTCAAGAAGGATAAAGAAAGCAGAGTATCATTTAAATGGAGACTGATAGCAGAATTCTGGAGGTGCAGAAGAATCCAATTGTTCCTATGAATGAGTCACAAAAGGTTAATATTCAGGTACCGCACATAATCAAGAAGGATATTCGGATGCTATCTTTAATTAAAAGAGAATGGTGGTGGATTTTTTTCAGACGGGAGGCCTGTGACCAATGTGCTGCAAGGATCAATGATGGGTGCACTGCATTTTGTCATTTATATATGTGTTTGGATGTGAAAATAGGAGGAATGGATAGTAAATTTGCAGATGACACTAAACTTGGTATTGGTCAGTGAAGATTATCTCAGATTACAATGGGACCTAGATCAAAGTTTAATTTATATAAATGTGAGGTGTAGCATTTTGGTAAGGCAAATCAGGGCAGGATTTATACAATTAATGGTGGGGTCCTGAGTCCTATTGCCGAACAAAAACACCTTGGGTGCAAGTTTATAGTTCCTTGAAAATGGAGTCACATTTTGACAGGGTAATGAAGAAGTCGAGAGAGTGGTACTGGAAAAGCAAAACAGGTCAGGTGACATCTGAGGAGCAGGAGAATCGACGTTTCCTGATGATTCCTGATGAAGGGCTCTTGCCTGAAATATCGATTCTCCTGCTCCTTGGATGCCACCTGATCGGCTGTGCTTTTCCAGCATCACACTCTCGACTTCTTCATTACCCTGTCAAAATGTGACTCCATTTTCAAGGAACTATAAACTGCATCTGCAGTCCTAATTTTCTCCAGGGTAGTGAAGAAGATGTTTGATCCACCTGCCTTTATTGGTCAGTGCATTGAGTATAGGAGTTAGGATATCCAGCTGTACAGGACATTGGTTAGACCACTTTTGGAATACTATGTTCAATTCTGGTCTCCCTGCTTTTGGAAAGATGTTGTTAAACTTAAATAAGTTCAGAAAAGATTTACAAGGATGTTGCCGGGTTTAAGGGTTCGATTTATAGGAAAAGGCTGAAGAGGCTGGGGCTATTTTTCCTCAGAGTGCCGGAGTTTGAAGTGACCTTATAGAGGTTTATAAAATCATGAGCGTCATGAATAAAATGAATAGCCAAGGTCGTTTTTCCAGGGAATTAGAGGAGTACAAAATAAGAGGGGATAGGTTTAAGATGAGGGAGGAAAGATATAAAGGGGACCTAAGGGCAACCTTTTCATGCAGAGGGTGGTGTGTGTATAGGATGAGTTGCCAGATGAAGTGGGGGAGGTGAATATAATTATAACATTTAAAGTACATCTGGATGGATATATGAATAGGAAGGGTTTAGTGGGAATTAAATTAGAAGAATTGGAATTAGTCTTAATATCACATGCACTCGAATGAGTGCAATGAAAAGTTTGCAATGTCGCCGTTAATGGCACCATCTTTGGTACAAGATACCAATGTACAAGTACTTAAGTATTTAGTACAAAATTGTAAGAATAATAAATAAAAGCCCAGCATAAGAATAAAAAGGGGGAAAAAAGTCCTCAAATTACAGTCCTTTACATCTAAGTCCATGCCAGCAACTAGCTTCCAACCGTACCAGGTCAACTCTCCAGACTACTCCGTGCCTCAAAACTTCAGCCTTTGCTTCCAATCCGCAAGGACCTCGCCTTGCCACAGCGGCCTGTGGTCGGGGTCCTGCTTCCAGGATTCACCTCCCACGCTGGCATAATCTGGGACTCACCTCCGCGATTCGCCTCCCTGTGCCTATCTCTGGAATGGGATCTGCGTCCCTTGCCAGCTTCCAGCCCTGGACTCACCATCACGACTCACCTCCCACGCCAGCCTGGCCTAGGATTCACTCTGGGAATTGCCTTCCACCCCAGCCTGGCCTGTGATGGTCTCCGGTCCGGGGATCGCCTCCTCCTCTGTTCCCCTCTGAGTAAGTTTGAAAATAAAGGAGAAAAAGAAAAAAGAACGGGTGGAGCAGAGGAGTCCTGGCTACTCTGCAGCCATCTTTGACCTGATATGGGTCAAATGCTGGAAAATGGGACTAGATTAACTTAAGATATCTGGTCGGCATGGATGAGTTGGACTGAAGGATCTGTTTCCGTGCTATACAACTCTATGAATTGAACGAAAATGGACAGATATTGTGCTGTAGTTTTACAAGGCATTAGTCTGTCCACATCTTAACTACTGTGTATTGTTTTGGCCTCCCTACTTAAGGGAGGATGTAAATGCATTGGAGGTCGTTCAGAGATGGTTTTCTAGATTGACACCTGAAATACATGGATTGTCTTAGGTCAAAGTATTGAATAGGCTGTGCTTGTTTTCACAAGGGTGATTTGATTGAAATGTTTAAGATCCTGAGTGACCTTGTCAATGTGGGTTGGATAGGGTGTTTCCTCATATGGTGAATCCATAACCAAGGGTCACCTTTATAAAATTAGGAGTCACACTTTTAGGATAGAAATGAAATTTGTTTTTCTCTTGAGGGTGGTGTAATATTTGGGACTATGTCGCAAAAGGTAGGGTAAGTTGTGTCATTTAAAGTAAAGTGGGGGTAAGATTTTGGCCAATGAAATCAAAGGTTATTGGACATAGATGAGAACACATAAACAGTTCAGCCATGATTGTATCAAATGGTGAAGCAGAATTGAAAGGTTTAATTATTCACTTCTGCTCCTAATTTACATATTTTCATGTGAGGCAGGAGAATTCTTTTATCTCGAGCTAGAGGGAGAGTATCTGGGAAAAGAAAATCTCATTGTGAAAGGCAGTTCTAAAATTTCTTGTTCTCATGCTGAGAAAAGATTAGAACGGGAATACTGTAAACCCTTTGGAGCTAGGAATCACTCTAGGTTGATTCTGGGAAAATTAAATGTCTATGTAAGAAACAATATAAAGAATACCTGTAAAGTGTGTGCTTTAGGTTGTATTTGTAATGAAAAAGGGACTGTTATGACCTTTGATTTAAAGTATAAGTTGCCTATAAGTCTAGTGTTTAATTAAACAGTGTTTCAGTAATTTATTGCAGTAAGCATCTTAAAATGTGAAACATCTTAAGATGTTATTCTTTCAACTATTATACTAGAAATTCAAATTTCATTTTCAGAGTTACAAATCCCTGTATAAGTTGTAAGAATTTTTTATAGTCATCAGTTGTCATTGTATAATGAAGTAGAATTGATGGTAGCCCTGGAATCCAGAAGCTCTGGCAGCGAGTAATGTATTTGGTAGTACTGAGATATAGTTGCCAGTCCCAGCAGTACCTTGAGGAGGAGCTCTGGAAAAGGGGTCCCAGCATTCTGGAAACACCAGAAAAATACAGGATGTGCGATTTTGATTAACGAGAGAGAAATACTGAGGTCTTGGAGTATCCAGGAAAGATATATAACTCTATGTGCAGGTCAGGTGGATTGGCCATGCTAAATTGTCCCATAGTTTCCAGAATTTGCAGGCTAAGTAGATTAGCCATGGGGAATGCAGGGTTACAGGAATAGGATAGGGCAGTAGGTCTGGGTGAACTGCTGTTCAGAGGGTCAGTGTGGACCCAATGGGCCCAGTTCCACATTGTAGGAATTCTATCATATTCTATGATTTGGAGATGCCAGTATTGGACTGGGGTGTACAAAGTTAAAATTCACACACACGAGGTTATAGTCCAACAGGTTTAACTGGAAGCACACTAGCTTTCGGAGTGCCGCTCCTTCAGGTAATAATGGAGGACACAATTCCAAGGCACAGGATTTATAGCAAAAATTTCCAGTGTGATGTAACTGAAATTATACATTGAAAAATACCTTGATTGTCTGTTAAGTCTTTCATCTGTTCGAATACCATGATAGTTTCACTTCTTTCATGTGTAAATCACAAAACCTTCCTCGTGCATCTTCCAAGTTCATTTTCAATCTTAAAAACAGCCTAACAGAAATGAGTTTTAAAACTTTCTTACTGTCTTTGTTGAGATGAGCCAATGGAGCATGTAACAAATATGTGAAAAATGACTAAATGCTATTTTTCATGGTTTGGAACTGTGGGTATACAAACAGGGCTACTCAATCGCTCTGGCACAAGTTACGTCAAAGTGCTTGAACACATGGAGGACGGGAACAGTTTCTGGCTGTAAGAGCTGTTCCTTTGTTTGAGATATTTTAGGTGTTGGAGGTGATTTCCTCGAATTCCAGGAGCAGCAATTACTGTTTTATATGCTGTTGCATTGTTTTGGAACTTTGGGAAAAAAAAGTCAAAACAACAGCAGTTTAAAAGGGAGAAGAGCAGACAAAGGAAACACATGGTGAGGACAGTGCAGGAGAGAGAGAGAGAAAGAGAGAACCTGCACAGTTGCTGCCTTTGCTGTTTGAATTCGTGTATCGCTGGACATCGGAGTGCATCTGAGAAAATTTAGAAACAGTGAAATTCACAACTAATCTTGGAGGAACTGTTGGGCGAAGTTCACAGCACAAAATCAGATAAGTTAATTGTTGTTTTAAGTCTGTCCAAGAGAAAGGCCGCAGTAGTGAGTGCAGTAGATTCTTTCTTGATTATATGTTCTTGGAGATAAGTCTCTTGATTGAATTTAAAATATAAGCCCTAACTATTAATTTAACCTGGGGCAGTGTTTGTAGAGGAATAAGACGGTTTCTGGGTCTGTAGATTGTGAAGGAGCAAAAATGGCCTTTGCAGTGATATGTACTTCTTGTCAGATGTGGGAGTTTAAAGAGAGTTTAAGGGTTACTGCGGATTATATCTGCCATAAATGCTGTTGGATGCGAATCTTATCAGATCGAGTGGATCGATTGGAGAGACAGATAGAAATGATGAGGAATTTGCAACAGCAACAGTATGTGATGGATGGCAGTTATAGGAAGGGGGGAAAGTCTCAGATACAGTCACATAGATGGGTTAACTCCAGGAAGGGTAAGAGAGGTAGGCAGCTAGTGCAGGAGTCTTTTGTGGATATACCCATTTCAAACAGGTGTGCTGTTTTGGAAAATGTAGGGGGTGATGGATTCTCAGGGGAACGTAGCACGACCAGCCAAGTTTCTGGTATTGAGACTGGCTCTAATGCAACGAGGGGTACCTCGACTTCCAAGAGATCAATTGTGTTAGGGATTCTGTAGTCAGAGGTACAGACAGACGTTTCTGTGGCCAGCAGAGAAAAATCAGAATGGTGTGTTGTTTCCCTGGTGCGAGGATCAAGGATGTCTCAGAGAGGGTGCAGAATGTTCTCATGGGGGAGAGGGGCCAGCAGGAGGTCATTGTCCACATTGGAACCAACGACATTGGAAGGGAAAAGATTAAGATTCTGAAGGGAGATTACAGAGACTTAAGCAAAAATTTAAAAAGGAGGTCCTCAAGGGTAGAAATATCTGGATTACTCCCAGTGCTACGAGCTAGTGAGGGCAGGAATAGGAGGATAGAGCAGATGAATGCATGGCTGAGGAGCTGGTGTATGGGAGACGGATTCACATTTTTGGATCATTGAATTCTCTCTTTTGGGGTAGAAGTGACTTGTACAAGAAGCACGGCTTGCACATAAATTGGAAGGGGACTAATCTACTGGCAGGGAGATTTGCTGGAACTGCTTGGGAGGATTTAAACTAGAAGGGTGGGGGTGGGGGTGGGGGGGAGGGAGAGTGGGAGGGACCCAGGGAGATAGTGAGGAAATACATCGATCTAAGAGTGGTACAGCTGTGAACAGAAGTGAGTCAAACAGTCAGGGCAGGCAGGGACAAGGTAGGACTAATAAATTAAACTGCATTTATTTCAATACAAGGGGCCTAACAGGGAAGGCAGATGAACTCGGGGTATGGTTAGGAACATGAGACTGGGATATCATAGCAATTACAGAAACATGGCTCAGGGATGGTCAGGACTGGCAGCTTAATGTTCCAGGATACAAATGCTGCAGGAAGGATAGAAAGGGAGGCAGGAGAGGAGGGTGAGTGGCATTTTTGATAAGGGATAACATTACAGCTGTGCTGAGGGAGGATATTCCCGGAAATACATCCAGGGAAGTTATTTGGGTGGAAATGAGCAAGAAGAAAGGATTGATCACCTTATTAGGATTGTATTATAGACCCCCAATAGTCAGAGGGAAATTGAGAAACAAATATGTAAGGAGACCTCAGCTATCTGTAAGAATAATAGGGTAGTTATGGTAGGGGATTTTAACTTTCCAAACATCGACTGGGACTGCCATAGTGTTGAAGGTTTAGATGGAGAGAAATTTCTTAAGTGTGTACAAGACAATTTTCTGATTCAGTATGTGGATATACCTACTAGAGAAGGTGCAAAACTTGACCTACTTTTGGGAAATAAGGCAGGGCAGGTGACTGAGGTGTCAGTAGGGGAGCACTTTGGGGCCAGCGACCATAATTCTATTAGATTTAAAATAGTAATGGAAAAGGATAGACCAGATCTAAAAGTTGAAGTTCTAAATTGGAGAAAGGCCAATTTTGACGGTATTAGGCAAGAACCTTCGAAAGCTGATTGGAGGCAGATGTTCGCAGGTAAAGGGAAGGTTGGAAAATGGGAAGCCTTCAGAAATGAGATAACAAGAGCCCAGACAAAGTATATTCCTGTCAGGGTGAAAGGGAAGGCTGGTAGGTATAGGGAATGCTGGATGACTAAAGAAATTGAGGGTTTGGTTAAGAAAAAGAAGGAAGCATATGTCAGGTATAGACAGGATAGATCGAGTGAATCCTTAGAAGAGTATAAAGGCAGTAGGAGTACTTAAGAGGGAAATCAGGAGGGCAAAATGGGGACATGAGATAGCTTTGGCAAATAAAAATAAGGAGAATCCAAAGGGTTTTCACAAATATATTAAGGACAAAAGGGTAACTAGCGAGAGAATAGGGCCCCTCAAAGATCAGCAAGGTGGCCTTTGTGTGGAGCCACAGAAAATGGGGGAGATACTAAATAAATATTTTGCATCAGTATTTACTGTGGAAAAGGATATGGAAGATATAGACTGTAGGGAAATAGATGGTGACATCTTGCAAAATGTCCAGATTACAGAGGAGGAAGTGCTGGCTGTCTTGAAACAGTTAAAGGTGGATAAATCCCCAGGACCTGATCAGGTGTACCCAAGAGCTCTTTGGGAAGCTAGAGAAGTGATTGCTGGGCCTCTTGCTGAGATATTTGTACCATCAATAGTCACAGGTGAGGTGTGAGAAGACTGGAGGTTGGCAAACATGGTGCCACTGTTTAAGAAGGGCGGTAAAGACAAGCCAGGGAACTATAGACCGGTGAGACTGACCTCAGTGGAGGGCAAGTTGTTGGAGGGAATCCTGAGGGACAGGATATACATATATTTGGAAAGGCAAGGACTGATTTGGGATAGTCAACATGGTTTTGTGTGTGGGAAATCATGTCTCACAAACTTGATTGAGTTTTTTGAAGAAGTAACAAATAAGATTGATGAGGGCAGAGCAGTAGGTGTGATCTATATGGACTTCAGTAAGGCTTTCAACAAGGTTCCCCACGGGAGAGTGGTTAGCAAGGTTAGGTCTCATGGAATACAGGGAGAACTAGCCATTTGGATACAGAACTGGCTCAAAGGTAGAAGACAGAGGGTGGTGGTGGAGGGTTGTGTTTCAGAATGGAGGCCTGTGACCAGTGGAGTGCCACAAGGATCAGTGCTGGGCCCTCTACCTTTTGTCATTTACATAAATGGTTTGAATGTGAGAATAAGAGGTATAGTTAGTAAGTTTGCAGATGACACCAAAATTGGAGGTGTAGTGGACAGCTAAGAGGGTTACCTCAGATTACAACAGGATCTGGACCAGATGGGCCAATGGGCTGAGAAGTGGCAGATGGAGTTTAATTCAGATAAATGCGAGGTGCTGCATTTTGGGAATGCAAATCTTAGCAGAACTTATACACTTAATGGTAAGGTCCTAGGGAGTATTGCTGAACAAAGAGACCTTGGAGTGCAGGTTCATAGCTCCTTGAAAGTGGAGTCGCAGGTAGATAGGATAGTGAAGGTGGCGTTTAGTATGCTTTCCTTTATTGGTCAGAGTATTGAGTACAGGAGTTGGGAGGTCATGTTGCAGCTGTACAGGACATTGATTAGGCCACTGTTGGAATATTGCGTGCAATTCTGCTCTCCTTCCTGTCGGAAAGATGTTGTGAAACTTGAAAGGGTTCAGAAAAGAATTACAAGGATGTTGCCAGGGTTGGAGGATCTGAGCTACAGGGAGAAGCTGAACAGGCTGGGGTTGTTTTCCCCGGAGCATCGGAGGCTGAGGGGTGACCTTATAGAGGTTTACAAAATTATGAGGGGCATGGATAGGATAAATAGACAAAGTCTTTTCCCTGGGCTCGGGGAGTTCAGAACTAGAGGGCATAGGTTTAGGGTGAGAGGGGAAAGATATAAAAGAGACCTAAGGGGCAACTTTTTCACGCAGATGGTGGTACGTGTATGGAATGAGCTGCCAGAGGATGTGGTGGAGGCTGGTACAATTGCAACATTTAAGAGGCATTTGGATGGGTATATGTAGAGGAAGGGTTAGGAGAGATATGGGTTGGGTGCTGGCAGGTGGGACTAGATTGGGTTTGGATATCTGGTCGGCATGGATGGGTTGGACCGAAGGGTCTGTTTCCATGCTGTACATCTCCATGACTCTATGACATGGTTCACTATTTTTATAGTTATTTCACTCCCTAAGGAAACCCAATTCAGAATAGCTTGATCTACCTAGGAACTGTTCCATCATCAGCCTCAGATACATCTGTAGAAAATCCTGTCAATGTTATAGAGGTTTGTAAAATCATGAGGAGCACAGATAAGGTGAATAGCAAAAGGTGTTTTTCCCTGGGGTGGGGGGGGGGGGGGGGGGGGGGAGTCAAAAATAGATGGCATAGATTTAAGGTGAGAGGGGGAAAATGTAAAAGGGACCAGAGGAACAACTTTTTCCACACAGAAGGTGGTGCATATACAGAATGAGCTGCCAGAGAAAGTGGTAGATGTTTCCTGTATTGGTCAGAGAATTGAGTACAGGAATTGGGAGGTCATGTTGCGGCTGTACATGACATTGGTTAGGCCACGTTTGGAATATCACGTGCAATTCTGGTCTTGCTCCTATCAGAAGGATGTTGTGAGACTTGAAAGGGTTCAGAAAGAATTCACAAGGATGTTGCCAGGAGAATTTGAGCTATAGGGAGAGGCTGAATGCGCTGGGCTGTTTTCCCTGGAGTGAAGGCTGAGGGGTGACCTCATCAAGGTTTATAAAATAATGAGGGGCATGGATAGGATAAATAGACAAGGTCTTTTCTCTGGGGTTGGGGAGTCCAGAACTAGAAGGGTATAGGCTTAGGGTGAGAGGGGAAAGATATAAAAGGGACCTAAGAGGCAACCTTTTCACGCAAAGGGTGGTGAATGTATGGAATGAGCTGCTAGAGGAAGTGGTGGAGGCTGGTACAATTGCAACATTTAAGAGGCATCTGGATGGGTATATGAAGAGAAAGGGTTTGGAGGGATATGGGTCAGGTGCTGGCAGGTGAGACTAGATTGGGTTGGGATATCTGGTCATCATGGACTACTTGGACTGAAGGGTGTGTTTCCATACTGTACATTTCTATCACTCTAAGTGGTTCTGTTATCAAAAAGCATTGGGAATGGAGTCTATTGTTTTTTTAAGTCAGGGGAGTGAGGAGAGTAAATCTTTCAAAACATTCTGCTGTCCAACATGACTGGGAAAACAGATCTAAGGAAGGAAAGGTTACTAATACTAATCAGCAGTTAGAAGTTGCTTGAATATGGCAGTATCGGAGATTGTTAGATTTAATATTCTTGTGCAGGAATAAGTTAGAGGAGTGGGACACAAGATCTATTTTAAGTCATCAGGTATTAACCTCCTATCTGTTGTTCCCTGTCAGCCTCTATAGCAAACATATCGGAAATTGCAGTACCGTTGGCAATGATCTTTTCATCTTCACTGTCAACGGGGGTGGTACCAGGGGACTGGAGAGTGGCGAATGTTGTGCCCCTGTTCAAAAAAGGGAATAGGGATAACCCCGGGAATTACAGTCCAGTTAGTCTTACTTCGATGGTAGGTAAAGTAATGGAAAGGGTACTGAGGGATAGGATTTATGAGTATCTGGAAAGGCATTGCTTGATTAGGGACAGCCAGCACGGATTTGTGAAGGGTAGGTCTTGCCTTACAAGTCTGATTGAATTCTTTGAGGAGGTGACCAAGCATGTGGATGAGGGTAGAGCAGTGGAAGTAGTATACATGGATTTTAGTAAGGCATTTGATAAGGTTCCCCATGGTAGGCTTATGCGGAAAGTCAGGAGGCATGGGATAGAGGGAAATTTGGCCAATTGGATAGAAAACTGGCTAACCGGTCGAAGTCAGAGAGTGGTGGTAGATGGTAAATATTCAGCCTGGAGCCCAGTTACAAGTGGAGTTCCGCAGGGATCAGTTCTGGGTCCTCTGCTGTTCGTAATTTTTATTAATGACTTGGATGAGGGAGTCGAAGGGTGGGTCAGTAAATTTGCAGATGATACGAAGATTGGTGGAGTTGTGGATAGTGCGGAGGGCTCTTGTCGGCTGCAAAGGGACTTGGATATGATTCAGAGCTGGGCTGAGGAGTGGCAGATGGAGTTCAACCCTACCAAGTGTGAGGTTGTCCATTTTGGAAAGACAAATAAGAATGCGGAATACAGGGTTAATGGTAGGGTTCTTAGTGAGGTGGAGGAACAGAGGGATCTTAGGGTCTATGTTCATAGATCTTTGAAAGTTGCCACTCAGGTGGATAGAGCTTGTAAGAAGGCCTATGGTGTATTAGCGTTCATTAGCAGAGGGATTGAATTCAAGAGTCGTGAAGTGATGCTGCAACTGTACAGGACTTTGGTTAGGCCACATTTGGAGTACTGTGTGCAGTTCTGGTCGCCTCACTTTAGGAAAGATGTGGAAGCTTTGGAGAGGGTGCAGAGAAGATTTACCAGGATGTTGCCTGGAATGGAGAATAGGTCGTACGAGGATAGGTTGAGAGTGCTAGGCCTTTTCTCGTTGGAACGGCGAAGGATGAGGGGTGACTTGATAGAGGATTATAAGATGATCAGAGGAATAGATAGAGTAGACAGTCAGAAACTTTTTCCCCGGATACAACAGAGTGTTACAAGGGGACATAAATTTAAGGTGAAGGGTGGAAGGTATAGGGGAGATGTCAGGGGTGGGTTCTTTACCCACAGAGTGGTGGGGGCATGGAATGCGCTGCCTGTGGGAGTGGTAGAGTCAGAATCTTTGGTGACCTTTAAGCGGCAATTGGATAGGTACATGGATGGGTGCTTAAGCTAGGACAAATGTTCGGCACAACATCGTGGGCCGAAGGGCCTGTTCTGTGCTGTATTGTTCTATGTTCTATGTTCTATCAATAACGTCTTTGAACTTTCAGGGAATCCAGGAAGCCCTTCCCCATCTTCAGCTGACTGCTATTTTTATACTGAATTACGTATTGAGAAGGATCACTGGACTCAAAACATTATCTGGAAACTCTGCTTTCTCTGCACAGTTGTTGCCAAACCTGCTGAGTTTCTCCGGGAAGTTCCGTTTTGCTCCTAATTTTATATATCTCTCTTAAAAAAAAGTTCAAAAATTACTTTATATGACCTTAACTGAATATATGGAACTTCACAGGCAAGAGATACACAATTTCCTGATAGACACTGATTACATGTGGTTGAAGCAAATGATATTGCAAGCAGATATTACTTACGGAGATGATGTAAAATCAGAAGCTCAGCTCAAGGTTAACTAGAGCATTTTGCTAATCCAATCCATGGCAGATATGTTCAAGTGAGGATTTTGGCCAGGAAGGGTGATGGAATTAATGGAAAGGATATAGAGTTTTTTTTGCAGGTGTGAGACACAGTGAAAGACACAAGGTGCACGAATCTTTATTCAAATTTCCACCACCAGGAAGAAAGGAAACACCCAAGTGGCCCATGACGAGCAGTGCCCTTCACATAAAAGGGTAATGCTGCATGATCAAACAGTGAAGGGGGAGGGCAGGGATCAAATCAAAATAGAGTTGGAGGGGAAAATAATGCACTCCACTCCCTGCGATGCCCACCTCTCCCTGAACAATTCCAGAGTGTTGGTGGACACCGTGTGCTCCTTTTCCAGAGACACCCGGGCTCTAAAGTAACTGCGGAAGATGGGCAGGCAGTTGGCTCTAAGGACCCCCTCCACGGCCCGCTGCCTGGACCTATTTATGACCAGTTTGGCCAGGCCCAGGAGCAGATCTACGCGGAGGTCTTCAGACTTGCCCTCCCCCCTCCATACTGGGTGCCCAAAGATCAGGAGCATGGGACTGAAGTGCAACCAAAAGCAGAGGAGGAGGTTTTTAAGAAAATCAAAAAGGGAGTGCAAACGCCCACACCCAATATATACATGGTCCATGGACTCCACAGCCCCACAGAACAAACAGTTGGGCTGGGAGTCCGTGAACCACTGCAATCTGCGTTTGCAGAGGATCACTGCGTGCAGCACCCTCCACCCCAGATCCCCGAGAGAAAGGGGGAGGACTCCCGCATAGAGAGCCCTCCAATGGGGATCTCCACCGCCCGGTGGCAAATGCACGCCAAGGCGTGTCCGGGCGGTAGATGAGGGAGAAGAGGTGGATGGTGTGTAGCAGCAGTCGATACAGGGCCCGCCTTTTAACATCCTTAAAAGGGACAAAACTAAAATTCCAGAGGCAGCTCAGGTTTTGGGGCACAGGTTCCCGGGGGGGAAGTACGGGACCTTGGGGCCAATGTGAAATTCCATCCGGGCTGGGGTGAGCGCGGACGGGATTCCATCGCACACCTGAGCATCTTCCAACTAGGATATAGAGTTTATAATGGACCCTGAAGATAATGACTTTGATCATGCCTATTGGAAAAATTGATCAACTCATGATTCTTTTTACAAAGAAAGATATGATGGAAGCATCCAATAGGCTTCCAAAAAGACCTGGCATGGATGAACTGGACCTAAGGATCTGTTTCCATGCTGTACATCTCTATGACTCTATGACTTCATAGAGTAGATATTGAGAAAATGTTTCCACTTGTGGAGAAACCAAAAGTAGGAATCATATAAAAGAGTCATTAATCCAATCTAGGCATTTCAGATGAAATATCTTTATTCAGAGAGGAGTTAATATGATGAATTCACTACCCTAAGGAGTAGTGAAATAAATTTCATGAATTGTGCTAAAAGGAGACTAGGTAAATATATAAGGGAGAAAGGAATAGAAAGTTGTTGGCTTTAGGTGGAGAAGTGGTTACTGTACTGCAGCAACATTGATAGATGTCCATTGGATTGAATGGCCTATTTCTGTGCCCTAGTTTCATGAAAAATTTGTAGTCCTCATACAAAAAGAAACAGAAGTGTGGAATTAAATATCAAACACATACTTTAAAATCCCAAAATGCCATAAACACAAAAATTAACTTATACAGCCATTGTCAATCAGTGACACTGATAACCTATTGCACATATCAAAACACATCAATTGTTACAAAACAATGAAATCTCTGATGTACTACGAGTAAAGTAATGGAAAACATACAATTGAGTTGTATAAAAGGCATGTCCATGGACCTCCTTCCAAATGAACAACACCTGAAGCCATTAGAAGCCAGTACCAGACTTTTAAATTTGTCTGAAGGAGTAGGAAAATACAAATCAAAATAGAAGAAACTCTAAAAATAAAGATTGCACTTATTGAAACCCAGGAGTGTGCATATTAACAGTGATACTTCTCATAAATATAATGTTAAAAACAGTGAAAAATGCCTAACAAATTCCTGGAGTTGAAATGAAAGAGATTATATGATATAACAAAATGTTTGAAGTGTTAAACAAAGTAGAATTTTTAGTTTTAAAAGTCAGTTTAATATTGCACACGTATGTACATATGCACAGTTGGAAATAATTGGCAGTGAGCATGTACAGTCAGCAACCATCATGGGATTATTGATGCCAGAGAATATATTATTAAAATTATCTGCCAATGAAAGGAAAGAAAGTCTTGAATTATAGTTCCATTCCAAACCTCAGGATCCCCCAAAGCACCTTACAGCCAATAAGGTATTTTGAAATGCAGTCACTGACATAACAAAGGAACGTGAGAACAAATTTACACACAGCAATCTCCCACAAATAATGTCATGATTAGATCATCTGTTTTTGTGATGCTGTTTGAGAATAACTGTTGACCAAGGAACTGGGATTAACTCCCCCGCAAAATTTCTTTTTTTTAAAGACAAGGATTTCTAAAACAACCAATTCTGAATGACTAGTTAGCTGAATTGGCCATAAGAAGAAAGGAAGAACTGAACTGATGAAGCAATTTATAACAAAAAATATCTTTTTTCTCCCCGTAACTGAAATTTCTATTACTTGAAATAAAGGTTTAAAGCGAAATTGGTTGTCTTTTGCTTCTTCGGTCATCCTCATTATTGTTTTCACTTCAAGGTATCATCATTTCTCAAAATCCTGAGCTTGGACATCAGCAACAAGTAGAAGTTGCAGCAGTTTGAGCATTTACAGTGTATGCACTTTCTAAAGCAGTAGCATTTACCAGCCCGATTTCTTATTTTTTTATTCAATTCCTTCGAACTATGTGGTTGGATGTCCTTTTTATAAAAATTATTTAATGGAAATCCTGGGGAGAAATACCTTATTCAGGTAACATTTATTTGACTATATTTCTAAACAGGGAGATTGGCTACATATGTAAATATGTTTGTATGTCAGAGACTGAGAGAAACAGTAGACAGGTGATTTTAACCCTACCTACCCCAGGTGTATAGAATCTGAATAAAATCAAGATGTACTACTGTTGTGTCATTCCTACCACCACTGCATTTTGACACAAAATCACTGATCCTCTTCCAAACCTCACACCAGCTAATACGTCCTAGTGGAATTGGTGTTTAATATTAACTATTTAATATTAAAGGCAACAAAAACAGAAAGTGCTGGAGAATCTCAGCAGGTCTCGCAGCATCTGTAGAGAGGGAGAAGCATAGAGCTAATGTTCTCAGTCTAGCGATCCTTCATCATAACTCAATTAAAAGAATCACTATTCTTCCTGTCACATACCACTGTATTACACAATAGCTCTATTTTATAATGATAGCACACATGGATTTAACAACTTTTTCCGCTGTTTACAGTTGCAATCTCTAGCCACTGGATGACTCTGTGGAGCAATTTATATTCTGAACCTGTTTCCATGTCATCCATGTTGCTTTTTGTTTGTTAAGTGCCATATTCTTCATGTTGTCATTTATTATTTTCACTTTTAAGTTTTATATTTATATTTTTATCTGTTTTCAAGTTATTTTATATCCTCAAAATATATCATGGGTGAGTCCTGTTTTCTTGATGGCACATCATTGTCCTTGGTACACCATTTGGCTCTTGCACAAATTGTTTTCTGCCACCCATTGATATATATTTTCTGCTGTTATACCTACAACTCCACGCCAACCTAATGTAAACAAAAGCAATTGACTGCCTCTGTGGGAGAATGTTTTGATCTCCTCTGTACCACAAATGGAATATGCACTCATTTTCTGCATTTGTTAGTATGTAGCATGTTCTGGAACCATTTTCTACTTCAGCTTTCTGATGCCCACCAATTTCCAGACAAGCTGTTGGAAACTGGGATCCCCTTTATACCTGTGTCCGCTCAGTGTTCCATAATCAGTATTTCCTGTGTCGCATGAGACCATATTTAACTGTGTTACTCTAGGAACTAGCCTTCTGCTCATTTAAGTAAAGGATCTATCTGGCATCACAATATCTATTATGAGTGCAATGATTTTGCAAATAAACAGGTTTTATTCTTGGAAGGAATGAAATATTATCTTCAATGAAAGGGTGTAAGAGGGAATTGATCATCTGATGTTATAAGTCCTTTTGTCATTGGCCAATTCAAATAATAGATTGGCATATAGTAAATTACCTGCCCTTAGAATTAGGGTATATTCACAAGTGCTCAGGAGCAGAGGGCAGAGGCTGTCTTCATTAGGCCATCCTTGTTTGCAGCAGTCATCATCAAACAGTTCTCATCAGGTGGTTCTTTTAGATAACAGTCCTCATCAGGTGATCCTCAGACTACTGTCTTCTCCAGATGGAAGATGGACCAGGGAAAAAGGATAAAAACCCAGGGAAGAGTCCTCTAACACTTCAGCAAGAGAAGAGGATGCTGTCTTAATAACTTTACCAAGACCAACACATTCCATACCAACAGGCTGTCTGTCTTCTGGTATCCACGAACCATCTCCAATTGTCTCATTGTATGCTTTCTTTATCTAATTAAATAATGTATCAGGTCTAAACTGTTTCTTAACAAATTCAATAAACTATCAAAAAATTGCTCTCAAATTATTGACTGCCTATATTAGTTAACTGTTGGCATGAAGCCCCCAAGATTCACAAAGCTAATAGTCTGTTCTGCATCTCTTTCCCATGGTAAGTGCGCCATCTATTTCTTCGTAGCAGCTGCCTCTGAATCACCAGCTAGTCATAGTTGACATGACTAAGGGACGTTTATATAGTGGCAGCCAGCCACAAATTACTCTGTATTTTTATTTTTTCCTTTCCTGCATATCTTTCAGTCTGTCTCTGTCTTTCTTCCTGTATTTTCTTTCAAACTATTAGTTGTATGCATGTATTCTCTTCCTTGCTCAAATAGAACATAGAAAAATACAGCGCAGTACAGGCCCTTTGGCCCTCGATATTGCACCGATCCAAGCCCACCTAACCTACACTAGCCCACTATCCTCCATATGCCTATCCAATGCCCGCTTAAATGCCCATAAAGAGGGAGAGTCCACCACTGCTACTGGCAGGGCATTCCATGAACTCACGACTCGCTGAGTAAAGAATCTACCCCTAACATCTGTCCTATACCTACCACCCCTTAATTTAAAGCTATGCCCCCTCGTAATAGCTGACTCCATACGTGGAAAAAAGTTCTCATGGTCAACCCTATCTAAACCCCTAATCATCTTGTACACCTCTATCAAGTCACCCCTAAACCTTCTTTTCTCCAATGTTGCCTCCCATCCCACAGTCCTATCTAGTTCGTACCTCATCCCTTTTAAAATTCTGAGGGGCATAGATAGAGTAGACAGGAAGGAACTTTCCCCCTTGGTGAAGGGATCAATGACTTGGGCATAAATTTCAGGCAAGGGGCAGGAGACTTGGAGGGGATATGGGGAAAGCGTTTTTCACTCAGAGGATAGTGGGAAACCTGAACTCACCACCTGTAAAGGTGGTAGATGCAGAAACCCTCATAACTCTTAAGAAATATTTAGATGTACACTTGCAAAAGACTAAATGCTAGAAAATGGGATGAGAATAGTTTGTTTTTTTTTTACCAGTGTGGACTCACTAGATGGAAGGATCTTACTCTGTGCTGTAAACCTCTTTCACTCTATCTGTTTTGTTCTACCTGATTGTTGTCCTGAGTAATCCTGTTTTCTTCTATTTTCACACATCCATACGCTTTTCTCCATTCCCCTGTGCAATCTTCCCTATTATCATCCCAGACAAGGTTGAGGAAATCTGACTTTCCAGCACTAAGGGTTTTCCTTTTTAAGTTATTTGCATAGAGCTGAGAAAATATCTGTTTCTGCAAACTTGACTCAGAAGAAATTCCCTTGAATGGTTTGAATTTTCTGGGGTTTTGGGGTTCAGTATTAACTGGAGTCGTGCCCACTCCCATGGAAACAGAGGTATCAAGCACCGAACAGGCTGTTTAAAAAAACCCTCCTCGTATTCTAGGACTTTGGACCAGTTATAATAAAAATGGTAAGGCCTTTTGGAATTCATACCTCATACCCTACACACTCCCCATGTCCCATACATGCCAACTCTTTCACCTGATATCCTCATCAACATCCAATGGCTCTTCATATTCTCAATGGCAACCTTTGCTCCTTTCACACACCCAAAAGCCCTCATGATTAATCATGAAGGTGGTATAAAACTTACACTCAAAAAACAATGATAACACTTAACCGTATATCAGGAAAAATCTATTGAAATTGCAGGCACTGACTTGCTTTTGAACTGAAGGTCACCAAAGCCTTATTTAGAAAATTTAAAAGACAAATAATTTAAAGTACATAATAACAATTTCTATTAGCCTTATCCATCTTGTATACTTATTGATGTCTACTGTTAATAATCCTAAAGGGGTACCTGGATCTCTCCAAACAATTCAGCAAAGTTTAAATTTTTTTTCAAATGCAAAAAGCCCAAGCATTGTGTTTAAAAACCTGAATGATGAAAATTGCTTCTGAGTCAAGGCAATTGTACTTTTCGACATACTACTGCTTCTATGAACTGCAGATGTGTGAAATATATCCTGCCATTTTTCTACCCCCTCCCACCAAAGCTGAAACAGTGGATGTTGAATTTAGTTTGAAAACTCCATAAACTGGCGATCTTCAGCAACTTGCAACTTGGCAAAAATGCAGGTCTAAGTCATAAAGTCATAGAGTTGTTCAGCATGGAACCAGACCCTTAGATCCAAATCATCCATGCTGACCGGATATTCTAAATTAATCTAGTCCCATTTGCCAGCATTTGGCCCATATCCCTCTAAACCCTTCCTATTCATGTACCCATCCAGATGTCTTTTAAATATTGTAATTGTACCAGCCTCAACCAATTCCTCTAGCATCTCATTCCATACACGCACCACCCTCTGCATGACAACGTTGCCCTTTAGGTCCCTTTTACAATTTTCCCCTCTCACGTGATACCAATGCCATCTAGTTTTGGACTCTCCTAACCTGGGAAAAATACTTTGGCTATTCATCCTATCCACAACACTCATGATTTTATAAACATCCACAGGGTCACCCCTCAGCCTCCAATGCTCCAGAGAAAACAGCACCAGCCAATTCAGCCTCTCCCTGTCGCTCAAATCCTCCAACTCCAGCAATATCCTTGTAAATCTTTTCTGAACACTTTCAAGTTTAACAACATTTTCCTTTAGCAAGGAGACTAGAACTGATCGCAGTATTCCAAAATTCTCCTAACCCATGTCCTGCATAGCTGCAACATGACATCCTAACTCCTATACTCAATTCACTGACCAATAAAGGCAAGTGTACTAAGTGTCTTTTTCACAACCCTGTCTACCTGCGACAATTCGTACTTCTAACAATATAATTGAAATATTTTTCCAAATAAATATTTATGTCTCCAAGCTTATTGATGGCAAGCTATTAGATAATGACCAAAAGTAGGGTATGGACAAATGAGCTTTCATCAGAAAGGGTCAAGTATAAATAGGAATGGGAATGATGACCAGGGTAATGAAACAAACATCGAGTGAAGAACAATGCTCTCTTTCTTTCTTGTACTGAGACTAATAATTCAAAAGGCCCCTTTACTCAACTTTATTTTGTGGCCTACATAGGAACTTTTTGGCTGATGTGTGACACTGCAGTTTCAAGGAAGCATTGCTAAACAGTTAGCAAATGTGGGAGAGAAATGCAGGGTAGAGATCAGAATTGAGTGATTGGGGGTGGGCACAGACTTGAAAAGCTGGGGCTCCAGTATGGATAGACAAATGCCAGGTCTAAATTATGGTGCATAAACAGGAGGTTGGATCAGAAACTGTGGCCAAATAGTTTTTGATTATACTTGGACTTAAGCTTTAAATGTAATAAATTTAAATGTTTAATTATATAAATTTGGCTTCAGTGTAAATAAAACTGTATAAATAGGGAGTTGGAAACATGGCTGTTTATGCCACAGGAATAATGAAGATTTGGATACCTATTCAGTAGTGACAAGTGTGGAAATGTATGCAAATCTTGCAGTTTATTTTGAGACATCATAGCCGGTGTGGCTGCCAGGAATGATAGGTTTAGAGCATAGGTAAAAAAATGTAACAAGTATCAAATGTAGATTCTATAAATAATTTTAGAGATAGATTCATTGATTTAAATGCACTATGCAAAGACAGCTACTAATTTGTAAAAATCTTGGTGATACTTTGATAAATAAATTATGACATTTAATGTTTTTTATTGAGATTTTAAAAATCTGCTATTGAATTATGTTTGACATCGGCTAAACAAAAATCAATCATATGAATTTTTGTAACTTCTCTGAAATGGTACTGACTCGAATCATTTTGCAGAAAGTAGTCAACCCGAGAGAGAATTTGCTACCTATTCTTATTGGATAAAAAGGAAATGGCAATTAAATTTGAAAGACATTCTCTTGGCTGTATATTCACATTTTATTGGCAATGTTTTTTTTGCAGAGGTTCATGGTGGGCGGTCTATCATGACCTGTGTTGACTTTTCTCATGCTATCTTCTGCTGTTCAGTCCATTGATCATGTAACCAGACTCTACGCATCTCACTCCTGGAATCGCATGGCGGATGTACTCACTACTGCCGGTTCACACAACTGGCTTCACATATAAACCCCAGCCCACAGCACCTCAATCACTGTAAACCAGAAACTGCCCTTCATACACTGGTCCTGCACTCTTATCCCAAAGGACAGGGCAAGTTATCTCCTTGGTTTACCTTCAGAGATAGAGGTGCTCATGGACAGGATTGCCAAATGTAGACCAGTGCTTTTTCCTGCTTTCTGGCAAAGGAGGCCATGGCACTAGATACAGCCAGCCTGGATCAAAATAGCAGCCCAAGCCATTGTGATTTCTTGGGCTAAAAGAAATGTCCATCAGTGAAGGAAGAAGGTGAGTGATCTTCTGTGCTCTGTAAGAGTACTTGCCACCACCTTCTTCCTTCATTCTCACACACACATGGTCGTTACTCATTCTAACTCGGCCATTGCAAATACCTTATGCCAAGTCTCATGTACTACAAATCATGCAATTACATGTAGCATATCCAATTAATGGCTCTCACTCACCTGATCTTCTCAAACTACTAACTCTTCCTGCCCTTTGCATTTCCTATTACTCACCACTTCTAACTCTGTATCTCCACTAATACCTTTTCCATGCACTTTCTTCACACTCAATCCTTCCCTCTGTATCATTGCAGAAAACATGTCTCACAACTGGACAGGGAGGATGAAGACCAACAGTGCTATGGCTGACATTAAGGTCCTCACCCATATGAAGAAAAACATGTTGGAAGGGTCAGGAGAAAAGGGTGACTATTCAGATGGAAATATGAAGACCTGTGAGAAATCAATAAATGAGCTTCATTGTGCTGTCCTCTGCTGTGCCATTCTCCCATTAATGCCAATGCTAATTCATTATTATCTCAAACATTCTTTTAGCCCTTTTCCACAACTACTTCTCTCATACGCATTCACAAGTGGAACCTAGCAAACCAAATATAAAGAGGTTACACCAGAGACCTTTAGCTCCATCTCCACCTCTGAGGAAGGATCCACTCAGAAAATGCACCAACAAGGGTTTCACCAATATCCTGTACCAGTTCAGAGACTTACATTTCGGTGGGTCCCCTTTTGGATTAAACTCAGGAGAACGATCTCATGAGCACAACACTGATGCACCTCGACAACTACTTGATGAAGAAATGGCCGAGTTATTTGGCATTCAGAGACTGTCAGAGACCAGCCATATGCTCGGCCCTGGGTAGAAAATAATCTCCATGGTCTTAGCCATTAATTACTTTATCAAAATGCATAGAAAGGCTCATAAACATCAGACAGATTTATCAGAGGTAATCAGAAACCTGGATTAAAGGACACAGTCTTTCATTATCAATGCAGTGGGCATGCTGCTTCGGCATGTGTGCATCTGACTTGCACCATGGATAAGTCAGTGGCCACCTTTGATACCCAGGTTCAGCAGAATTGCTCAGTGTGCACAGACATGAACTCCACCTCACCAGCTGTAGGTGCTCAGCGTCAATGCAAGCCGAGAGGGGGATGAGGGACCTCGACCTCAGTCCAGGTGACTCTTCTTGTCGGGGGACAAGGTGGTATTCGCAGGCATTGTGGTGGCAATGGCTTAGTTAGTGGTATTATCACTGGATTGTTAAAATCTGGAAATAAGAGTCTAATGATAATTGTGAATCCATTGTCAATGAGTGAAAAAAAAAACCATTTGGTTCACTAATGTCCTTCCGGGAAAGAAACTGCCATCCTTACCTGGTCTGGCCTACATGTGACTCCAGACCCACAGCAATGTAGTTGATTTTCATCTGCCCACTGAGCAATTAGGGATGGGCAATAAATGCTGGCTTGGCCAGTGACGCCCTCATCCCATGAATTAATTTTTAAAAAAGGCACCGGGGGGCGTGATGTCCCCAACAGTGCCCTTGAAGCTGTTGGGGACATCTGAAAACACTCCAGAGGTACTTAGCCCTTCTACCCCCGCCTCCCACCCACCCCCAAACCCCACCCCTGCCATCATTCCAAAGTCAACAGAAATAGAAGATAAGTAGAATGACCTTGTGTCTGGGTAATTCACTCTCAATTATGCTGGGCCCTCTATCCAATCCTCCTTGAGATGAACTGTCAATTCTTCTAGACCAACAAGACCAACTACAGAGCAGGCTTCTCTCACTCTTGCTATAAAGGTAAGGACTCACTTCGACATAGTCAGAGGGAAAGAAAAAAAAAGCCTACTGCGTGCACATTGCTAGTACAGGTGACACTTAAGTAAATAATTCAGTCCTTTTGTAAATATATGTTTGCTTACACTGTAAAATGCTCTCATCTCCTTGCAGCTCTAGTGAAGTCACACCATTGTGAGAAATGAGCAGCCTCATTAGACCTCCAAAGGATGAAAAACATTTCAATGGGCAAACATTGATCCTTTCTCACAAGCAACTAATGTATTGACTGCAGATAGCTTCCAATGCCATGGATCCTTGATGATTGCAGCCAAGGCATTGCACTTTAATGTGGACAACAAAGAACAAAGAGAACAAAGCACAGATAACAGTACAACACAGAAACAGGCCCTTTGGCCCACCAAGACTGTGCTAATGTATGCCTTTCTAACTAAAAATCTTTTGCCTCTCCGCGATTCGTATCCCTCCTTTCCCTGCCTTTTTATATATCTGTCAAGATGCCTCTTCAATGTTGCTATTGTATCCCCTTCCACCATCTCCTCTTGCAGTGTACATCAGGCACTGTGTAACAAAACTCACCTCTCACATTTCCTTTAAACTTATCTCCTTTTACTTTAAACCTATGTTTCCTAATAATTCACGTTTCTCCACTGGGGAAAAGACTCTGACTCTCCATTCTATCCATGCCTCTTATAACTTTGTAAACTCCTAGCAGGTCCCCCATTCTTTCAAGATCAAGTGAAAACAAACCAAATCTGTCTAATATTTCTTCATAGTTAATACTCTCCAAACCAGGCGACATAGTGGTAAACCATTTCTTGTCTCTCTCAAAGCCTCCACAGTTTCTGGTAGTGTAGTGTTCAGAACTGTACACAGTATTCCAAATGTGGCCTAACAGAAGTTCTGTACAGCTGCAATATGACTTGGCAACTTTTAATCTCTATGCCCTGATTGATGAAGGCAAGCATGTCTTATGTTTTCTTGATCTTATCCACTTATATTGCCACTTTCAGGAAACTGTGGAACTGTACATCTAGATCCCTCTGTATATTGATGCCATTTACTGTATATTTCTATCCTGTATTAGATCATTCAAAATGCATCACCTTGCATTTGTCTGGATTAAATTCCATCTGCCATTTCTAAACCCAAGTCACCAGCCTATCAAAATCCTGCTGTATCCTCTGGAAATCTAACTATCCACAACTCCTCCAATCATTATGTCATCCACAAAATTACTAATCAGGCCACCTACGTTCTCCTCTAAATCATTTATATATATTACAAGCAACAGGGATCCCAACACTGATCACTGTGGAACACCACTGATCACAGATCTCCAGTCAGAAAAATAGCCTGCTGCTGCCAGCTCAATCTTCTATGACTAAGATAGTTCTGCATTCATCTTACCAGATTACCTCGGATCCCATGTGACTTCACATTTGGTATCTGCCTACCATGACGGACCTTGTCAAAGACCTTGCTAGAGTCCAGAAAACATCATCTACCACCCTTTTCTCATTAATCATCTTTGTTCCTTCCTCAAAAAATGCAATTAACTGTGTGTGACATAATCTTCCCTGCACAAAGCCATGCTGCCTATTGCTAATAAGTCTATATTTTTTTCAAATGTGAGTAAATCCTATTCCTAAGGAACTTCTCCAGTAATTTCCCTACCACTGATATAAGGCTCACTGGCTTGTAATTTCCCAGATTATCCCTATTGCCCATCTCATAACAATGCTGGATATTCTTCAATCCTCTGGGACCTTGTCTGTGATTAAAGGGAATACAGAGATTTCATAAAAGGTTCCAGCAATTTCCTCCCTCATCTTCCTCAGTATTCTGGGATAGATAACATCAGGTCCCAGAGACTTATCTATATAATGCTTTTTGAAACATCCAACACCTCCTTTTTCAAATTGATATGCCGTAGAATATATCTCAAGACTCTTCATGTCCACCTTTGTGAACACCAATATAAGGTACTCGTTAAAGATCTTACCCACTTTCTCTAGCTCCATGCATAAATTATGCCATTTATCCTTCAATGGACCAACCCTTTTCTTAACTACCCTCTTGCTCCTTGTATGTGTATAGAACATCTTGGGATTTTACTTAATCGAGTTTGCTAAAGTCATTATGTGGCCCTTTTAGCCCTCCTGATTCCTTGTTGAGTTCTGTCCTGCTATCCTTCTACTCTTTGAGGGCTCTGTCTGTCTTCAGTTTCCTAGACTTTATGTATGCCTCATTTTTCTTTTAAACTAAGCTCTCAAAATCTCTTGTTATCCAAGGTCCCTGAATCTTTTCATCCTAATCCTTTTTCACAGGAAAAGACTGGAGCTGAATTCTCAACAACTGCCCTTTAAAAGATTTCCACATGCCAGATGTAGATTAACAGTCACCCCCAATCTACGTTCCGATCTGTATTGTGATAGTTAGCCTTTCTCCAGTTTAGTACTGCTATGCAAGGACTACTTTTGTCCTTATCCATAAGTAACTTAAACTTACAGAATTATGGTCACTGCTCCTGAAATGCTCCCCACACTGTAACTTCCATCACCTGGTTGGGCTTATTCCCTGATATAATATATAGTATGGCCTCTTACCTAGTTGGACTAGTTCAATGTCCTTTCAAAAATCATTCTGGACATACCTAACAAATTCCAAACCCCGGCACTAATCAAGTCTCAGTCAATATAGGGAAGTTAAAATCGCCCACACAATAACCCTATTTTTTCATTTTTCTACAATCTGCCAACACATCTGTTTCCTCTATCACCTGATGATGTAGTACATGTCGTACAATCCCATTAACGTGATCACATCCTTCCTATTCCTAAGCTCTACCCGCATGGTCCTGCTGGATGAACCTTCTAAGGTGGCCTCCCTCAGTACTTCCCTCAGATATTCTCCCTTATCAGTAATGCAACTCCTCTACCTCTTTTATATTCCTCTCTATCTCACCCAAAAATATCTAAGTCCTGGAACATTAAGTTGCCAATCTTTTCCCTCTCCTAACCTCAAAGTATCAGGCTGACTCTTCTTGGTGACCTTGAGTTTTTCTTTTTCTGCCTTCTTCAAGGGATGTATACTGTTATTTTAGTCTCAGTGAGTTTAAAAACATTGTGTAGGTCCTACCCTGCAAAGATAGTCCATACTTACACCCACCTTGAGAGTAAGTGAATGAAATCAGTGATAATTCCAAACATCTCTGGGAACAATGTTTCATTCCATCTTCCAGCTTTTCAATGGGGTGTACTATCATTCAATGCTAAGAGGTGTACAATGGGAAGTTCATACCCCTAATCTCCCTCTTAACACAGTGGCCTGCCGAGAATAGCTGCACAAATTGCTGTCTCAGTCAGGTTAAGTACTGTCCTGTAGGGTGTTCAAGCATTTTTGACAATTGAGCAATCTATGTGAACGCTGAAACATTGAAGGCTGAGCAAGTGAAAAGAAGGTGCCTCAGGATTGTCTCCAATCTCCTGCCTATTATGGCAGTCTTCACAGCATAACAATTGGATACTATTTTCTGACTGAAACCTTAAAAGCAGCCTAACTTCAAACCCCATATGATGTAACTGCCCTATTTCACTGCTGCTTTTTGCTGAACCGTGAAGAGGACTTGATATTTATAGGTGGGATCAGCTGAAGATACAACACATGTATTCATATTGCAAAGTAAACATTGATCAGAGATTATTTGTCACATAACCTACAGAAAGTGAAACAATAAAAGCATGTCCAATCCAACTCATTCATTCTTAAAGATTTCAATTAGGTCTGGCTTCTCATGCTTGATGATGCATAGCTCTGACAGGGCTTTCATTATCCCTCCTGTGCAATGTTCTGATCCTTGTTTGTTGTCAATCCCTCATTTCATCTGAATTCAGGAAACCTCTTTATTGGTTTCAGTTACGAAGAGCACAGCACACCATTATGATGCAGTGCTGTCAAGGCATCATAACCTCATTTTAAGCTTTGTTCTACAATGGTCCTCGTAGCATGGCAGTATTGTATCTCTATTCACCCCCACTGAAAGTGTGATGTCAGTGATGTTTGTAGTCTCCCAACAGCTAACCATGTAAGGAAGGAGGCAGGAATGTGTGAGTCCATTAGTATGTACAAACTGTTATGAAGGTCTAAGGGGTACTGTACTTTTAAGAGATGTAAAAGCCAGCAGAACTATCTGACACAGCATCAAGTGTTCCGAATAAGGTACCAATGTAACATTTGGTTGAACTGCTAGATTAGCTGGGTTGCCTGGAGACAACAAAACAAGTTCAAAATTTGGCCAATCAGTTTAAATTATGCCCCAAAATACCAAACTCCAAGTTTGAATTTAGTATTTTGACAATATTAAGACAAATGAAATGATCCAATGCTTTGGGGTATAAGAATGGGGAAAATTGGACAGTTGGAGGAGAACTGCCAAAATACCAACAGATGTAGGCTGCTAGTCGGAACTCTATGAGAGGTACCTTTTGAGAGAAGGAGTTTGCACAGAGAAAAAAAAAGTCAACCCTAAACTGGAGAAAAAATCTACAGAGGAAGATACAAAGAGAATATTTGACAGCTGGCTGGTTTTGAAATTTGAATTTTTCAGTAAATCTTAATTAGGGGTTTTACCGGACTAGTATTGTAAAGGGGAAGGTAAAAGGTAGGTTAGAGAAAGGAGTTATAAATATTTGTTAAGTAATTATTCTCTGTTAGACTTAACAGCACCAGAGAACCGGGTTCAATTCCCGCCTCAGGCAACTGTCTGTGTGGAAGTTTGCACATTCTCCCCGTGTCTGTGTGGGTTTGCTCCGGTTTCCTCCCACAGTCCAAAAATGTGCAGGTTAGGTGAATTGGCCATGGTAAATTGCCCGTAGTGTTAGGTGAAGGGGTAAATGTAGGAGAATGGGTCAGGGTGGGTTGCTGTTCGGAGGGTTGGTGTGGACTTGTTGGGCCGAAGGGCCTGTTTCCACACTATAAGTAATCTAATCTGTAATCTTTTACTTTAAATAGTGAGTTTTGGGAATAGTTTCTTGCCTCTCGAATTTTAACAGATTACAACATGGGTTGCTGGTTTAAATTAGTGGGGGGGCGGGTTTGCCCTCTGTCGGAAAGATGCACATTAATTAGTAAGGGGATAAAAGGTAACAGACAGAGGGCAGGAGAATGGGATTGAGAAATCAGTGATAATCGAATTGTAAAGGATATTTGATGGGCTGAGTGGCCTAATTCTACACCTATATATTACGGTCTTATGGTATCGTGGCAGCTCCTAGAATTTCGGGTACACATCTCCAAAGTCTGGCACCAATGGTCACATGTAAACTGGCCAAGGATGGAGTGCAAGGTTTTTCAATTGGTGAATCTGCAGCTTGCTGGTGAGATGTTCTCAAAGCAGTCTATAGCACCTGGGTGAAGGCAGTGATATTGGAGAATTCCACTGCCTGAGCTGCTTGAGTGTCCTCATCATGGGGAATCATATAAACTGCTGCAATCTGGAGAAAATGCAATCAGTGACATCCCAGATGTATTTGTGGATCAAGGTTTGGGGAAGATGCCACTCAGGACCCCAGTTGTTCTCTGAAAGTGCTGCTGGCATAAACATTTCGGGCCGATATAATCTTAACAACACAGGGATGGCTACCCATTCCTTCTGTGCGCAAGTCCTGCTCCAACAGGTTACGCTGTTGTAATTACGGCTTCTGACATTCTTTGCCTCCACCTGCTCTGGGTTTCTGACAGCTGTAGATGATGATATTGAGGTTGGTAGATTCAAGGTCTGGTCATTTTTCTCCACGTCCTTCGTGAATCTTCACTGTTGCCTCATCTCCAGGCCATACAGGATCCACAGGAGATTAGTGTCCTTGCTGGGATAGGTAGCGATGTTCTAATCTTCTCATCTTTCACACCGTAGTTGCATGTCCAACAAGGCCACAAGAAATCCTCAAAGTGAGAGTTGCATGTCTAATGCACGAGACAGTTATCTGTGGGAAATGATGTAAGATTGTGAGAACACTCCCTCCCACAGCTTTCTGACTTTTCCTATGCTCTATGAGCCCCCACACTTCTGTCTTGATTTGCTCTTTCACTATAATTATTCCATCAGCAATCCAGTCCAATAAACTTCAAATCCAAACTTGAGCTTCCCACTTTTGCCAGGACTACATGAACCAGCTATGAATAAGCCCTCTGCTGAACTCTCAGGGCTGACCATGACATAATCTACAGACTGACGTGACAGGACAGTCCTGACCTAGAATTGCCCTGCCCCTAGAAGGATGTCTCCATTGCACCTTGACTGATGTACTTTGATCAACAAACTTTTCCACTTATAGGATTGACCACAGCGCAATTTTCCAGTCTCTGCATTGACACTTCTCTGCGGTCTCTGGTTTAACCAAGCATCTGTCTGTCTGACTGTAGTCAAATCCCCTGACTAACCATAGTCCCCCTGCACTCTACTAAGGGCAGGTCCCCTTTCAGAAATGGCCATTTGCTGGAAGCACATGCAAAGAATTTGCCATGTAAGCTGTTAGAACCTGCCGCAGATGTGGCATTGACTTAGCATGGTTTTCTACACTACATGTCTGCTCACTTGACTGTTCAATGATTTGAAGGTTGCTTGATTATGGGTGAGACGGTGGCTCAGTGGTTAGCACTGCTGCCTCACAATGCCAGCGGCCTGGCTTCGATTCCAGCTGTGGGTGACTGTGTGGAGTTTGCACATTCTCCCTGTGTTGCGTGGATTTCCTCCGGGTGCTCCGGTTTTCTCCCTTAGGTGAATTGGCCATGCTAAATTGCCCATTGTATTCAATGTGTAAGTTAGGAACATTCGTCAGGGGACATGTAGAGTAATAGGGTAGGGGAACAGGTCTGAGTGGGAGACTCTTCGGGGAGTCAGTGTGGACTCGGACCAAATGGCCTGTTTCCACACTGTAGGGATTCTATGATTCTATGAAGCAATAAAGACTGGCAGCCTCCAAGTCAACACAATGTGAGTGACCACTAAGAAAGTAAGATAAGGAGCAATGAGACATATCCTTGTGGGTGCATGAGATGCATGTATCCCTGTGTGCAAATAGACTTAGCAGAAGCATGCAAGTCATAAGTGTCCCTGAGCTGCAAAGTCAACTCTTGAAGAGCTGAAGTGGTGTTGTGTGAACTAGTCTGAAAGCAGTTACAATAATGTAATGAGGCTGGTAGATTAGTAATGTCCACTTGAGCTGCTGGATGAAGATCCAGTGAAGCTGTGACCATCAGGTAACCACTCTGACTTTCACAATGGGAATTGGTGTTGTCAAGTTTCTCAGGAAAGGAGAGGAGAATTGGGAGCTGTAAAGAAATGAGGCAAGATTAGCTATTGATGAGATTCAAATGCATGGAAATAAGGTGGATATCACTTATTGTGTGACTTAGAACTCACCATTCAAATAATAAGGGGAAAAGAGGAAAAAGAATCTCAGCATTAGATGTCTGACATTTTCATTTTTGTCCTGTTTACCTACCTTTCACCTATTACCCATGCTAGACAAGGCAGCAGAAAATTTGACCCTCTGTGTGAATTTTATAAGCTCACTCTCTGGACGCCGATTCCTACCAACCAGGAGCACATATTAGTTTTCAGAATACATAGCATTGAAACAAATTAACAGTAAAATATTTAATTCAACACAAACAAGTTTGTATTCGTGTACTTAAATTCCTGATATGCTATCAGAAGCTGAGGCTCTGGCTGTAATGCACATTTGAAAGGTCACCCCTTTAATTTGCTCACAAAAATGTACATTCCTATTAAAAAAAATCTAACTTTCACCCAAAAAAGTAAAGAAAAATGTTTCTTCACAGTAAGGTGTTCTATATCAGAAGTCATTTAACATGCCTTCTCCAACATTACTGATCATCCAACCAGTACTGTATTTAGTTCATTGCAACAGTGATTAAAGAATAGAGAAGGATTATTGGTTAATCAAAACCATGAAAGCTAATGGAGAATACATGAAAAATTAATCTGAACTGGGTTTAGGATAATATGAAGAGATTAATTTAAACAGACAGCATATTGCTATTAAACATCATATTAGTATTCGCGTTTACACATTATGTAAAGCAATAATGAACGAGAACGTGGGCTGAAACCAAGATAAATGCACATCTTTGAGTTCACTGTAGGTTTTACTAATTTCTTGTTTCTTTTATCATAATCCAAACCAAATTATATATTCAGGATGAGATCTAACTCCAGTCTTTGCCATTTTGAGTCCTTGGCATCGAAACCTGTTTACTCTGGACTTAGGGCATAAATGAAATAGCAACTAAAGAATGTTACACTGAAATTGATGAGCAAGATGGTCACATAAAATTGGTCCTCTGTCAGAATGTGACCTGTTTTCTGGGAGTGCCAGTCTTTCCTCAAGGCAATGTGTCAATCATAAAGAACATAAAAGGTTAGTATGCAGGTAGTAAATAATTAAGAAAGCTAATAGAATGTTATCATTTATTGCAAATGGGAATTGAATACAAAATTAGGGAGGTGCTGCTTCAATTGTGCAGGGAATTGGTAAGACACAATGTGGAGTGGTCTTCTTTTTTAAGCAAAGATATAAATGTTTGGAAGCAATTCAGAAGGTTTACTGGACCAATTTTTTTGGTATGTGGTCTCAGGAGAAAAGGATAGTCAGATTTGTCTGGTGACTGATGAAGTTTAGAAGAACAAGAGATAACTTGCTTGAAACATGAACGATCCTCAGGAATCTTGACAGGATGATGTGAAAACTCTCTTTTGTGGGAGAGTTTGGAACATGCGGGTGTCTGCTTAGAAATAAAGGTCATCCATTTAAAACCCATTTATAAGAGAGATGCAGATTTTTTTCTTCTCACAGAGTACCATGAGTCTTTGGAATTTTACTTCACAAAAGGTGGCAGAAGCAGAGTCATTTAATATTTTTAAGGCAGGGTTAGATAGACTCTCAATGAGCAAAGGGATAAAAAGTTCTCAGAGCTAGACAGGAATGTGAAGCAACCAGATCAGCCATGATCTTATTGAATGGTGGAGCAAGCTTGAGGGTCTGATGGCCTACTCTTGCTCCTAATTTGTTTTGATCATATATAAAAGCTGATGAGAATACTATCAGCTGGGTTATTTAGAAAAGAAAGGTGAGGAGGAAATTAAGGCGTGAACAGTGAGGTATAATGTTTAAGTGACACCAGGGGATGAACGTACTTTCTGATTCCACATTGAGTTAACTGAATTGTATCAGTTACTTTGCTGATATCTTCCAGTGACCACTTTAAAATGTATTGATTGGGCTCCTGTTTGCTTGAGAAAACTGCTGTCAATTTCACCAGCTTCCTCAGCTCCCCTATTCCCACCTTTTCCCAGGTCCAACCCTCCAACTCAGCACTGCCCCTTTGAACTATCCTATCGATCCATCTTCCTTCCCACCTATTTGCTCCAACCTATCACCATCACCCCCCAACCTCATATACCTATCACATTCCTAGCTACCTGCCCCCAGCCCCACCCCCCTCCCATTATCTCTGAGGCCTCTTGGGCCCCGGCTACATTCCTGAGTAAGAGCTTTTGCTCGAAATGTCGACTCTCCTGCTCCTTAGATACTGCCTGACCAACCGTGCTTTTCCAGCGCCCCACTTTCTGACCCACATTGCATATTACAGTCAGTCATGATCCAATATTGAAAGAGGACCTGAGAAAGGCTTTTTGTCAATTCTATGCCTCAATCACTGTAGAAAATAGGCCAGTGTCTTTTTCTGGTTGGTATCTCTGGACAAACACAGTATGTTGTAACTAATGCGACTGGCAACATAAATTCAGTATGGAATGAGAATGTGCATTATACATATTATAGTCAACAATTTAAAAATCTTTATTTACTACTGTTCTTTATTTCAATATGGAAAATGATTTAGGAATTTTAACATAGTGCACATGACAATGGAATCCAAGGATTTCGGTTGCTTTACAGAAATGGAGAGGCGTAGATACATATGCTGTAATAGCTGACAGGGATTTCCCACTAAGTACCACTTTGATGTTTTACAAGGATTGCCAGTTGCTGCCTGAATTTGCCAGTTGGATCAGATGGAGGTTTGAAGGCCATTTTAACATTTTGTAGGACTCTGGGCCTTTGTGTGTCATAATCTCTGCTTTATGGTTCAAGGGGTCTGATGACACAGATAAAAAAGATGCAGCCATTTCCTCAGGTTCCTCTTGGAGGATTAATTCAGAAGTCAGAATTTAGAGATGTCACAGGTCCTATTTTTACACAAAGCGGTGTGAAAACTAGGGATTCCATGACCCAGGCATGGAACACAAAATAAAACCATGTGACTGGATGATTTAGATTTAGATTAGATTAGATTACAGTGTGGAAACAGGCCCTTCGGCCCAACAAGTCTACACCGACCCGCCGAAGCGAAACCCACCCATACCCCTACATTTACCCCTTACCTAACACTATGGGCAATTTAGCATGGCCAATTCACCTGACCCTGCACATCTTTGGACTGTGGGAGGAAACCGGAGCACCCGGAGGAAACCCACGCAGACACGGGGAGAACGTGCAAACTCCACACAGTCAGTCGCCTGAGGCGGGAATTGAACCCGGGTCTCTGGCGCTGTGAGGCAGCAGTGCTAACCACTGTGCCACCGTGCCACCCACTAATTGGGGGAGTGCAAATTGATGATACAGTTGAAAATGGTTAATTTAAAAGCTGGAGTTGAAAACAATAATAAACATATACAAGATTGTTGAAGCTATTTCTGTTACATTGAAATAATTTAAATTCAGAATTGACCACAAAGTGCATACAGTCATTGTTAACAGTTCGGGTAAAACTGATTTTTGTGCATCCGCACAACTAGGATCATTGGGAGCAGAAATGAGAATGTTCTGGAGAGGTATGTCATTTAGTTGAAGATAGTACCTGTGGTTGCCCATTTAAGACAGAGATGATAACTTCTTTTTCATTGAGGATCCTGTGCCTGTGAACTTCTTCTTTGAAAGGTAATAGAAATAGTCTTTGAATATTTTTAAGCAGAATTAGACAGATTCTTATAAACAAGGGTGTGAATGTTATTGCATGGATGATCAGATTAGCCACGTCTTATTTAATGGCACAGTAGGCTCAAGGCCTACATCTGCTTCTAATTTATATGTTTGTAGATTGAATGTGATAAGAATTGGTTACTAAATTGTTGAAGGAATGGAGTTGAAATTCTACCAAAGTAAGGTCAGAGGTTTGAAGGACAATGTGGCTGAAATTGTTGCTGAATTAATAAGTCTAAGTGATCTATCTTTGTTGGGTGTGAAGACCATGTCTTTCAGTTTATCCTTTATTTTTAAAGGCAGACTGGAATAAAAAAAGATATATTTTAAAACCAAGGATTGCTGTATGTTTTAAAAGTTGAGTAACTTGACACTCATTGTAAACACTGTTTACATAGCTGCTTGTTCGAGCAGTGGTTGCAGACAAGCTGGCGTCAAGGGATTGTGTACAGATGGAACTATGGTTGGTAGAAGTAGCTGATTGGTATTTGGTCTAGTGACCAGTTGTCAATGACAAAAGGCCTTCTACATGCCAACAACTATGTGATTGGTTCTCAGGTAGCTGAACACCTTGGATCCATGAACAAGGTAGGAGGACAATATCAAATGTACACCAGTTCAGGAGTTTTCTTTGTTCTCAGCTGTAAAAGCCCATTAAGCCTGAAGAAAACCAGTTTAATCTTTCTTTCAACAGTTGCTGAAAGCTGTGAAAGCATCCAGAGAAAGAAAACCAAGAATCAGCATTCTGACCAATACAAGAACCATTTCAGTAAATCCTACGATTAGAGACAACAGAACTGCTTTCCAGTTTTCCTTCCATTCATAGCATCCATTTTTTTCCCTGTCTGTGGCTACTTGTATGTGTGTAAGGGTGAATTATTTACAGGAATTAAAGTTTTAATTAGAAGAGTTATATGCCAGTGGTCCTTTAACTGTAGCTAGAAACTAATTACTTGTAATAAATAATTTTTTTTAGTTGAGTACAGGAACCTGGTCTGTATTTTTGTCAACCTGGGTTTAAAAGTTAGGTAAATTGGGGAGCTCTGCATACTTTTAAAATCTTTAACTTTTGTGGTGACTGAGAATAGCTTTGTTTCTGGTATACTGTACTGGTGAGGCATGACATGTCTTTGCTATGTAATGAGTCATTTATAATTTGTACGGACAGTAATTTGCCAAATAATTTATGTCCAATTTACACTAATTTTGATTTGATTATTACAGTAAAAGTTATGAGAGGAAGTGAGGACTGCAGATGCTGAAGAGTCAGAGTCGAAAAGTGTGGCGCTGGTAAAGCACAGCAAGTCAGGTAGCATCCAATGAAAGTGAGAGTCTATGTTTCTTGCATAAGCCCTTCATCAGGAATGTTGATGAAAGATTTATGCCCAAAACCTCGACACTCCTGCTCCTCAGATGGTGCCTGACTTGCTGTGCTTTTCCAGCGCCACACTTTGACTTGAAAGTAAAAAGTTGTAACAAGGTGAAGTCTTATGGTTGTTTCTTTCATGGGATCATTTGGTAAATTCCGTTCTTTTGGTTTGTTGATCTCCATGGGGATCACAACAATATAAAATGCTTTTGTGTCTTTCATTTCATGTTTCAAAATTGCTGCACAGTTTTTGAAAATATTTAACACTATATATTTTATAGTTTTTTCTTTATTCTTCTTATGTACTTGTTCCCTAATAAACCTACTGAAATTTGCTAATGCTTTATTTCCACCTTCACTCCCCATCCTATTTTGTTCAAGTTTGGTTCTAGCTTCTCAACTGAAGTAAGGAAATTAAAATGACATAGAGTCATAGTCATAGAGATGTACAGCATGGAAACAGACCCTTCGGTCCAACCCGTCCACGCCGACCAGATATCCCAACATAATCTAGTCCCAACTGCCAGCACCCAGCCCATATCCCTCCAAACCCTTACTATTCATATACCCATCCAAATGCCTCTTAAATGTTGCAATTGTACCAGCCTCCACCATATCCTCTGGCAGCTCATTCCATACACGTACCACCCTCTGCATGAAAAAGTTGCCCCTTAGGTCTCTTTTATATTTTTCCCCTCTCACCCTAAAACTATGCCCTTTAGTTCTGGACTCCCTGACCCCAGGGAAAAGATTTGCCTATTTATCCTATCCATGCCTCTCATAATTTTGTAAACCTCTATAAGGTCACTCCTCAGTCTCCGACCCTCCTTGGAAAACAGCCCCAGCCTGTTCAGCCTCTCCATGTAGCTCAGATCCTCCAACCCTGGCAACAATATTACAAAGTTTGTAACAAACAAAAGTTTTTTTTTTAATCTGTGTGTGTTTGGTATGTCAATTTATATAACAGCCATTCAATTCAGTTCAGTAATTCAAATCTGTGAACAAAACAATAAACTTTTTTGTACTTGTAAGCTTGGGAATGAAATGTTTAGCTATTGGTTTATAGTGTTCGCAACGCCTTCAAACCTAGGGTCTGAGCAGTGATCAATTTCATTGAAAGCATTTTATTGTAGTTTTATTAGCACTAATTCCCTTCCTAGCAAAATATTATGATTACCAAATATAAAGATCTATATCAGTCAAAGAGCATAGATAGAAAAAAAGAAATAAAAAAGTTAAAGTAAAATAGAAAAGGGACACTTTGACAGATTCCAAAAGCAAAATTCATTTTATAATCTGGAAGATTTGGAAACTAGCAATAAAGGAATTTTACAAAAGACAAAAGGTCATAAGATAAAAAGGGCAATATTAAGTTGGATCCTTAAATATTTTATATATGTGTGTGCATAAGTAGTTAAGCCTATTAAGGAGTCAAAAGGAAAACTTTATATTAAGTTACAGGGCATGGATAAAGTATTACATTGATAGGTATCATTATCTTCAAAGATAATGATGATTATATTAAAAGTGGAGAGGGCAGTTATAGTTGGGATAATAATAGATGGGGAGAATTATCTAAAATGCTTAACCTCTACTGGAAATTGGCAACTAACCTAGTTCAGATAGAATGCATCTAAAGTTGCTGAAATAAATAAAAGTAGAGATGGCAGAGGTATTGATCACAATTTTTCAAACCTTGTAAGATGTAGAAGTGATGGAAAAACTGGGAGAGTTAATGTTACATCATTGCTCTACAAAGGGAGAAGGAATATATTGGGAAACTAAGGCCAGTCAGCCTAACGTTGATGGTGAGGAAATTATTAGAAAGCATTATCTGAAATAAAATAAACTTGCATTTGGAAAAACCAGCATGAAACTTTTAAAGGTAAATAATCTCTGACTGACTTGTTTGAACTCTTTGATGACATAACAGAGAATGTTGATCTATGACTTGGAGGTGCCGTTGTTGGACTGGGATGGACAAAGTTAAAAATCGCACAACACCAAGTTATAGTTCAACAGGTTTATTTGGAAGCACTAGCTTTCGGAGCACCACTCCTTCATCTAGGCAGGATAGAAATTATTGTATATGTGGGTTTTCATTAGGCATTTGACAAAATGCCACATTGAAGGCTGAAGGGGATTGAAACTGAAAATGTGTTGCTAGAAAAGCGCAGCAGGTCAGGCAGCATCCAAGGAGCAGGAGAATCGACGTTTCGGGCACGAGCCCTTCTTCAGGAATCAGAAGGGGATTGAAGCCCAGGCAACTCAAGAGGAAGTAATGGTTTGGATACAAAATTAGCTCAGTGACAGGGAGCAAAGTGTGATAGTGGTGCTGGATGAATGGTTTTCCAATTAAGAGGTAGTTTGGTGTGGTGTTTCCCAAGGATCAGTTTTGAGTCCATTGACCTTTTGAAGGTTTATAAATGACCTAGACTTGGGTATAGTGCAATGCATTATAAAATTTCCAGATGTTGTGAAACTTTTCCACTTGGTATGTAGCCAAGATAATAATTATAGGTTTCAAGGCGATATAGAGAAGATAGTGAAATGGTCAAAACTGTGGTGATTTGAATTGAGTGCAGAGAAGTGTGAAGTGAAGTGGGAAGATGTAACTTGAAAAGGAATGTATCCCATAAATGGCACAAATTGAAAGTTCTTAATGATCAGGGATATCTTGGCGGTCATATACACAAATCCTTAAAGGTAATAGGACAAGAAAAGATGGTTTTAAAAGAATCATTGGGATTTATAAATAGAGAAATAGAATATAAAAGAAATTGTACTAGATCTTTATAATTCATTAATTGTACCTCGGCAAATGTAATGTGGTCAGTTTTGAGAACCACATTTCAGGAAAGATGACAAGACCTCTGAATGAGTACAATGGAGTCTTTCCAAGATGTTTCCAGTGATGAGAAATTTTAATTATAAGAAAATGGTTGGAAATGTTATGACTGTTGTCCTCTGTTTTGATTGAGCATATAGTGACAACACATCCATCTGTTGAGTGGATTAGTAGCTAAAGTCATTTGGTTGGTATTTAAAGAGGTGACAGAGATCTCATAGTTAGCTAAACAGGTGGCGAGAGAGGCCCATATTGCCTGAAATGGGATGCTTGGGTTACACCAAAGAATCAAGGACCAGGGCAACAAAGTGTCAATACGAATCTAAAGGCACATAGCAACAGCCATCAGACAGTGTTAAAGGTCTTTATTCAGTCTCCACTATCTTCTTTTGAGGAAGACTCATCACTTTTAGTACCACTCAGACACTTAACTGGACAGTAACTACCTTCTGCAGTGCACCAGGGAAACAATGGCTGCTGTCAGGATGACAGCCATCCAAAATCTATTATCTAGTACTAAATCTTAGGCCATAAGTGAGTGATGGTAGGAGGAAAATACAAAATGGGTTTACAAGGGAGTGGTAGGAGGATGTTTGACAACAAGAACAGCTCTTAGTGGGCACCTTCTTATTTTCTAATGCCTGATCTCTTGATCATTCACTGAGTTCTTTTGAACAAGTAACTCCTTGGAAACGCAGTAGTAATTATTCTCACAGACTTGCCCATTATCCCCCTGATTGGAAAGCCCTCACCTTCCGTACGTTAACTGCACTGGGCAATGTGATGAGGCCTTTAAGTGGCATTATTCGTCCACAAGGATCTGAATTGATGAAAGGACAGCTAGGCCATCTGGCCTTCCCAACACAGACTTAGTTGGGGTGAAGGCAAAAGGCAACAGAGCAAGACAGTAAATTTAACCCGTGGATTGAACATTGTAGGCTAAAGGTCCAGAGGGAAGATGAGAATCATTTTTCACTGAGAGTTGTAAGAGCTTGGAATGCTGTAATTCCAAAATTGGTGGAAGTTAATTCCATGAATAATTTTGAAATAGGTTTGAACAGACAGTTGATCTTATGAAATTTACAGATTTAGGAACAGAAGGTCAGGCATGGGATTAAGCACAACTTCGTTTTGAAAGAGTTAGTGCAAATGCTGTTGGTTGAATGGTTTCTATATTTCTATGAAAATCACCAATGTGTTGTAAGTTGTGGTATGGAAGGAAATCTGACTTTGCCCTCTGATCCCCCTAGATTAGTGCATCCTATTGACTCATCATGATAAAGCAGTAATGGTGACTCTGAAAATTGTGCTTAGTGATGAGAGACACATTGAACAACAATTAGGATGTAAATTATAAAGGGTTAACAATGTCTGAGTCCAATTTTTCATTCTGCAATATGCTGGGAAGCATTTATAACTCAAAATGATATTGATTAACAGTTTCAAAATCAAACTGCTTTTCCCAGCTCTGGACACTTTTGAATTCTCATCTATCAACAAAATGTTATCAACTTTCAATGTTCTTTGTGACTGTATATCAAAAGGTATTACTTTTATAAATAATTTACAATAGAGAAGCTGGCAGCACTTACACAGACGTGCAGGTTTCTCAGTCATCAATAATGTGTCAAAAAACATGACAATAAAACATTTACCTTATCCTGTACCTGTCAGGGTCCCTTCCGCGATACTGCTGAAGTATTGCAACTGCGCTACAAGCCTTTGGAGCCAACCTTGCGGGTGGCAACATCAATCATGTCGGAGAAGGAGGCCAGAGAGGAAATGAAAAGAGAAGAATGGAGAAATCGTATACATGATGATATGTAAGTCATTATCTTTAATACCTCTTGTATACATTTGTATGCAGTATATAGTTGTTGCTATTCTTGAGCATTAATTGTAGTGTGTTATCAGTTCAGTAAAGTAATAATGTAATGTCACATTTAAGTTTAAAAATAAAATACTTCAATTTTATGCAAATGATTATGTACAGTGGAAAATGCGACTTAACAGTTCTACTAGGGCCACTTTGGAGTATATTCTGGATGTAACACATGATGCATGTATCTAAAGACAGAATCATTTGTTATGATTGTAAATGCCAGTTGTAGCCACAGAGGCAACTTGGTGATGGACATGCATTGATTTGGGCCTATGGGAATGTTGGCTAATGACCTAAGGCATTTTCATGGAGGAAGGAATCAGAAAGAGAGACTGGTTTCTTAAAGACACACTAGTTGACTACTGGTAGATCTGCTAATCATGAAGGAAGTAAATCCAAATATCTTTTTATTTGTGTCCTATAGTAGCAAATTATTTTGGTGCACTCTATACAAGTTTTGAAGGTTGTCTCACTAGGTTGGACTTGTTTACTGCTGATAAAAATACGTAATGGAGTCAGATTTTAAGGGTACAACATAGTTACCAGGCAAGTGAAGTACATACAGCCCACTAATGTCTTCAGGACAGAAATATGACTGGACCTTAGAACTCCAAAATATGCCATTCTTTCTGAACCCAGCACATAATCAAGAGAGTCGAGAGTGTGTTGCTAGGAAAGCACAGCAGGTCAGGCAGCATCTGAGGAGCAGGAGAATCGACGTTTTGGGCATAAGCCCTCCATCAAACTGAATGTCCAAAATGTCAATTCTTCTGCTCCTCGGATGCTGCCTGACCTGCTATGCTTTCCCAGCAACACACTCTCAACTCTGATAAAGCTCTAGCATCTGCAGTCCTCACTTTCTCACACTTAATTATGAGATAAGTTCTACTGTTTACACTTCTTTCAGGAAAACCATTTATATGAACAATGCATTGCAAGAGGTCAGGCTATACCAGTCTATTTGTTGGTATGCATATATATCATATGCATAGTAAATAATATCTTCTAAACAATGCAAGGGAAACATCCTTTTCCTTACTGAACTGATGACTATTGTGGTTTACGTAAACCACAATTTGCCCTAGTCTAGTCTACTATGTGCAAACTTCAATTAGCACTTTTCTTTGAGGGCTGTATTTAAAAAATTACTTCTGCAATACTCTGGACAATCCAATGTTCATGAATCTAAAGTTGAGACTAATAATGGTTTATTCTCTTTGGATACGAAACTTGTCAGATTTACACATTTATTATGCTTTATTATGCAGTTTATAGTTGCTTTATTATGGCAGTTGCTTTATGCAGATACTTGCAAAACAACAAAAAGCTGATAGCTGTATCTGTAGAGAACTGATGACATAACTAAATATAGATCTTACAACTTGAGCTGAAAATAGGAAATCCAACCCAGATCAGCCAAAATATTGCCCACTTACCTTTTGAGGCATTTTCTGGGTGAAGATCTGAGACAGTCGAAGCAATTCAGTCCACTCTAGCAATCCATGTAGGTTCATGGGGGTATCTGGTAAATGAGGGGTAGAAGTGATTGAGAAATAATATGGCAGGTGGATGTGGGGGAGGGGTAGCTAGTAGATGGATGATGGGGTACAACTGACAGATTGGTAAGGCTAGATGGAGGGATTAATGTGGAGTGTTTGGTGGGGGTAAGTAGGAAGCCATTCTGTGTAGGAAGT